>NC_137818.1:19706023-20052243 GCF_963921795.1 Nannobrachium achirus
GGCTTTTGCGGGAGCTGTGCCTCCACCTGTTTATGATCAGTTTATGAAATGAATCCGTTCTCGACACTGACTCATTACTCTGTCAGTGCTCTGTGTCCCGCGACTGCGGACTGGATCCCATCGTTCATTTAAAAGAGCCGTTCAAGAGAGCGGAATCGTTCGCGAATGTCTCATCTCTACTGCACGCTGCAGAGAGACGGGGCAGAGTTGAAACAGCGGAGATGTTTTATTTGTTTTAACGGTGTGTTATAACTCTATGGTTGTACACTGCTATGCAGATAACATTTATGCTCGCGCACCGATATCACCGAAAACACTGTGTATTCAATTAATCTCTTAATGTATTATTCTATTATGTTGACGTGGTTTAAAGCAACACATTTTTTTTTCTTTTTTTTTTACACAAAGTAGACTATAAAACGATTCGTCGACGCGTCGGATTAACCCCCGCGACTCGAATCGACTTCATAAATCCTGTGTCGAAGACAGCCCTAGTGTGCATTAGTTATTGTATTCACAGTATATCAGAATTTACTTGAGTGAAAGAAGAACGAAAAAGAAGTACGAGAAAGAAAGAAAGAAAGAAAGAAAGAAAGAAAGAAAGAAAGAAAGAAAGAAAGAAAGTCCAAGTGAATTGTTTAGCCTGACCTTTTCTTTGGGCCCATATCTCAAGGTGGTTGCAATCAGCGTCACTGCAGCTTGTTGGGGACTGACGTAGCTGATGGTGGTCGCATGCTCTTGATTGCGACCGTTATCCATAATGACATATCAGCTCGACTGAAAAGGTCCAGGAGATGCACTGTGAGTAAAGGGACAGTGTAGAAAAGGTTGTCTGGGTCACTGAAGTGCAACTATGTGACAAACGCAAAAAGCCAGCCTTCGCTCTTGGCTGTCTGGCTGTACGATGTCTTCATGATCAGAAAAATATGTATCATCAGTGCCCAAGTGGGGTCAGCAAAAGGGCCTTTCTGTGTGGAGTTTGCATGTTCTCCCTATGTCCCCTAGTGTAGGCACCCTCACAAAAAACATGCAGTAATCCTGGTCTCTATACTGCTCTCCCTGGCCAGCCGGGGAACCTGATGGAGGGGAAAGGAACTGTTTGGAATAGTGTTCCTTCCACGCGTCCAGCCGGGGAACTCCCCTCTGTCAGGTGAATAGATGCATAGAAGGAAGCATAAGGTCAGTCCGTTGCTCTCCCCAGGTTGGCAGACGGAGTGTTATGCCCAGGATTACATTAGACAATATTGACTAGGGGTGGGCAATATAATCGATATGGCAATACATCGCGATACTTTATTTGCCAATACTGTATCGATACTTCAGGCCGTAGTATTGCGATACTTTGAGGAAAATAAAATATGTTCCCATGCATAGGAACCAATGGTAGAAGTCCGGTCCTAACCCTCCGCTGCCTCTAGATGTCGCTGTACTATAGTAGCTACTTCCCCTTCCCACGGTTCAGTGAGTGAGGTCTTTCGAGAAAATGGCTGCGAACGACGAAAACAACAACATTAGAACAGCGCCTTCGGCTTTTAAAGCTGATATATCGCAATAGTATCGCAAAAGTATCGTATCGCAAATATTCGCAATATATCGTGATACTATTGCATCGTGACCCAAGTATCGTGATACGTATTGCATCGGCAGATTCTTGCCAATATCCACCCCTAATATTGACACAGTCAGAGTGGGAACAAAAAAATTAAAATAATGGGTTACAAAAATTGTGGGATAAAAAAATGCAGGAGTAAAAAAGAAAAATATGACATAAGCATGCTTTTTCATGTTTTTCTTATCTCACCAGGAGAAAAGCCTTGAACTACAATGAAAATATATTCCAAAGCAACCCAGTAATATCCGACAAAAACTACAAATCTCCTATCAAGTAATCCTCAAAGTCCAAAAAGTAGCAATGCATTGCATAAAAAGAAGAATTATATTCCTCGCTCTCACCCAAGGCCCATACCTACTCCTTTGTTCCTTTTATCTGTTTCAGTGAATAATATCCGCCATCAGAATGTTTTACCAGCCACAGTATTCAATGGTTTAAAGATTACGGCGTAGGCTTTAAAGAGTCTCCAAAGTAAGGAAAAAACATTTTAGCAAACCTTGTATTGTACTGTACGTCCCAGTACCTGTCTCTGCAAACTGTTAATAAAGTTAAATCAGTCAATATTGCAATTTATTGCGACCAAAGGTCGCAGTTTACCATGAGAAACGTCACAGCTTGTCCGTAAAAATGTGTCATCATGATGTCATCAAGCTCTGATGTCATTGTCACTGTGATGTCAGGGGGACCACTCTAACAGGATAGGTTTGCTGCTCTGACATCACGCTCTGGCTTCACTGTGATGTCACACAAACAGAATCCCTTTTATGCCCATATATGGAGTTCCATGATGTCATCAATAGAGGGTATGCGTGTGACATCATCATCATACCAGGAAGTTATGCGGGAACGCCTACTGAGTGGCAAAAACACAATTTTCTGGCCTTGACAGCCCATACATCCACACAGAAAAGTCCTTTCTGATTGCAAAAATGATGTTTAACGATATTAAACTCACTTTTCCACTCACTTTGCCACTCGATTGCCACTCGATTTTTTCATTCACTTTATGCATTCGCATACCCTCTATATTAATGATGCCCTGTTAGAGAGATCCCTGTGATGCCAGGGGGAACAAATCCCTTTTGTGCCCATATATGGAGATATGAAGATCCCTGTGATGCCAGGGGAACAAATCCCTTTTATGCCCATATATGGAGATATGGAGACCCCTCTGATGCAAGGGGAACAAATCCCCTTTATGCCCATACAGTATATGGAGATCCCTGATGTGTCCACATCCCTGATGTCCACATCACTGTGTCGCGACCTCGCCCTAAACGCTTTGTCGCCCTGAGGCGTCTTACTAGTAAATACTCTTACGAGTAAAAGTCAGGAATTCAAATGTAGGCCCTTAGTTGCTTCTTTTGGGCTTGTTTTCCTAGACCTGGTTGCTTATTTCTCACAGAATCTGGCAACACTGCCAGAAATAATACATGCCGCTGTTTAGATGCCTCAATGAAATTATACAGTGTGCACATCAAAAAACTATTGATTGGAAAACAACCTGTGATATGTCTTCTTTTATAATCCTGAACCAATTAACTGACAAGGGACACAATCGAGCTGGCTGCCATAGACTCTGTATTTCAGAGAACATCCGGTTCCAGTTTTGGCTCCCATGGCACTCCACCAGCATACAGTATCAGGTAGCTAGCCGCAAATTGCAACACTAGATTTTTTTTTTTAAATCAGTTGAATCTAGGGTTGCAATACCTCCCATAGGCAGCCAATGCATCAAACAGTTTTTTTGCTATCTGATTGTATTAAACGATGTCAAACTCAATACACCAATATTGGGGCTCTATGGAGATCTTGAAGTATCCTCTTTCTATCTGCAAAGTGTTTGTTTCATAAAAACCCAGCGTAGACAAGTTATGAGTTATGTCTGTCAATAAATCCGAGCAGATATGTTTTTTCCTAAGTGTTGAACTTCAGAAGCGCTCGTCTTCTATAACGCAATGTCCCACTGCCTCCTGCATTATATGTGACATTTAGAACCAGCTGGTACACAGGACCACTGAGTGACTTTTCACGAGCACTTCCAAACTCCAGCACTTAGAAAAAATAATCACTTGAACTGAATTTCTTGATAGAAAGTAACTCATAACATATCTACTGTGGGTTTTTCTGAAACAAACACTTTGCAGATAGAAAGAGGATACTCCAAGCTTTCCATAGAGCCGCAATATTGGTGAGTTTGACGTCGTTTAATTGTGACCGAAGGTCGCAAATACTCTGAAGAACCATGTCGCTTGAGTGACCTTCCTTCCGTATCCTCTGTGATGTCAGTGTGATGTCAGCAAGTTGTGACATCACTTCCTGTACAGGGCGGCTACACGAAATGTGGATAACACTATATATGGAGATAGTCCAGTCCATCATGTCATATGGGACTACCGTCATAGAAAGTAGCCATTGTTAGACCGGAGTCAATGGCTGTCTGTCTGACTGTCTGTACAGGAAGTGATGTCACATGACATACTTTTTATATGTAAATATGGGGGCATCTGTGTTAAAAACGTTTCGTTGTCAAGCTCAACGTTGGGCATTTGGACCTATACATGGAGAAATGGAGCGAATCTGTTTGGCCTAAACATGGAGATGTGGAGAACACTATATATGGAGAAAGTCCATTCCATCATGTCATATGGGACTACTGTCATAGACAGTAGCCATTGTTAGGCCAACTCAATGGACTGAGTCAAGCTCAACGTTGGGCATTTGGACCTATACATGGAGAAATGGAGCGAATCTGTTTGGCCTAAACATGGAGATGTGGAGAACACTATATATGGAGAAAGTCCATTCCATCATGTCATATGGGACTACCGTCATAGACAGTAGCCATTGTTAGGCCAACTCAATGGACTGAGTCACAGTGATGTAACTCAGTACACATCATTGCTCTGAAGTTGATTGCATGGCAAAGCGAAAGTTGCTAAAGTCTCCTAGGGTTGATACCCTCAGAAAAACATGAACAAAGTCCCCCCAGAATGACAACAACTAGAATCGTCAGAGAAACACTGTGGTTGGCCAGATGGTCAAGAATTGGCGCGACCTCGCCCTTTAGGGCGAGGTTGCATGTCACCCTGAGGTCGCATTCCACCCTCAGGTGTCTTACTAGTACAATCAGATAGAAAAAAAACTGTTTTGATGCATTGGCTGCCTATGGAAGGTATTGCAACCCTAGATTCAACCGATTAAAAATAATCTGGTGTTGCAATTTGTGGCTATCAGGTAGCTATAATTTCTACAGTCCAGTAGCTATAGTAGCCCTGGCCTCCCTATACCAACAACATACCTCATCTGTTTCAACTGCACAGCAGCCTCTCATTTGATCTCAGGTAGCCACATGTATCACAGTCAAGCTCAAATCATAAATAAAATGACAACAATAATGTAGAATCTGCCCAACAGATGGTGTATGAAACAACAGAGACGTCTTCTCTCATTCAAAGGTTTGTTTGAATCAATTACATAATAAATAAGTGTACCAGTAATAGTGCACCAGTTCTTTTAGAGTACGTGCATACTAGAATCCTCCAAATGTTTCCTCTAAGCTCATGTGAATATTCTTTTGGTTACAGTGAGAAAACACTACAAATGCTAATAATGTAATTTCCTCTTCAAAGCACCTAAAACAGTGCAGGGCAATAGCATGAAACATTATGTATCCATGGGATAACGTTTCTCCACATATTTACCTGAAACAGGGGAGAGTAGTGAAACAACACAGACGTCTTCTGACATTCAAAGATTTGTATCATAGCAGAATGGAAGGCATGAGCAATCGATCTCAGAGTAGGTCATTACAGGCATTACTAGACAATTCTCTTCACTATAGGAATACTATGAAATACTATGAAGTTCATGATCCTCGATCAACTAGGGAAGAAAAGAAGGAAAGAAGAGGGGCACTGGGAAAACCAGGGGCGGTTCTCCATTCCGAAACATCCCCATTCCGAACACCATGTTAGCATTAACCAGTGTCGGCATGTTAGCATTTCACCAGGTTAGGTTTAGGTGGTCGGAATAGCGATGTTTCGGAGTGCCGATGTGTAACTGGGAAAACCACATGCACGCACGCACGCACACGCACACACACACACACACACACACACACACACACACACACACACACACACACACACACACACACACACACACACAAATCGATAGTTGATCCTTGTTGATAAAAATAAAGAATGGTTGATGCTTAAGATGCTTGAGAATGGTCCCCGCCTGTGGTGGGCGGTGGGCGCCCTGTGCTTCAGCACGCCAAGCACGTTCATTAATCCGCCCCTGCAGCTCCCCCGAAACCTGACGACAGATAATTAATGGATATCTTCATGGCCACAACCACCTGCTCATTAAGGCCACACCCACAGTGTTGTTGAATATAGTAAAAAGGGGAGGGGATGATAATATCATCATATAAGTGTATTTCAATTGGGCCTTTTGACTCAGATGCTTTCAGATTTCAGGAAGTAACCAAGAATATGCAGGGAAGACATACAGTATTTGATTATTATAACCACACCTGGGGGACTATTAGAGTAATGTTAACTCCATAGACACATACAAAACAGAAACAGTACAAAACTATGGCACCACCTCTTTAAATATTCAACCAATATATTCCCTTTGTTGTCACAAAATATGGTCACCAAATATGTTATGTTTATTGTCAAACCTCCAGACAGGGTCCCCCTATGGGATAACAGCGCCATCTGGCGATGCAACAGAGTAAAACTCATAAGCTCCCGAACGTCAATTTTTAATTTGTCGGAAGGGCTGTCAATCACAAACGAGGGCACCGCCCCCGAGTGTATATAAACCCCATGGGCTAACATGGCGTCCTCTTTCCGCACCTCTGCTACCGCAACTAGAGTGCAGCGAACTCAGCCAATTATTCTAAAAGTATAGCCTAAAGCGACGGCTAGGAAGTCGGCCACTGGCCTCTTTAGAATATTCCCTTACGTCCTTTTTCTTCAGTTCTTCATTTCACGGTGTTCTCACCGTTTCCCCTCTGTAACTCTCCAACTTCTTCTCTGAGCGTGTTATTGTGCGATAGCCTTGCTTAGCTTAGCTTAGCTTCAGCTATCACAACACGATGTCTGCTCAGCAACCTAGCGCTAGCCACCTGCTAGCTAGGGTTCCGAAGAAGTGTGGTCGTCCAGTTTGCAGAGGCCTCATCGCACGCGAGGACACCCATCCCTTCTGCATCGTATGTATGGGGGTAGGACACGCCTTGTCCGCCTTGTCCCCTCCGGCTCCGGCCGTGGGCATCGACTGTCAGGACTGCGTCCAGTACAACGCTGCGGCCCGACAGGCCCGTTACGAGATAGCAGCCTCCGGCCTCGGCCTAGCCACCGCTGTCTCCACTGGACCCCTCCCAGGTAACCCTCCTCGTGTGCCGGACAGCGCTGCACGCCACAGCGCTGCTCCCCGCCACGTGGTTGGGCCTCCAGCGGCCTCGCCCACTGCTAGCACCGGTAGCCCCGGTGCTGGCGGGCCTGTTGCTACTACTGCTCCGCGGGAGGTCCCTCCAGCTACCCCCGCTGTTTCTCCGACTGGCTCGGCGGGCGCCGTGCCCAGGAAGAGAACCTGCAAGACCACCGGAGTGGTTTCACCGCCAGCTGCCACTCCGACGGTCGTCTTCAAGGAATTCCACCCGCTCACCGTCGGTGATATTCCTCTGTCCTTCTCCGTCCCCCAGCTCCGCGCCATGCGGCCTCCTAGCCCCGTCTCCTGGTGTAACGGAGGTGATCCGAACCTCCCCACCCGGGTTCGTACCCGGGTCTCCCGCGCGAAAGTCCAATATCTTAACCACTAGACCAAAGAGACATCTCTTTGGTCCGGGGGAGATACTAGACTTTTGAGGCTTCAAGGCTGGGGCTGCGACTCTCTCCGTCACACTCACCCCCCTTTGACCTCCTCCTACGGGGAAGCCCAAATCCGGGTCACGGCACCAATGTAACGGAGGTGATCCGAACCTCCCCACCCGGGTTCGTACCCGGGTCTCCCACGCTAAAGTCCAATGTCTTAACCACTAGACCAAAGAGACATCTCTTTGGTCCGGGGGAGATACTAGACTTTTGAGGCTTCAAGGCTGGGGCTGCGACTCTCTCCGTCACACTGGCACGCCAGCGATGGAGACGAGCCTTCCCTGGGGGACTACGACATGTCTGAGGAGGACTCGGAGGGTGAGTACGAGGACTACGACTCCTCTGAACTTCCCTCCGGACAGGGCGGAGACGCAGCCGGGGGGGTTCCTCACGCCGAGGTTCCCTCCTCCGCTGCGGCCTCCTCAGCCCCCACTACCTCCCTCCCCCCTTCCACGCCAGTGGGGGGGAAAGGAGCAGCGGCACACGACCCGGACTCTCTCCCGCTGGACGAGCTATCGGTGTTGGAACGTGCCACCATCAGATGCGGCCTGGAGCTGCCGCTCGGCGACCCGCCACATGGCCCCCGGGCTAGAGTTCCCATCCTGGGCCAGGATGTGGAGCCCTCCCCCCCGCCACGCATGTCTAAGATCCCCTTGGTTCCAGGATTCGCAGAGGCCCTGCATTCCACCTGGACCACACACAAGGACCCCCCCAAGCTCCCTTTCCTCATTGACTGTCTCGATGCGGAGAGTATAGGGATCCCCCTTTGCCCCCCTATGGACAAGCTGCTCGCTCAGTCCCTGGTGGGGAATCTTAAACCAGAGCACGAGCGGACTGGACCGGGCGGTCGCTGTCCCTTCAACCTGGCTGTGGGGAACAAGCCACCGGGGTTTGCTGTCGACTTCGACGACAAGCAATCTTCCAAGGTAAGGAACTCCTACAGGTCCTCTGCGCTGGCCGCCAGAGGACTCAACGTCACCCAGCTGCTGCTCTCGTCCACCAGGCGCCTCTTCAACGAGCTAGAAGGGGTCCCTGAAGACGCGGCGGCTGAGATCGACAAGTCGCTCCGCATGCTGGTGGACCTCAACGTCCACGCCATTGAGTGGCTTGGACATGGCATGGACTACTGCATGCAAGCGGAACGTGCCAGGTGGCTCCACAAGGTGAAGCTCGCTGGACCGTCGTGGGGGGAAACCGCAAAGGTCATGCAAGACCTCCCCGGACACCCTACAACTCTGATGGGCGGCGGACTGGACCTCCTCCGTCAAGAAGTGGAGGCCAAACGGATCACCTTGGAGCTCCTGGAGGCCACCACGGATCCCCAGGAGCCCAAGACAGAGAGCAGGCAGGGACGTAAGAAGGCCCACGGTCAGGCTGACAGAGGGCGCTCTTCTTCTAAACGGGGAAAATCCCATCCCCCCAGAACCCCTTCCTCCTCTGCGGGACCCTCCCGCAGCGAGGTGAGGGCTCCTGCCCGCTCCCAGTCCCGCCACCCTCCCAGGGACGGGAAACCGGCCGGCTCCCACAGGGCCCGTGGGAAGCCGCATCGGAAGTGACACTGGACATTGGCGGGGTCCCCCTGAATATTCAGGGGACCCCCCCTCTCAAACACAGACGAGTGAACTCTATTTCTTATGCCAAGAAAATAATGTTTATTTCTCCTCCTCTGTGTTCCCCTCCAGTGCCTGTATTAAAGAGTGTGTTGATGAAACAATGCCTGTTTATTTCGACTCCTCCTGCATTAGTACAGACGACTCCATTTTGCATGAATACAGCCAGTATAGAGAAGTCCAGGCAGGAAATTCTCTCTACTCAGAAAGTACCGCTTTATCCAGTCATGCAGACAGGTCACAAGCGTATGGTTTCTCCTCCTTGCAAAATGTTCCCACACACGTTAATTCCTATTCACAGTGTTTTAGTTTCTCCTCTGTGCAATACCCCTCTGTCTCCACTGAGCGGCACTGCAATGCCGAGGTTAGTCCAAGACATGAGTTTGGTTTTAGCGTCAGGGAAGAAGCCAGCACATATCAACAACCAGGGTCGGCCTCGTCTTCCCCGCGGGAAGCATATAAAGGCCTTAGAACAGGTGTTAAACGTAGATACAGCTCCCCAAGCCGGGGATTATGTTTCTTATGCTATAAACTCTGTCCCCCGGGATCTACGTTATGTGCCGCCTGTATTTTCAACAAGCAGGGTTTTAAGGGAGTCACGTGTCCGGCCCCCGCCGGATACGGAATTGAGCGCACCGGATACGGAAACGCTCTTCCCGGCCGTGGCCCCGCGCTTGCCAGCCCGGTGGCCACCGGATACGGAAACGTACTCCCCGGATACGGAACCCCTCGGTCCCGTTCTCCCTCCCCCTCACGGCCCAGTAGTCCCGCTAATGCGGTACAACCCCAAGGCTTCTCCGTTGCTCAGCAACACGTTAGCACAGTGTGCGGAGCAATGGAAACGTTGCAATCCGAATCAGTGGGTGTTTCGGACAGTGACACGGGGCTACAGACTACAGTTCGCGGAAATACCCTCCCTCTCCAGCAAGGTTATTTACACTCGAGCCCGCGGTTTGAAAGCGGATGCCTTGAGAGAGGAGATAAGCTCGCTATTGCACAAGGGCGCTATAGTGGAGCTATCGCGAGACCAGAGCCGGTTTGGCTTCTGGAGCCGTTATTTTCTGGTTCAGAAAAAAGGAGGGGGGCTGCGTCCGATCATGGACTTACGCGCTCTAAACAAGCACCTAAAAAAGTTCAAGTTCAGGATGCTGACGTCAGAGGCTCTGATGAGATCAGTGAGGCAGGGGGATTTCCACTGTTCAGTGGATCTGAAGGACGCTTATCAGCACGTCCTTATTTATCCCCCCCACAGGAAGTTCCTGCGGTTCGCCTTCGAGGGGCGCCTGTACGAGTACACGGTCCTCCCCTTCGGCCTTTCCCTGAGCCCGCGGGTTTTCGTGAAAGTGACCGAGGCGGCCATTGCTCCACTGAGGCATCAGGGAATCAGACTCGCGAATTACATCGACGATTGGATGATTTCCGCCGCCTCCTGCTCAGAAGCGGCGCGCCATACCAATCTGGTGTTATCACACCTGAAGGCCTTGGGTTTCAACGTCAATTTTGGCAAAAGTATGTTGTCACCCTCTCAGCAGATTTCCTTTATAGGAATATCTCTGGATTCGGCCACGATGTCTGCCCGCCTCTCGCCAGAGAGGGTGGACAGGTTTCTGACTTGTCTCCGCTCCTTTCAACTGAACCAGGTGGTCAGGTACACGGAGTGTATGAAGTTAGCAGGGCTGATGGCTTCAGTGGTGCAACTTCTGCGTCTGGGCAGGTTTCATATGAGACCTTTCCAGCGGTGGACACTGGCGCTCAGAATTCCTTCCCGGCAGGGGTACAGGAAGGTGACGGTCAGCCAGGTCTGCTTGGACGCTCTGATCCCATGGAGGGACCAGGCGTTACTGACGAGTGGGGTCTCCATGGGCGAAGTGGTGTCACGCAAGGTGATCACCACGGACGCCAGCCGCTCGGGGTGGGGCGCCACCCACGAGGGGCGCTCAGCCAGGGGCCTTTGGACCCAGGCCATGTTGGAGTACCACATCAATTATCTGGAGTTAATGGCGATCTACTTGGCGCTCAAGCATTTCGAACCGTTTCTCCAAGGTTGCCATGTCCTGGTCAGGACGGACAACACGGCGGCCCTGTATTATCTCAACAAACAGGGCGGCCTCTCCTCGCGTACGTTGGATCAGCTAGCGCGCGAGATGACTCTCTGGTGCGTGCCTCGTCTGAGGTCCATCAGAGCCTCCCATGTCCCAGGCCTTCAGAACGGCGGCGCCGATCTGTTGTCCAGGGGGGAGCCTCGCTACGAGGATTGGTCTCTCCACCCGGCGGTGGTGAGGCAGATCTTCTCCAGGTTCGGTCAACCTCGAGTCGATCTCTTTGCCTCCCAGGAGAACGCGAAGTGCCCCCTTTACTTCTCAGTGAGGGGGCCTTCTTCTCTGGGGACGGATGCGTTCGCTTACGAGTGGCCGGAGGGCCTTCTCTACGCGTTCCCGCCCTTGGAGCTGATCCTCCCCACGTTAGAGAGGATCAGGTGCTCCAACCTGGAGGTTCTTCTCGTGGCACCATCCAGGGGAGTGTGGAGGTCTCTGATCACCCCACTGCTCTCTCGGTCCCCCTGGCAGCTCCCCTTGCACAGGGATCTGCTGCGCCAGGCAGGGGACGAGATCTTCCATCCAGACCCGCGGGTCCTAGACCTGTGGGTTTGGCCCGTGAGAGGGAGAACCTGCTAGCAGCAGGCTTCTCACCAGCGGTTATAGCTACTATTCAGAGTGCTAGAGCCCCCTCCACCAGGGCAGTGTATGATGGAAGATGGAATGCCTTCTTGGACTGGGTTTTGTTCCGAAGAACCGGGTGGTCCCGAAGGAACCTGTTGTTCTGACGGCTTTTCATCCTCCTCCGTTTGCCTCGGAGGAGGATAGACGTCTTCATTGTCTATGTCCTGTTAGGGCCTTGAAGGCCTACTGTGACAGGACGGTGGACAGCAGGTCTACTTCTCAGCTTTTCGTTGTCATGAATGCCCGTCGGCGAAAAGCGGTGTCTAAATCCACTTTGTCAAGTTGGATTGTGGATGCTATTAAGTTGGCTTACGCCCGTGCTGGGTCTAAAGTGCCGGAAGCATTTAAGGCCCATAGCACTAGGGGTGTGTCGACTTCTTGGGCCTTGTCCAAAGGGGTCTCAATTAATGAGATTTGTGCAGCGGCGAATTGGTCTTCGCCGTCTACCTTTGCGACCTACTATCACTTGGACGTTGCGCCTTCTGCCTTGGCGCATTCGGTTCTGGGTGCTGCTGCCCCGTCTACTGTGTAGGGGGGCGGCTCTCTCTCCCCTTCCTGGGACAGCATGCCACTGTTCCTAGGAGACCTGGGGGGACCCTGTGTTACGACAGTTCTGTCGGAGCATGGCATCTCGGGGAGTATATGAGTCCCATAGGGGGACCCTGTCTGGAGGTTTGACAATAAACACAAAGGTTCCGAACGGAACCCTGTTTATTTAAAACCGGAGGACAGGGTCCCCCGAATTAAGCCCCTCGGTTCGCTAGTTGCGGGCAGAGGTGCGGCTTTAGAGGACGCCATGTTAGCCCATGGGGTTTATATACACTCGGGGGCGGTGCCCTCGTTTGTGATTGACAGCCCTTCCGACAAATTAAAAATTGACGTTCGGGAGCTTATGAGTTTTACTCTGTTGCATCGCCAGATGGCGCTGTTATCCCATAGGGGGACCCTGTCCTCCGGTTTTAAATAAACAGGGTTCCGTTCGGAACCTTTGTGTTTATTTTACTAGAGATGGAAGGGAAGTCCGCACAGTTTCTCAGCTCCCAGTATTAGAACAAGTTTGATAAACTTTTAGTAAATGTTTGGGAACCCTTGCCGTTAAAGAGAAGTCTTTCCGGTACTATGTTGTATGGGAAAAGTGGATGTATACGCATTCTCAACAAACGAAAACTCCCATTTGAAAAATAACTTGTGGGTCTTTTCAGCCTCCAGTGAAGGGTGACGGCATGCGCGGGTCGTCAGCACATTCGCAATTGCGATGCGCCCCATCGCGAGCCGTGACAGACGCCGTGTTCTGCATCAGTATGCACGTCAGCATTCAGAGTCTGTGATTGCTTGATCTTTTCTCCCGTCTGACTCCCGAGCCAAAGCAATTACCCGGGTTAGCGTTGGAGCAAAGCACCGTCATTTAGTGGTGCGCTGATGTGGAGCAGCAGGCCTGCGCTACTCCTCACTCCCACAAAACCCACCTAACCCACCCACCGCCGTGAGTATACACGCTGCATACGTTCAATAGTAGATAGACAGCCATATTACCCACGCTGTGTGAGGGATAATTGCTTTGTTGTAAAAAGAAAAAAGAAAGGAAAAACTTCAAGGATAAATAGGAATAATAGAGGAAAATGCTTGCGGCCATATACGGGTTGAGTTTATAGTTTTATTTATTAGCACGAAACTCCCCACAAAAACATGCGTATAAAGAACATCCTCTATAATTATAGGCTATAATATTACATCAAACACAGATGCCAGCACAGATGACAGCAGTGAGCGCCTCAATGGTTGACAGGTTGGAACAGTGCGAGCGTCACGCTGCTGAGTGCGAGCGCTGTGGAGATATCCACGGTGCTTCTCAGCTCAAAAGGCATATTCTCAGGCCGCCTACACACCTCTCCTGTGCTTCTCCATTGGGGATGAGGGGGGAAAGGCGGAGTCCATTTCATTCCCTATGGAGGTCATCTGTTTTTTTGCCTCTAGCATGCACCTTGGCTTAAAGCAAGCTTGCCTTAAGATATCCACGGTGCTTCTCAGCTCAAAAGGCATATTCTCAGGCCGCCTACACACCTCTCCTGTGCTTCTCCATTGGGGATGAGGGGGGAAAGGCGGAGTCCATTTCATTCCCTATGGAGGTCATCTGTTTTTTTGCCTCTAGCATGCACCTTGGCTTAAAGCAAGCTTGCCTTAAGTCAGGTTCACTCCTATTTAATTACGTAGTGTTACATAATAACTGACAGACAGTGTTATTACCAGCTTGCAAAGCTGGTATACAAATCTACAAATCGATTCAATCGACTTGATTACCGGTACGTCGACTCCCATCAGGTAAAGTCGAAAGTTGAAGAAAAAAAATGAATAAAAAGAGAAATTGTAGACTGCATGCCTTAGTTGCCTGTTTCATGTAATCAATTCCCCCATGTGTTATTTTGGGGACCGCTCAGTCTCAGCGCATGTTTCAGTTAATTTGTATAAAATAGGGCTTGGTTAATTGTTGTTCTAATAATCTAACCTTAAATTGACTGCCAACATTGTTTTTGACCTCTGTCGTTCCCTGCCAGCTATTTTAAAATGTTCTTACCTTTTAAATCATCATCATCACACTTCCGTGCACATCCACATGCACGCCGCGCAACCGCCAAACCTTTCCAAAGATAATGAGCTAATTTAGTTTGCATGTTTACACTGGAGACGCTATGCCACACAGGAAACAGAGGTGTGGGTGTTTTCCCGCAAAACTTAACATGGGAGCGAATGGAGATCCGTTTGACCAGAACTACTGGTTTAGAAAGCATTCGTAGAAGCAGCCTTAAGTCTTAATGAAGAAGAGTAGGCGGACAGCACTGGCTGGTGGGGGATAATGTAGTCCACCTCCTCTTTGATCTTTGGGAATACAAGGGACACAGTGTGTGTTAGACATCTCCACTCGACCTCTGTTTTATGTTAATGCCACTTGTTAGGGCTCCAACCTCAGGGGATCACCGCCACACTGTCAGGTGTACGAGTGGGCTTTTGTGCATGGCAAAAGAAAACTGCGCTCGCGAACACAGTGTGCGGCCGTGCGCGCATCCCACACGACACGTGTACTCACAGGGAAGAGCAAATGTCAAGACATTATGCAGATAGCGTGACAATATTACATTTGGCAAAGCTCTGGGATTATGTTCTTTACGCCCGAGTGTTACTAAGTTATTACCCCGACCTGTGAAACATTCTGTTTCCTACACATGAAGTCATTCAGCATGTCCCTCATCTCTCGCTGTCCCTCCATTGCTCTCTCTCTCTCTCTCTCGCTGCGTTTTCAATGTCTTTGCATGCATCAACATCTCACACACCCCCCCCCCCCCCTCCCCCCTCCCCTCCCTGCCCCGCAGGCATCTTGATTTATGAGTCGTCCACTGGCCTGTCGTCATGTTGCCTCCGGACGGAAGCTTTGATGGAGCAATCTTTCCAACACGTCACCGGGGCCAAAAGTTCTACATGTCCAGAAACATATAGACTGATTATCTTGACAAGCCATTGGACCATGTACTGTAAGAATGTAGATTATTTGTGTGTGTGTGTGTGTGTGTGTGTGTGTGTGTGTGTGTGTGTGTGTGTGTGTGTGTGTGTGTGTGTGTGTGTGCAAATAAATGCAAATCCTTCCCTCATTTTCTTTTGGCGGCAGATGTATTTGGTGGCAGGTGTCCTGGCTTCAGACTGCAGTGATGTTTTGTAGGAGGACATGCTTCCTGGAGGGAGTGTATGGCGTAGGCCTGGCGTCTCCAGTCCGCCACACAGGACTGTGCTGACATATGGCTGCTGTTATACATGCACCTCAGGGGTGACTTTCTTTATCCAACAAACAACCCCCACCCCACCCGCCCACACACACATACACAAACACACATGGTCGGCCGCACATACACAAACACACATGGACGCACACACACACACTCAGAAAGTGGCCTAATGTGGCTCTTTGTGCGTTGAAACCTAAAATGGATTTTCATTCATAGATAGAGCCATGGGTTCGATTTGTGAAACATTTTCTTAAGCAACCTAACAAAGATGGACTAATTTGGCCAATATAGGGACCTACGTTAGGCTTTTCATGTCTTTATTGATAGTTACAGTCAGTGCTAGAAAGTAACTAATTACATTTACTCAAGTACTGTACTTAAAGGGGCACTCCACCACTTTTCAACCTATGTTAATATAATTGGCCCTCACTCAAATAGCTTTTTTTTTTTTTTTTTCAGAGGAGGGCTGTGGGCAGGTCAGAACCCCATCGTCTTGTGACATCATCGATTGCCAATCCAGCTTATAGAAACTGCAGGCTTTCTATTCCTGAAAAGTTGCAATTTTAAAGTGGAAGCCATTGTTCTCGCGATAATAAAAATCTAAATATTTGTTTCAAAAATATTGATAAAACATTTTTTTTTGGAAAATGATGATGTCACAAGACGATGGATTCTGAACTTCCCACAGCTCTCCTAGGAAACTTGGACTGAGTAGAAAAAAATTGTGATATTTTATCATGAACATTAGTGAGGACCTATTATATGAAGACAGGTTGAAAAGTGGTGAACTACTCCTTTAAGTACAATCTTGAGGTACTTTTACTTTACGTGTTCGGTACTTTTATTTCTACTCCACTACATCGCAGAGGAAAATATACTTTTTACTCCCTACAAATACGGGAGGGATAATATTAATCACTTTATGAAAATAGCCCCCTGGTTTACAACTTCTAACGGCACTGAGTCGGCTCATGCGACCTTTATATGGACTGCCGACACCGACCGCCGACACAGCGACTCGCTCGCTACCGCTCGCTCGGCGGTGTCTTGCGTGGCTCAAGGTCACCTGAGACCAGGGGCATAGTTCTGCCGATTTAAAATGACTCCAATACGGAAGTAAAACTTCCTATGATTGGCCCTAGTTGCTCTGTTTCCCCCCCCGGCCGATCGCAAAAAGAATTGTTCTCCATTGGATCCCATTCATGCATTTTCCCCTTTCGTGTTCTAACCTTAATTAACATTTTCATGAATACTTTATGGTTCCTATCGCTAGTTAAAAATTGCCTTTCAATAACCATCATATGCGTTTTGTCGAAATTTGGTCCAATTTAAATGATAAAGTTGCGGGGGGCGTGGCCAACTAAACTGATACCAGCCGGCTGTGTTCTTCTTCGTGTGCTGTATTTTGGGAGGCTCCGACCACATTCTCCCATGTATCCCTGCGGTTGCACGTGACCGTTGGCAGCCAATAGCATCCTTTGGTGCCTTTACAATCTATGATGGCAACACCCATATTGTGTCATTTGAGCTGCATAGACACCAATGGCTTCGCTTTGTCCATTTTATACAGTCTATGCCTGAGACGGCCCGTCTCTGTCGTCTCCAGCTAAAACAAGCGCTCCTTTACAATGCTTCTCCTACGGATACAATAATAGCGTACCTCTCTCCCTGTTTAATTCTCTGTTTCACCTCTCTCTCTCTCTCTCTCTCTCTCTCTCTCTCTCTCTCTCCCCCCCCCTCTCTCTCTATCTTTCTTTCTCTCTCTCTCTCTCTCTCTCTCACACACACACACACACACACACACACACACACACACACACACACACACACACACACACACACACACACACACACACACACACACACACACACACACACACATCTTGTTCCTAAAATATTCATCAGACAGCTGAGTCTCCTCCTCCCCAGAGAATGGGCCAATCAGGACAGAGGAGCATGGTGAACTGTAAAGAACACAGTTCACAGGCTATTCTAATAAAGCCATCACCGTGATAACATGGTCATAATTACAGCCAGTGGACAGTGACTACATTTACTACAGGCACTGTACTTAATGTACATTTATTTTATTGTTATTATATTATTATAAACGCACACGCACAACCGCACACGCACACACAGAGAGAAAGAGAGAGAGATTGCACTTTTGAATCAACTACATTTCTAGGAAGGGATTTTTGGGCCCCAAACTTACAGAAAACATATCATGAATTAATCACTTTATGAAAATAGCAATCTAAATCTCACAACAATCTGCTATTTTCTTTTTTCACGTTTCATTGGAGCTGTTCTACATTTTCATATACAGCATTAAAGGTAGGGTAAGTGATTTCATTTACCGGTAAGTCAAATAATAACAAAATGGGTCTATGTTCTGATAGTACTAGTTACTATAGAGTGTTTGGTCCATATAAGTATTTGCCTTACACACACCAATGAATGCCCGCACCCACTCGATCCTGATTGGAGGAAGGCCCCACCCTATCCTGATTGGAGCAAGGCCGTCACCTACAGGGAAAACTGCTCCCCCCCCACCCAAACACTACAGTAACTATCAGAACATAGACCCATTTTGTTATTATTCAAATTCAATTAAATCACTTAACATACCTTTAATGCGTTGATGTTAAAAAGAAAATGTACTTCGTAAAATGTACTATTGAATACTTTAGTATTTATATAAATACAGCAACATGTACACAGAGCTTACATGCACAGGCACGCACGCACGCACGCACGCACGCACGCACGCACGCACGCACACACACACACACACACACACACACACACACACACACACACACACACACACACACACACACACACACACACACACACACACACACACACACACACACACACACACAGTGGTAGTTATCTTTTCTCCGTTTATTTACCAAGGTCTATTTTCTTTTTGAAATTGCTTCCCCAAAGTCAACGTGTTCTCCTTACAATATGTGCTGCACTAGCTGAACATCTATTTACTTACTGTAGACTGTCATAACTTAAGTGACTAAAGTGTGTGCATGCGTGCGTGACTTTGGGGGTCAGACATGAACCTCTAGAAGCGGAAGACAAATGTGGTCCATTTTGGAGGCCGTTGTGGAGCTCATTGGTGAGGATTAGAGCTCAGAAAAGGTTGACATTAGGGTGGAGTTGAGGCGTGCAGTGCCCACATCCAACATGACATGGTTTGTGGTCGATGGAAGGAACAGAATTTTATTCAGGAACACTCACGTCAAAGTAGATTTAACCATTTATTGCAACAAATGAAATGGGATACAGTTAGACTTGGCGTTCCCTGAATTTTGTACACGCATGCTTGCTAAGCAAAATCAGGGAACTTTAAGCAAAACCCCCCCATAGGGATACAATAGTAGTACAATAGCAATACATTGACATATTAGCTTGAATCAAGACATACAATGGAAAGTATCTGAGCCTATGCCAGACTCTGATCAACACCACAACTGCAAGAACTGTTTGTGTGTGCGTGTGTGTTGTGAATGTGCGTAGCAGCATTGCAAGACTGAGGTCTGAGGACGTTGTTTCCTCTGGTGATCCAGCCTAGGACATAGGACATAGGTTGCTGGAGGGTTTCGACAACCTGGGATGCCCAAAGACGAGGCAGAAAGGCTGGCAAAGTAGCTGCTGTCTCTGCTGCCATATATGGTGGAGCCACCGCAACTTGCGCCTATGGAGTGTAGAGTGACATGCGTGCTGAATTCATGAAGATGTAAATAAAACGTTAAACCGTGTGTGTGTGTGTGTGTGTGTGTGTGTGTGTGTGTGTGTGTGTGTGTGTGTCGTGCATACTGTGCACACTGGCACGCACGCTTGCATGTCATCACTGCTGGGCAGAAACCTTGTACCTCCATAAATCATCGTTTTATGTTGTTTTCCCCCCTTTAAATTAATGACCGACTGTCCAATTTATGCTATTTTTCCAAACATAAAACTAAAGACATGCTTTGGGGTTATGTCTTTGGGATTTATACATATTTAACCATTGAAAAGTATTAACAAGAGTTGTTATTTGTCATTTAGCTCAGGACTATAAATAATAACTTCATTAGATCCACTGGAACACATGGATCTTTTCCCAGTTTCCTGAAAAGCAACGGTTTTGGACATACAAGGTTTTCCGTCCGATGTGTGCTGTTTGCGGCGACCAAGATATGCTTGAGGGACACATTTGAGCAGAATTATGCATTCTGCCAGACATCAGTGTGTTTTCTCCCAAGTTCTGTTCTGTCAGCCCAGAGATAAAGTCTATTAGCTGGAGTTTGCCCTCTGTCTGTCTGTCTGTCTGTCTGTCTGTCTGTCTGTCTGTCTGTCTGTCTGTCTGTCTGTCTGTCTGTCTCTTCACGACTCACCTCTTTCTATCACTGATGTCTTTGACATTCTGAAGAGTGACGGCCTTGATTATATAAAGCTGTTTATCTCCCATCTTAATTCAGGATGTTAATTAGAAAAACATAACACTTTGCTCCTTGTGAGAACGTATTCAGATGACCCGTCAAGGTTCCTGCTGGTTTCAAGAGTGATATTTTAACATCTTCACTTTTAGTCAGGAACACTCACGTCAAAGTAGATTTAACCAATTTATTGCATAAATGGAATACAGTTAATCTTGGTGTTTAAGGGCTCCGTGTTCAGAGATGTTCCCTGAATTGTATTCGAGCAGCTATGCAAAATCAGGGAACGCTAATCAAAACCCACCATCGGGATACAATAGTAGTACAATTGCAGTACGTTGACATATTAGTTTGAATCAGCAGACATAAAATCGCAAGTATTTGAGCCTATATGCCAGACTCTGATCAGGAGGCTGGGGTGGAGGAGGCAGCTAAGCAGCAGCAGATCCGAAGCTTCAGATGAAAGACGAGCAGAGCTATAGTGAATGCAAGCCGTATTTAAAGGAGCCTCGCTTACTGATCGACTCTGATTGGATTAGACAGAGTGATGAAATGATTAGCAGATCTGTGCGTGAGGAGTAGGAAAGGAGCTGACGGACAGCTGATTACAGCCGAGGCGGGCGATACTCACGTCACGTGTCCTGCATAAACTAACGCTGAATCTTCATCTATTGTTGTCACAGTTGCAGTCAACTTCAAGTCAAAAGCGACCTTAAGCAACGCTACGGCAACGGAAGATGACAACGGTAACCGGAAATGATCCGCACTCGATAAACCTGCCGTCGCCGCAGCCGTCTCTACTACGGCAGAAGGTCCCTTCCCACGTAGCGCCTACTCCGTCTGCTGCGTGTACGCGTCGCCATGGGAACCAAAGCGTTCAGTGAAAGGGGTGAAAGGGGCGGCCGAGGCTTTGCTTAACCATTTTGACCGCTACGGCGATTACGTCATAGCAGCCGTAGTCCGCCTGGCGTTGCCGTCCTGAAAATCATCGAGCTTAAAGTCGCTAAAGTCTTTCTTACAACTGTGGCCCCCTGCTGGGAATTTGATGTCCAGCAGTGGTTCCCTATGGAGACACAAAGAGCCTTTGAGCCAGAGCCAGTGGTTGGTTCCCTGTGGAGTCTCCTCAAATTATTGGCTTAGGAATGTGACAAAAACAAAAGTATATCCATGAATTCAAGTCTCCATGAGGTGAGCAATGGAAAGGAATAAAGTTATTTTGGGGGTGAGCTATCCCATTAAATGTAGTCGAATACTGATGTCTTATATGGGGAAATCTCACTATTCTACGTCCCATCATTTAGACTAAGGGAGTCGGCAGGTTAGCTATACTCACCCGCTGAGGTTTGGGTTTGGGTTAGGTTTAGGCATAGAGGTTAACATTCACCCACGTCGGCAGGTTACTGTAGCTACTCACCCATGTCGGCAGGTTAGCTTTTCACCAGGTTAAAATTGACCCGTGTCGAAAGGATGAACCGTCGACACACTCGAGAAGCAGAATGTTGTCACGGTCAGACACACAGTATACAGTAGGTTATCATCCATAGAGGTGTACACACACACTCATAACAGCGCAGGCATGTTGCATGCATGCATGCACGGCTGCACGCACACAGACACACACGCACACACTCCGTCAGTCAGCGCAACGATCCACGCAGGACCTCCTCAGTATTTAATGCCTCCTTCCCTCCCAGGGCGGTGGTATCAGCTGTCCAATTCAGCGATAATGCCTCAGACAGTTTCCATACCTTCCCCCCGTCGCCTGCCTTCACCACCCCCGACAGAGGCACAATGGGCTGGGGAGATGGAGCCCACGATATGCCCGCCTCCTCCCATTCAGCTCTCTGTTCTCATCTCAAACACAATCGCTTAGGGTGAAATCTATATGCCCACGATGCAGGCAAACGCCACTGTACTGTTCTTTCACTGTACTATTTCCGACAACCTGGAACACATGCTTTTCAAAGTGGGGTCCGGGGACCCCCCGGGGGTCCTTGAGGAAGTCGGTTTCCAGGCGGGGTCCCCAGCTAAATGATTGATAGTTAGGAAGACGCCTGATGAAGGGTCAGAGTGTCCGAAACATTGTATCGATAAAGGTTTTGTAAGTGCAGACAATGGGCAGGACTCCCACTTTGTTCTACTGATATTTAGGAACGAAATGGACCGTTACGTGTCTCTAACTTCGACTGTGTATTAATGGAACCAAATATTACAAATAACACCCAACACTGACATCAACATTAAAACTGCTGTGTTTACAGTGTAGATTAGGATCCCGCAGATGAAAGCAATTGCAATTCTATCATACAGGGGTCTGTGGCCTTATTATGACCTAAGGGGTCCTGAAATAGTTTGAAAAACCCCGACCTAGAAGGTGGCATCTCTATTCACCAGCGGTCCTGGAATGCCAGGCTTTTTGTTTCCTTTTTTCTTTCTTTTTTCTTTTTGCCAGCCACCTACCTCGGGTGGCACGGACGAGAGAGGCTATACGTGGTTGTAATTGATCTGTCAAAAGCCACATGCCCAGAGGGAGCGCTTGCACTTGGGAACCACATGATCCGTCTCAGTTTGCTGTGGAAGGCACATTCCCTTGATCAGGGATCGGAGGCCATGCTTATTATCCGTAACAGGAGAGAGACAGGGCTGCCCCGAACGTCATCTTTTCGTTCCTGACGGCCGGGGAGGTACTGACCTGGGCCTGTGGTTGGAAAAGGGTGCTGCGTTGACAGCTTACACCCGTGGTTCTCAACCTGTGGCTCGGGACCCCCAAGGGGGTCCCCCTATGATTTTGGGTGGTTTCCCCAGATGACAGTGAAGTGACATTGTTAGGACCTTTTTTTAAACCCGTTAACACGTTTCCTGACAGGTTAACTGGTTACCATGGTAACCAATATCCCCCTGCACTACTGTGGCTGGGAGCCCATTGAATCCTGGCTGCAGAAACATGAATATATCTCGGCTTATTTTCCCATATCGCGCATTTGGTCAAAACAGCCTGTTTTCTATGGACCATAACTTACATCATCGTGGTTGTATTTTTTCTTCTCTGCGTGAAAGAAAGGACTTTCGGCGGCCATGAAAGGGAACCCTCGCGCACACAATGTGCACGCGCTGCATGCACGGAGCTGCCGAAAATATGGTAAATACAATAGGAAAAAGCATTGGCAGCTAATCTACATTAGTTCTAGCAAAATCAAAGTGTTTATACCTCCAAAAAATAGATCTATATCAAAAAAGAAAGAAAAGAAAAAGGCTATTACTGCATCAAATTTAATCAAAAACGATATGCTATAAACACTGGTCAATCATTATCTACAATAGCCTATCTATCTGTGAAACCGAGTCAAATTAAATTTGATGCCTCAACTCCTACATTGCAAGTGCTTGACCGATATTTTGTCAAAAAGTGCAAAATTGATTCCATTTGAAATTAGCCAAAAATGAGCTTACAAGTAGATCTGCTATTTTCAAAATATTTACAGACATTTGAAAACTTGAAATTACATATTCTGCATAATGCAGAATATCTGCATTTTGATTCCAATACTTTTGTACTTTTACTCAAGTACATTTTGAATTCCAGACTTTAACTTGTAACAGAGTATTTACACATTGCAGTATTGATACTTTTACTGAAGTATAAAATGTGAGTACTTTTTTTCCCCACCACGGTAGTAGATATACTATACAGTAGCACCAGCTGTCTAAAAGACAGTTTTTACCCTCAGGCGGTTAGAATAATGAACAGTACCTCAACAGCACTTGCACTTATGAATTATGACATTGCGAGATTTGATTTCAGTTTAGTTTTTTCATACAGTCTGGCTTTTGTACTGTATGCATTACTATCTCTCTGTACTGATACTTTTAAGTGCACCATATGACAAATAAACGCAACCAAAACAATCAGCTTGTGTTGCTTTGTTGGCAGATATGTTGACACATTACTGTAATATTATTACTTTTCCCAGTAATTACAATTGCCGTTACAGTACTTTTGCAACTTCTAATCTCAGCATAACTTGTTTTGTTTGTTTTGATATGTTTAAATAAGTATAAGTGGGCTTTAAGTGGGTAATGCACATAACACACACCAACCGCTTAAGCCCTATTTTATACCTAGGCTATTTTATAATACAAGCTCACAACGTGTCGGGAAGTGTTGTGGGCTTGTAGATCTGTTATTTTCAAACTTTACTTTTGGCGCTTTAAGTACATTTTGATACCAATACATTCGTACTTTTACTCAAGCACATTTTGAATTCCAGACTTTTACTTGTAACACTAATTATCTCCCTTTTACACAAAAAAAAAGCCAAGCTGGCAACTGACAGGCACTGCTCAGAATGAGAGAGAAAGAGAGAGAGAGAGAAAGAGAGAGAGAGAGAGAGAGAGAGAGAGAGAGAGAGAGAGAGAGAGAGAGAGAGAGAGAAACTAGATCAAAGGCAGAATGTTGTTTATCTTGATATAGCACAGCTGATAAATAAGCACCGTTGGCAGCAAAATGCAATAAGAGCCACATTTGTACAACATTTCGATACTGTCTCTCTGGCACGTCAGCAGACTTTTCACGTGGCCGTACATCCCCTCATAGAATTCATCTAATTAATTGCATTTTAATTTATTTAATGGCTTCTCAAGCACCGTGGATAAGCGATCCATGGGAGAATCCTGAAGCGCACATATATTACATCGCCGACGGGGGATGACGATAGGAACTTGCGATTTGAATCCAGTTATGGGTGTACATGATTAATACACATCACACTGTACACAAATCAGATAGGAGTGCGCGCACAGCCGCGAAGAGGCACTCCTTCATATCCGATATCGTGGATGATTTATGTTTCAATTAAGATCATGTGGGATCTCCGCCCCCTCCTATCACCAACCGCTCACTGATTGCTCTGTAACCCACTAACTCTGACTTCCACTCTCGCTCGCTCGCTCGCTCGCTCGCTCGCTCGCTCACTCACTCACTCACTCACTCACTCACTCACTCACTCAAACAAGGTAAACTAGAAGGTGCACTTGGTGCAATTCTGGGAAATTGCAAGTGTGGTTGCACTGACGCGAGTCACGAGGAATACGCTGGGAATATGAGGAATACACATGTGCACATGTGCACACATGCTCGAGCATGCGCACACCAACACACACACACTCGCCCCCTTGTCTGTCCATCGTTGAGGAAGATGACGTAGTAGCCGGGGAGCCACTGTGCCAAAATGAGAGAAGACCTGTGATGTCATGACATACTCCAAATTTTAGTTTTTCCTATTAATTTGGTCAATAAGGTACACAGAATGAGAGGCCTGCTCTGCCAGAAAGTTTCGGAAACACTGCGAAAAAAAGTTTCCCATTGACTTCACTATACTGGAAAAAAACACACCAAAAAAAGTAGCATGTGAGGGGTCAAACTAAGGGTTCTTCATGATTCTGAATCCATTGCAAGCATTTGTTTTGCATGAAAAACATTCCTTGGGCTAGATTTCAGCCTCTCAAACCTGTGAAAAGTGATGAGTCATCACTTTTCACCGTTATTTTGGTCCGTTTTCTAGCCCAAGGAATGTTTTTCATGCAAAATAAATGCTTGCAATGGATTCAGAATCATCAAGAAACCCTAGTTTGACCCCTCACATGCTACTTAAAGCATATTTTTTTTGGTGTGTTTCTTTCCTGTATATTGAAGTCGATGGAGTGAATATACAAATGGCCATAACCTTTTTTCGCAGAGTTTCCGGCAGAGCAGGCCTCTCATTCTGTGTACCTTAATGACCAAATTAATAGAAAAAACAAAAATAAAAAGTATGTCATGACGTCACAGGTAAAACGATATTCTTTGAGTTTTTGGGCCTGTGGCTCCCCGGCTATAGCTTCCTTGTAGTTTGATGAGTTTGTCAGTGGTCATCTTTGCTGGCGACGATACCGCTGTTGATGACTATAAAGCCCGACTCTGGAACCACATATCCTGCCACACACACACACACACACACACACACACACACACACACACACACACACACACACACACACACACACACACACACACACACACACACACACACACACACACACGTTAACCACTTAAACCCTATATACTGTACATCTTATATGACAATTAGCAGATTGTCAAGCTCACAACGTGCCGCGATACCCGGCGTTGTGATCTTGTAGATCTGCTATGTTCAACTATTTTGACTATTTTGGACAATATAATGACCCAAGTGGGCCCGCCCGCACCTCCTGTTGGAAAACAACCGATCCTTATAGAGATCTACAGATATCTAAGCCAGACAAAGCTGCAATACTCTGCCTCTAATTGATTCCTTATCATCAGCGTATTATCAGATCGCGATGCCGTTTGTTCCACTCTCCTCCTCCACTCTCCTCCTCGCCTCTCTTGGTTCACAGTCGGTTGTGGGGATTATCTTCTGTCTGCCTTGCACCCCACAGGCCTCCAGCCTGGGAGACACGCTTTGCTGGGCTATCGTGGTTTAATATTCATAACCGCATCATTTGCATGGTGTATTTTCTTTTTTTTTTTTGCAGCCTCATAAGCCGACCTGCTTACCCGTTCAGCTCTCTGAACAGCGGAATCATGGGAGAAAGATTTGCACACGTCAACGTGATTTGCAGAATCGATGATAGCTATCATTCTGTATCCTTCTCCTGCCCTCTCCGCTCTCTCTCTCCCTCTCTCTCTCTTTTTCTTCCTGTACTTTCTGTCTCTCTCCCACTCGCTCACTCCCTATCTCTCCCCATCTGCATTTGATTACTGTAACCGTCATACTGTTTCCTGGGAGCTACTGTACGTGGCACACGATATTTGGGATTGTGTATTAGTCCTAAACTACATAAAGTTATAATGACATACTGTAATGTAAACTTGTACTGTTAACTGATCTTGTTTGAGAATACTGTTATTCTTAAGCTCTATGAGCCAAGAGAATACATTATATATGTGACGGAGAGAGTCGCAGCCCCAGCCTTGAAGCCTCAAAAGTCTAGTATCTCCCCCAGACCAAAAAGATGTCTCTTTGGTCTAGTGGTTAAGATATTGGACCCTTTGCGTGGGAGACCCGGGTACGAAGCCGGGTGGGGAGGTTTGGATCACCTCCGTTACATTGGTGCCGTGACCCGGATTCGGGCGGCACACGCACGGTGAGTGTGACGGAGAGAGTCGCAGCCCCAGATTGGACTCTCGCGTGGGAGACCCGGGTTCAAAGCCGAGTGGGGAGGTTCGGATCACCTCTGTTACATATATAATTGTTTTATTTCAACACTTTTGTGTCTCTTGTACATGATGTCAGTTAATGTTAAATTTGTGTGTACTGGATCTGTCATGGTCTGTGGCACTGTGTGGCCACACTGTGGCGCTGTGTGGCCATACTGTGTCTTGGTGTGGGCATGCTGTGCCTCTGTGGGGGCGTCAGTTTGCCTTCCAGAATTCTCACTCACCTGTCTTCACTCCCTCATCAGCCCCAAAGTGCCATGCCCCTTCCACACCTGTAACCACTCCTCTCTATCACCTACTGACTATAAGACTAGACTCTTTCCACACTCACACTGCCAGTTCATTGTTTGCTGTTACGTTTGCCACCACCTTGTTCTGCCTTGAAGCACCTGCTTCTAATGATATCAACGCACTTAATGCGAAATATTCACGTGCTTTCAGACTCTTCAATGCAGAAAGTATCCAGGATACTTGGATATTCAGTATCCAATAACTCACCAATGCAGAGATATTAGTAGTAAAATGTCGACATCTAGTGGTCAACCTCAGAGGAGCGCAAAAATAAAACCTGAGGTGACTCCCAGCCTCGAACCAGATGCCAAGTGTGCTCTGTTCCCCAGTGTAATGCTCCACGCCACTGACCCCGACGGAGCGGTGCGGTATTGGGCGCCGATGAGCCCCGTGAGTCGCCACCGAGGCGAGCGCTAGCGAGCCGAGTTGCCGCGACGAGCGGTGCGAACGGCGCCCAATCCCACTCAGCCGCGTTACCGAGTTATGTGCCGTTATGGACAGAATAGTAAATATTCAGTCCCTCACTATCAACATCTACCCCACTATCCACGTCATAGATATCCACGTCATAGATAAATGCACAAAAAAGGAGTCACTTCATCCGTTCATTAGCTCAGTCAGTAGAGCACGGATGCAACAAACCCACGGTTTGGGTTGGATTCCCCTGAGGGGACTAATATTCAAGGCGAGAGATATCGGCGCATGCGTACTTCAAAGTATCCACGGAGGATACTCCTCCGTGGATACCCAGTGCATATTCTCTGCATTCTTCATTTTGATAATGTGGTGGCTTGTCTCATGGCCTCTCACCCTAACCAGCGTTTTGAACTCCAAGAGGAGATTACAACCCAGCAGCTTTGGTTTAAGGATAGGCCGTGGGTTAGTCATTTTGTCCCCCACCTAGATGTCATTCATGCGAGGCTTAAAGACTTTCTAGACACAAGCTCATTTTCCAGTGCTTCCCAGCCAGCTTCTCAACCATTAAGGCTTGGTGTGGTGAGCCTGCAGCCTGCCACCCTTGATTTTAACCAGCAGGGGTCCCAGTCTTTATTTTTGTATTTCTGCAGCCGTGTGAAGTTTCCGGTTTTTACTGAACCAGTTCATGCCCCTGACCCTTGTCCGGACACCAGCCTGGCTTGGGGAGATCCCTGGGTCACCAAACAGGGAGATCTCACCCTGGGTCACCTAGCCATAAAGCCCACCCGGCCAACCTGTCCTGACCTGGTATTCATGGGCACCAACTTGGCTCTGGGAGGTCCTCGTAGTGCCACCAAACGGGCAAACCTCTCCGTGGGTCACCAAGCCACCATAGCCCACCGGTCCAGAGTCAGAGCCAAATCAAGTCTGTCTCCTGCCATCACCCAGTCGCCACCGGTACCTCCTCCACGGTCCCAGCTGCCCAGCTCTCCGCAGCCCAGCTCCAGCTCCAGCACTCAGCAGCCCAGCTCCAGCTCCAGCTCTCCGCAGCCCAGCTCCAGCTCCAGCTCTCAGCAGCCCAGCTCCAGCTCTCAGCAGCCCAGCTCCAGCTCCAGCTCTCAGCAGCCCAGCTCCAGCTCCAGCTCTCAGCAGCCCAGCTCCAGCTCCAGCTCTCAGCAGCCCAGCTCCAGCTCTCAGCAGCCCAGCTCCAGCTCTCAGCGGACCAGCTCCAGCTCCAGCTCTCAGCAGCCCAGCTCCAGCTCCAGCTCCAGCTCTCAGCGGCCCAGCTCCAGCTCCAGCTCTCTGCAGCCCAGCTCCAGCTCTCCGCAGCCCAGCTCCAGCTCCAGCTCTCCGCAGCCCAGCTCCAGCTCCAGCTCTCTGCGGCCCAGCTCCAGTTCTCTGCAGCCCAGCTCCAGCTCGCTGCAGCCCGGCTCGCCGCTGCCCCGCTCCAGCTCACCACAGCCCAGCTCGCCGCAGCCTGGCTTGCCGCAGGCCAGCTCATCTGCAGCATCCCCTGTGTCCTCGCCTCCCGAGTCTGCAGTCCCACCTGCAGTATCGTCGACTACTGAGTCTGCAGCCCCGTCTGCAGCTCCCTCGACTCCTGTGCTTGCACCCCTGTCCTCGACTCCTGAGCCTGCAGTCCCGTCTGCAGCCCTGACCTGGTCTCCTGAGCCTGCAGTCCCGTCTGCAGCCCTGACCTGGTCTCCTGAGCCTGCAGTCCCTTCTGCAGCCCTGACCTGGTCTCCTGAGCCTGCAGTCCCGTCTGCAGCCCTGACCTCATCTCCTGAGCCTGCAGTCCCGTCTGCAGCCCTGACCTCGTCTCCTGAGCCTGCAGTCCCGTCTGCAGCCCTGACCTGGTCTCCCGAGCCTGCAGCATCCCTGACACCGCTAGTAGCATCCCAGGTGCTGCCTTCAGTGTCTGCTGCATCCCAGGTGCCACGTCCAGTGTCTACTGCATCCCAGTCATCATCTGCAGCATCCCTGGCATCTCCTCCTGGGTCCTCATCTCCCGACGACGCTTCATTCGCCTCTTCTCACCGCCGGATGACAACTCTGTGCCTGGTGGTTCGTCACTGCATCCTGGCCGACCGCCGGACAACACCCCTGCGGCTGCCGCCACGTCTCTGTGTCCAGGCCGCCCGCCGGACGACACCTCTACGGCTGCCGCCACGACTAGGCATCCTGGCCGTCCTCCTGATGTCACCGACTCAGCCCTGGTCCTCCATCCTGGCCGTCCTCCTGATGTCACCGACTCAGCCCTGGTCCATCATTCAGGTCGGCCACCCGATGCCTCCGGTTTAGCCTCATCACAGCCACTGGGCCAATCGTCTGGGGTTCTTGTCTCCAGACTGTTCGATCCCAATCCCTTGCCTTGGTCTCCCTCCTCTAGACCCCCTCCACCCGCCCTGCTCGGTGTTCCGGATCGGCGTAGTGGGACGTCTGGAAGCCGTCCCTTAAGAGGGGGGTACTGTCATGGTCTGTGGCACTGTGTGGCCACACTGTGGCGCTGTGTGGCCATACTGTGTCTTGGTGTGGGCATGCTGTGCCTTCCAGAATTCTCACTCACCTGTCTTCACTCCCTCATCAGCCCCAAAGTGCCATGCCCCTTCCACACCTGTAACCACTCCTCTCTATCACCTACTGACTATAAGACTAGACTCTTTCCACACTCACACTGCCAGTTCATTGTTTGCTGTTACGTTTGCCACCACCTTGTTCTGCCTTGAAGCCTGTTTGTCCTTTGCACCACTTTAAGGTTTGTCATCTTGGACTTCTGATTTAGCCTTAGAACTTAACAGCCTTGAGGTTTTGTTTAATGTACTAAAGGACTCTAGACTTTGCTTTGTGCTTTTGTAGGCCTTGTATTTTTGGACTCTAGTTTTTGCCTTCGCTTTACGAAGTGTACATTTTTTGGACTTCTGTTTTTGCTTCTGCTTTTGAGTAGTTGAGCTTATTTTTGTATTTGCTTGCACCTACCACTACTTGTTTGTAAGCTAACCTTTTTGTTAATAAAACCTTATTTCAAACCGTTTATGCTTGTGGCTCTGCATTTTGGGTTCAGTACTTCTGCATATCGTGACAGGATCCAAATAAACAACTCAACTCAACTCAGACACGTAGAAAATGAGTTATCCTTTCTACATTTCTTATTTACACATTGAATGTTCCTCATGTTCAAGGGCCTCTGTGTTTGCATAAAACCTTGTGATAATAACACCGGTGTGAAATAAGGTTCTGATAAACAAAAAGTGTTCATTAGCCATTGCTTTTCCGTGTGCCGCACAGGGCTGCGCTGCCGAATGCTGTTTTGGTGAAAGATGTTAATGCGGTGTAAATAAATAAACAAGCTGCCTGGCAGCGTGGGTGACCAGAGATATGGCTCTGTTTTCACAGCTATGTGACTGGAGCTCACTCATTACTCGTCCAATTAGAGCTCCCTTCAAGCCAGTGTGAGAACCGAGCCGACAGGACGAGCGAGAGCCGGGAGAGCTGAGAGAGAGAGAGAGAGAGAGAGATAGAGAGAGAGAGAGAGAGAGATGCTGGGAAGGGAGACAGTTACATTCTCATTTTACAGGGCTAACATCCTGCCTACGATTACAACATCAGAATTCAACTAATTAAAATTTAGGTGGAGCAAAAATGTTTGTGTAAGTGCGTGACTGCGTGTGTGTGTGTGTGTGTGTGTGTGCGTGGGTGCGTGTGTGTGTGTGTGTGTGTGCTCTTTGAAATAACTTTTCCAGCGTAGTGCCTCCTGTTGTTAGTTGGATAGCAGGCAGTCATCTGCATGCATAGACCAGTCCCGTTAGGGCTACAGCAGGGAGTCGTCTAGACACTACCTCCGTGGTGTGTTAGTATTAGTGAGGCAGAGTCCTTGCTCCTGTCCACTAATGGCCTGCCTACTGTAAGTGCATAGTCCCTTACCATAATGAAGCGTAGGGGGCTGCCCCCCTATAGTTAGAATGGAATAAGAGCAGAGGATACATTTCAGGTATATGCAAATGTACTTGACCAACCCCCCTATATTGTTGCACTTGATTGAAGGCTTTATTATTACACCTGACGAAGAGCTCATGTAGGTCTAAACATTGTGTTGTGTTTAATAATTAGGGGTGTAACGATATAGTATTGAAATATTGTTTTTAACTTAAAAAATCGAAGTAGATCGAAATGAAAACAGCTAAAATCGAATCGTATCGTTTTATTTTGTATCGTATCGAATCGGCAGTGCAAAGAATCGATTGTATCGATACTACCTACTTGTGCATTGTATTTAGCATTTTTAAGAAGAAAAAATGAAATTAATTACTTTTCCTTTCCATATAGCTACACTGGTCTATCGATAAATGTGTGTAATCTCTGGGTTCATGTCAAGGTGCAGGTTTGTCAATATACAATGTCCATGTATTTGGCAGATAATCACTGTGTTTACTTATTTATATCCATAATAATACACGTTTCCCTTAAAAACCTGCACTATCCACACCTTTCACACAGATTTAATTTCTTTGCTAAATAGTTACTATATCGATTTTAAATAATTAAATCGAATCGTATCGTACCGCCATAAATGAACCAATATCGTCCATGTACCGTATCATCAACCATTTCGTAATATGTATCGAATCGCTATTAAAATGTATCGTTACACCCCTATTAATAATAATGTTTGGATGGTGTGCAGGTATTTTTTCTCAAGTGTTGGCTTTTTTAACCACTTCAACACTGTAAACTTCATTGACCAGAGGCAGAGTCCCCCAAGGGTCTATACAAATATTCTTCCCTCTACACTAAAATAGCTACAATGCTTTACAAGCTTGTAGATCTGCTATTTTCAGAATAATTGTTTAGCTACATCTGCTGGACATGACGCTGGTACGTATGTTGCAGGGACCCCCAATCCAACCCTTGATGCTGATTGCCAAGCAGAGAGAGTTTGGCACTGGCTCTGAGGTGTTCAAGTCCCACTGCTAGCGTATAAATCCACAGTCTCTGAAAAGAAGTTTAGAGCTGTTGTCACCAGGCCTGGAATTTCATCATTTTAGGGGCAAGGCCACTTGGCCTTTGATGTTGTCCATTTTTTGAGGGCACAAATGCCAAATGCCAGGGCAGGAAGGCCATCAAATAAAACAAGATTTTAGTCCATTGAAATAATGTATTGAATTTAAGGGTTAAGGATTAGTTTAAATGTAATATGTAGACTATCTGCTGATAAGCATGGTATTTACAATCTGATCCATGCTCAGCCCTACACAAACCAAAAAATACTGTATTGGTTTAAAATGGGGACTCAACAAAAGACACTGGTGTCTACATGACAAGAAAGAGACACTTGTGTCTACATTATTGACAAGACAGAGACAGAGGAGAAAATGCTACAGTCAGCTGGAGCATTAATTAAGGCCACTGTGGCCTCAGGTCATGCCATTTTTTTGAGGGGCACAAGGCCAAACTGAGGGGCAACGACGGCCATGGCCTTCATGGCCTCCCTGAAATTCCTGCCCTGGTTGTCACACTAAACTATTTGCTGGTAGTTGTATTGTCACACTCCACGGGTGATCGGCAAGAATCAGTCCAGTTGGTTTTCATGTAACAGGTTTTAATCTCTAAACGGTGTGGTTCTTTAGATGCACGCACACCAAGCACAGACTGAAAACTGAGGTAACAAACAAAACTGCACTGAATGTGCTCTGCTCTACTGGGCAGCAGGTGAAACTGATCAGGTACATTGGTGATGATTATGTGGGACCTGAGAAGATCAAAGGACCGGGTCATACTGGCATGGGTCGTACCACTAACTAAGGGGGAAAACAGTATAATTAACATGGGCCGTACCATTAGAAAGGGGGGAAACTGTGTGGCCTTTTGAACAGCCGCCCCCAGATTTCCTTAGGAAATCTGAACAAAATAAAAGGCCAATGTCCAATACTGTCGACAGTCCAATTCAGTTTAGTCAGGCATGGCCTGAAGACGAATAAGGCGAGCCATCGAGCGGGTGCTCCATCTCCATCCGCCGAACAGCTCTGACTGGGGATATACTACTTGCGACAGGGACGCATCAGGCCGCCCCATGAGCAAGATGTTTGGGGACCGAGACGCATCAGGCCGCCCCGTGGGCAGGAGGTTTGGTGTGTTGAATAGCTCCGGAAGTAAAGTGAGGAGTCGACTGCTGTTTAGCAATGGCTTATTCCCCTTGAGACATTGTAGATCGGCTGGAAAACACTCGTGCTGCTCTTTCTGTAGAAGGATGTACTCCGGCTCACTGCAGTCATCCGTAGTGAGGGGTGTGTTTGCCGCCCCATGTAGGGACTTAGCTGTGGCTTCGATAAGGTCTATGTGGATCTCAAACTGAGCGGCGTCAGGCACTGATGGACTTGCAGGTACCGTTGTGAGTCCACAGAAGGCTGCATTCTGTAGTTCGTCATTTCCAATTGTCATAGAGGTGAGGTGTGGAAATTCTGGACACTGATCTTGGCTTTTCTGGAGGATGAACGGGCCTTGACCCCAGCAGCTCTGCACTGTTAGCTCTGAGAGTGGCTTCCCACATGTGTTGCCATCAGCTGAGTTATGTACAGAGTCCGCATAGTGTCCTGACTCTCTGTCAGTGGGGTCCTCTGGAGGGGGAATGGTGGCTATGAAGTAGCACTGCTGCTCAGAGGGGTTCTGCCTTAGCCCTGATGCTGGACCCTGTAGTGTCCAGCCAAGGCGAGTCCTAATAGCTGCTGGGCTACCTGCTGGCCCTAGGCGTACTGGTTCCACTGGCGTAATCAGGCGGAGATGGTCTGAGCCAAGGAGTAGGACAGGGCGAGCCCCATGAAAGGGCTGTAGTGGCAAGCCTCGCAGGTGCCTGTATCTCCGTTGGAGGTCTTCTACTGGGTGAGTATGTTCGGCTAGGCCGAGTTGTTTGGCTGTGAAAGCTCGCTTAATGTGGAACGCTTTGTGTGGTTCGGTGACTGAAGAGATTGTGAAAGAGACCGTAGCCCCATGTAATCCTTGATTCTCTTGTCTGACGGTTCTGATGGGTAAATACTCAGGCTCTCCCTGCAGGCCAAGTTGCTGGGCTGCAGGGTGGAGAAGAATGGTGCGCTCAGAGCCGTCATCTAAGATGGCAAACGTCTCCATTGCTCTATTCCCATTCCTGAGTATCACTTTGCAAACTTTGAGCAGCACTTTGCGGCCTTCTAGAGGCCTGTCAATGTAGTACAAGACTTCCTCTGTTGTATGAAATAAGGAGGCCGTTGCTGGCTCCTCCCTTGAGGTCTGTTCCTCGACTTCTCCATTCCCCATCCTCTCCTGAGTCCTCTCGTTTATGTTGTGTAGAGCAAGCAGGTGTCTACTGTTACAGGTTTTACAGACCATTCTCAGATCACACTCAGCCGCTCTGTGATTCCTCCCACAGCGCCAGCATCGGTTGTTAGTTTTGATCCAAGTCTGTATCTGAGTTGAGTTGAGCAGTTTGAAGTTAGAGCAGTTGTTCAGGGAATGGTTGTTATTGTCGCAGAAGGGACAATATTTCTGTACTGTTGGCTTGGAGACTGCTGTCTGATCCTGTTCGCTAGGTGACGTGGTCTCTGTATTTAGTATTGTGGAAGGTTGAGCTGAGGATCTCGGGCCTCTCCACTGCTCCTTTGCTTTAGGCTCTCTGCTTGCCCTACTGTCAAACCGAGCGTTGTCCTCTTGTACCTTGATCTCATACTCTAACCAATCAGCTAGGTCGAGGAGAGTAGGGATGGGCACTCTAAGGGGGTGTATGAACCGGCGAAAGTTGGAGCGCAAGTCATGAGGTAGTTTGCTGAGCAATCTGGATACATGTGAGCCACACTCCAGCTCAACTTCGCCCTTGCGCCCCAGTTGTGCCAACATGCTGACCAGGGACCTCACATGCAGGGCGAACATCTTGAAGGCCTTCCCATCACCACTGGCCACGCTGGGACCGTCCATCAGCTCAGCTATACGCTGTAAAGCCAATTGGTGTGGCTGTCCGTATTGCTGATCGAGGGCAGCTAGTGTGTTGGTGAATGGATGCCTTGAGTGGCTGTAAGAGTCTGCAATCAGTAGGGCTTCCTCAGATTTAAGATGATCAACTAGAATTTGATACTTGAATCTCTCGGAGGCATCGTGAGGGAGGAGATTATCCAGAGCAATTCTAAGTCGTGAGAACTCCCTTGGATTAGGGTGAACCATGTCTGGAATCGTGGGCGTTGGTCCCCTGTAAGTCCGCTCCTGACCACCTACTGGGCTTAGTGTTCGGTGCTGGGAGTGACGGCGCTGAGGGGTGAAGCCACGCCTAGATTGACGGTGTTCAGGGGTGCGGTCACGTTTAGAGTGACTACGCTCAGGGGTGAAGTCACGCCTAGAGTGACTATATTCGGGGGAGTGATCACGCCTAGAGTGGCGGCGTTCGGGGGTGAAATCACGGCTAGAGTGGCAGCGCTCAGGGTTAAAGTCGCTCCGTGAGTGATGGTGATCAGGAGTGAAGTCACGCCTAGGGTGGCGGCGCTCTGGGGTGAAGTCACGCCTATCATGGTAACCACGCTCGGCTAAGCGATACCTCTCTGTAGCGTAGTCTTCATACGCAGAGTGACGCCTCTCAGATCTAGATCTATAGTCGTATGCCTGGGCATGGGGTGACTGTGACTTTAAGGGCACCAAGTAGCGCTCTGCTGAATAATCGTATTCAGATGAAACATCTTGTTCCTCTTCTTCCACAATTTCTTCACTCTGTGGTTGAAGCTGGGAAACATTATGTCTGCTAGAGCGGTGAGAGGAGCTGGGCTTCTGAAGGTTGTGTATGACAGATCTCAGATTTTCAACCTCTCTCCGCAGCTCATCCACGGTTTGAGCACTCTGACGGTCAAGTTTCTGTCGTTTAAATTCACTTCGCCTATTCTCCAAACGAAGTGACTCGTTTTCCAGTTCCAACTCCTCCATAGCTGTGATCAGGGCCTCCTGTTCAGCGTTTCGCTTTCTATCTGAACAGTCTTTGGTGGATGGCCATTTATTCGTTAACAGCCACTGCTTAGGGCGGTCGCCATCCTGGCTGATTGGCGGAGATGAATGCCCACCAGTTTCCTCTTCATCCTCCTCCTCATTATGACGTGAGTAATGTGGAACAGGATTTAGATCCATCCTTTTGAAACCGGTAAGGTCGTAGTCGCTTGAGTGTGATGGGAGGGATGTCTGCCTCCTGACACGCACACTGGGTTCTTCTGGTGTTTCTGTAGACATACGGATCCGTAGAGAGCAACGGATCCGGCTCGAAGGACCATGAAAAGAAGTTTAGAGCTGTTGTCACACTAAACTATTTGCTGGTAGTTGTATTGTCACACTCCACGGGTGATCGGCAAGAATCAGTCCAGTTGGTTTTCATGTAACAGGTTTTAATCTCTAAACGGTGTGGTTCTTTAGATGCACGCACACCAAGCACAGACTGAAAACTGAGGTAACAAACAAAACTGCACTGAATGTGCTCTGCTCTACTGGGCAGCAGGTGAAACTGATCAGGTACATTGGTGATGATTATGTGGGACCTGAGAAGATCAAAGGACCGGGTCATACTGGCATGGGTCGTACCACTAACTAAGGGGGAAAACAGTATAATTAACATGGGCCGTACCATTAGAAAGGGGGGAAACTGTGTGGCCTTTTGAACAGTCTCAGAGAGGTCCTCCTTGCAAAATTGTAACCTGATCATTAGATAGATAGATAGATACCTTTATTATCCCAAGGGGGAAAATTTATCGTCCTCCATCATTTTTCATATATTTTCCCACCCTGTTTTATAGATTGATTCTCATGTTTGGAATGGTTAAGCTCTGACTCCGAGAGACCAAACTCTGCATTGTGCTATCAACCATACCTTACTGTCAGATGTTTGTTCCTAATGTAGGGACACAATAAACTGTTGTTTAAATCTCCAAGTTTCAAATTAGATATTTTTTTCGCAAAGCAAAGCCCTGCTTCATCATACAAGGCAGTCGCACAAAAGTAGTGAAAACAGCTGATCTACAAGCACACAACGCCTCGCACTGCTTGTAGATCGTCTGTTTTCACTAGTTTAAATCATTTTTAAGTTGATGAATACAAAACAAACGGTTTTGGACAAGGTTCCATCTGACAACGACGATACCGTATATTAGTAATATTCATTCTATTGACTACTAATATGTGTCCTACAAGTTTTACAGAAAAGAGAAAAGAAAAAGTGTGTCGTCAACATTTACTCATCGTTGACCTACTTAGCGCCACTGTTGAAGAAGTAATTTCTCTTATCTGGAGCCTAGACAGTTTTCCTGCCCACTCATCAAGTGGAGGCTTACGGTATATCTTGTCCTTCTCTAACCTCTGCAGTCTATCCTCGCTGCCTTGCCCCATCTGTAACCTCATCACCAATCAGCACACATTGGGACTTTAGCTCCGGGATTCGGTCACATGAGGTTACGCATCCCCGGTGTGAGGGAGGAGGTGCCGCCGACGGAAACAGAGTTGTTTTTAAACCTCTTTTGCCAACCTCCAGCCTGTTTTCCAATCTCCAGCTGCGCTGGGGCTGGAGGACATCACATCTCCTGGAGGTCACACACGCTGTTATTTTTATACACTTTCATAGACACCTCCATGTGAAACTTCAAATACATATGATTTCACCGATGGCCAGTAACTGACATCTCCATCATGTCAGTGATGACGGGGTTTTATCCGTTAGTTATTTTAAAAGTGCTGCGATGCATTTGTAGACTGGTTATTTTCTGCAAAGAGATTTGGTGTTAAAGAGGAAAAAGAAAAACGGGGACCAATACAAATCAAACATACCGTATGTATGTCGGGCAGAAACCAACCCTAACCCAAAAGTTTATTTTTCAGGAAATACATTTAAAAAATCCAGCTCAAGTGCCGAAGCGTTCTTTTAATGCTTTTCATTGGTTCACACCGACGTGAAGGGTATTCAATAGCACAGATTTATGAAGAAAGAAAAATCAAGAACCTGAAAAACGGAGTTAGCTGGTTAGAGCCGGACAGTGTCGATATTAAACAAGTAGCAGGCATTTACTGTACAAGAGAATGACAGATTCCTCCCACACAGCAGACTGCATATAAGGCCAGTATACCTCCAGGCTAAAGAATAGCTTCGTCCAATTTACAGTTTAGGCATTTAGCAGATGCTCTTAATCCAGAGTGATTTACAGTAATAAAGGAAAACACAAGGTAATACATCAGATGCATAGAAATAGTAATCTAAGATCATAAACCAAGAACATATCATCAGTAGAAAATCTATAATCTGTATATTGAAAATATACACTCTATAGGATGCCAGGTCTACCAATGAACTGGCCTCAGTCTACAGAATCTGCTATCCATTTTAGCCTTTGCATGAACCTGCAAAGTCGTCAAGGCAAGGTCAAGTGCCACGAAAAGTGCTACGGGGTTCTATCCTGTAGTAAGCCTTGCTGAGCCATGAGGCCTATATCCTGTTTCTGTAGAGCAAGGCAGCTTGATGTACACTTACACCCCTTGGATTAGACACCAGTATGTCGCAGGGATTTAACCCCCGATTCCAACCCTTGATGCTGAGTGCCAAGCAGGGTGACATTAGTGATATGTAAAATTGCTCATGAACTCTACACTATGAATGGAACTGAACTGTCTGTGACACATTAACAGCTTTTCTAAATGCTGCTGCTTTAAATACCATTGTCGCTATTGCATTGGTTTAAAATGTTTTAATGGGCAAGTGCAGTTTTAGTGGGTAAGTGGAATTGATTTATTTGCACTATACTGTAGGTAGTATGTAATGTTTCATTTATTCTGCCATGACCAGGACCTGTGGATAACATGTTCTGTACCTGTATGGAATGACAATAAAACTCCTTGAACCTTGAATTAAAGTTTCAAGAAAAGCATATATAAGTGATGGAGGAGCGGCTCTTCGACTCTGGAGTGACCCGCCTGCGGAGCGCTTTCTTTTCCTTTGATTCTCGTGTTTTATTTTTACACTGTACATATACTCAGTGGTGTAAAGTGAGTACATTTACTCAAGTACTGTACGTGTAGATCTGCTGTTTTCAAAAGTTTTTTATACGTTTTATACATTTGAAAATGACGGGACATTCTGCATAATGAGTGCTTTCTACTATCGGTACTTTAAGTACTTTTTGATACCAATACTTTTTGAATTCCAGACTTTAACTTGTAACAGAGTATTGTTTTCTACATTGCAGGATTGATACTTTAACTCAAGTAAAAAAAAGTGAGTACTTTTTCCACCACTGCATATACTTTATGCAAATTTTCCCCATTCAGTTTTATGTAACAAACATTGTAACCTTGTTTTGATAAGTGCTTAATAAATAGAGATTTGCCTATTACTACAGACCCACCTCAAAGCTGGCAGCATGTCTGACTAGGGAGGCACAGTGCCAATTGGATAGAAGATTCATTTAGAAAGACCAAGCCTAGAAATACAGTAAGGGTAGGAAAACCTCACGCCGTAAATGTCGTTGAAATATACAGTTAGGCCTACCTCAGATTCCTCAGATGTCAATCTGATGAAGGGTAGGGGTGGACAGGGTTTGGATCTGTGGGGAAAAAGAGTGGGAAATGTTACCACTTTAAGACCTAATAGCTTCTTCATATGAAAAATAGCAAACAGAAATAGCAACCCTACAAACATGCGTGTCGTGAAATTACACATTGTGAGCATTTCATTTCCCCTCCCCCAAATTTAAAAACAGATAACAAACTAGAAGCCGTGCTCTTCCGAGCACAGGTCAGGAAGGTTATTGTGACCTCCTGGTGGCGCTATAATAATTTCACCCACTGTTATACACCTGCAAAGCTGTGATGTGACAAACAGACCCCCCCAATGCAGTGATGATGGTGAAGGTACTGGTGCTGGTGCCTTCTCAGCGCTCATTCAGGTTGATAGAGTGATTTAACAATCCACATAGTGTCTTGAGCGGCTCGGCTCTGCGGTGCCAGGAACAATTACTATCATCAATGAATGCTAAATGCCAGGACAGAAGAGAGAGGCCAATTCTCTGGCCAGGAGTTGTAGCTTATAGTGCTGATGTAGGGCCTTTGCTCCAACGGCTTCCACGATGAGAGGTAAAAGGTTGACACAGTGGAGGGGAATGGAAAACTCATTTATTTGGCCAAGACAACAGTGTTGGCATAATAATTAATATGATTTTTATTGATGATTGTCCGAAGCAGACGGGAAGAAAATGGCAAGCAGGATGCAGAAACATGCTGTCTACTTCAGGGGTCTTCAACGTTTTCAGGCCAAGGACCCCTTAGTTGAGAGAGAGATGAAGCAGGGACCCCCACAACCTGTTCATAGATTCCATATAGTTTCATTGTTTGACAGCACGATCATCAGTATATTTTGGATTCATGTTAATGTGTGTTTTCAGATATTTAACCACTTGAACCGTCTATACATAATAAACTTGACCTTTCACTGTACTTATGTGCTCTTTTCCCCCTCCAAAGTTCTTTGCCAAACATAGCAGATCTAATGTGAGCTTGTAGATCTGCTATTTTTGGCTAAAGTTCTCAGAATATGGACGCTAGGGTTCAAGTGGTTAACATAAAAAAGGGGGAATAAAATAGTTTCTATCACACAAAGATTTGGAGGACCCCTTGTAGTAACTCTGAGGACCCCCTAGGGATCCCGGACCCCCTGTTGAAGACCCCTGGCCTAAAGACAACAACAGTGTTGGCATAATAATTAATATGATTTTTATTGATGATTGTCCAAAGCAGACGGGAAGAAAATGGCAAGCAGGATGCAGAAACATGCTGTCTACTTCTTAGTGTTGGAACCAGCAGGGGGGAAAGTCTTTCCATCATCGGTCCAGCCATCCTTCCATTCCACACATTTGAGCCCGAGCATCTAAAGAATGAATGACTGCCATGGAATTTGCTGTGCAGCTTCATGACATACAACGGGGTCACCTACTGCACATGCTATAAAGGCCATAGGTGATGATGATAGGTCAATTTCAATCACACACAAGATTTATTTTAGCTTGAAACTTGCCCAACTGATTTTGTTCACCACCCCTTATTCTAAAGTCACCATGCATGGGCCCACATTTCCACTTGCATACAATATATGCAACATCTGTGTGGTGTCTGTGTGTCCAGAGCAAAATGTATACTTTAAGTCGAATAATGGGACTCTGATCGGGCTGAAACCTTGCCCAAATGTGTAGTCATAAGTCATAGATATGCCATTCCCATGTGGATCCAAACCAAAGATCCAAATGATTCAATTTATCTTTTTCTTTTTTACCCACACTAATGAGATCCCAGGGCTCTAAGGATGGCAGTATCAGTTTGTTTAATCCACTTTGTTCCAGTTTGGTGCTCCTGGTATTCAGAAGAAAAAAAATTGTTTGGCACAAAAACTCTGATAGGTGATCCATCGGATCCAGGGCCATCATCATTTGAGGGCATGGTCATAGGAACCTCATTTGCATCATCTACATAAATCTGGCTTTTGCTCCAGTTGGAAAAGCAAATCCAGAGTCACTTTTAAGGGGTTTGAGGTCGAGGAGGCACTCAATGGACTGGTGACTTTCAAGATTTGACTTGAATGAACCTATTTGTTTGGCTATGTCCAATGGTAGAACATGTCATACATCCCGTTGTGGTTAGGCTAGAAACACAATCATCTCTGATCAAGAAAGGTGTCATTCGACTCCATAATTATTATACAATCTGTCAGAAATCACAGTGGTGATCATTGCACTCATATAATGCAGTGACGTCATTCACAACAACTTACCCCAGATCACTGGTCTTAATTGCAGGTCAGTCACTCTGACATTAGTAATTATGAAAACATCTTCCATAAAGAAACTACATGCTCATTTTGTTTAAGTACTATATCAGCAATCATTACCAAATACAGACCCTAAACTACTCTTAACTAAAAACATATTTAACCACGTCTGCCAATATTTTGGGTATGTCACTACATGAACACATTTTGACATTTATTGTATTACATTTTTCTCACAAATGCTCAGAAATCATGGAAGTAGCGGATCTACAAGCTTGCATGCAGCCGGCGCGGTGCCTGATGGTGCACTTTTAACAACCTCCGGGTCAACACCAACCAGACGGCGGAGATAATGTTCTGTAAAACCTCCTCCCACATACAATGAAGGATTGATTTAGAAAATGATGTCTCAAGGCTCTAAATGGTCTAACAGCTTCCAAATAAATCCCTGACCTGCCTCACTATAATAGACCAGTCAGGACTCTCACATCTTCAGATCACCTAGAGTCAAATCTATGTCTGGTCCCTTTGGACCCACTCTTTCTCTGGAGCAAATTACCTAATCGTCTGAGATCTGTGGAGTTCTGTGTCCTCTTTTAGAATCTGACATACTGTAACCTGATGGCCTTTGATGGTTTGTGTGTGTGCGTGCATGTGTACATGCATGCATGGGTGGACAATACAGTATATGGACAATACGTTATATGCGTTAGTTGTGTGATTGTGGGGTTTTTCATTATGGTGTAAGTGATTTTTTACACCAGTAACAGTTGTCTCCCCTTCTCTCCAGCTCTTGAATAAACCCCGGAAAAACCGTTTTCAGGTGGGTTGCCAATTTCAGCCAATCAGGAGAGGGTGCCAATTTATCAGCTTCAATTTCACAGCGTTCCAGTTCCAATTTCGCCTGCCAACTTCTTTGTGTCATCACTCCCGGTTTCACTTGTTTGTCCTGTACCCTGATGGCTGTCCTGGTTGGATAAAATTGGTATCGCGACCTGAAATTGCATTTTCTGTGAGCTGGAGTGATGGAGACAGGATCCTTGTAACACTGTAGCAATGATTGCTATCAGAATATGGAGCTATTTAAAGGTAGGGTAGGGAAAGTGACATTCCTTTGTTAAAATAAGTGTTATATAACAATATATTCTGATAGTAATCATTGCTGTACAGCAGTGGTTCACAAACCTTTTAGCCCATGCACCTGGACATCCTGACATTGTCACAGTCACATACTTTGTCATTTATTGTAGTTTCTAGGTCATGTTTTTTTGTTCCCTGGCAGAGTATTCTTGGTTCTATGTTTAAGTTTGCCCCAGCTGTATCTGTTTGTGTATTAAATCAAATAACAAGAAAACATTACAAAATAGGCCTATTGAGCTCTCACATTCAGAAAAAAAGGGAGAGAATAATAATATATAGAGTGAACATTACTGTGCGAGCCCAGAATCAACCATATTGTACATAAGCTGTCAATCATAGCAGCAGTTTAGACATTTGAACACCAGTAATCAATTAACTATACATAGGCTATCATAGCAGCAGTTTACTCAATATATAACACCAGTCATTTTAATCAAATCGCAAATCCTCCTCCACTTCGGAAGGTTATAGTGTGCTCACTTTACATTTTTGCGTCTAGAGGGTTTTTGCTGTAGGCCTACTGTATTTTAATGTGAAGCACGTTGAGTTTGCACCTGCATAGAATGTGCTAATACAAATACACAATTGACTTGACCCGACCTCCTACGCCAGCTCAACGTACTGTATCATGGCTCTGGAGAACTCGTGTTCTGAATGCATCCATCCCTATCTGCCCCCACCACCACTACGCCCCCTCACTCTCCAATTTACAGTAAAGCAACTACAGTACCTGTACCTTTATTCAAGTAAAATGTTTTAAAGGTAATAATTGCGACCGAAGGTCGCATATACTCTGAAGAACCGTGTCACTTGAGTGTCCTTCCTTCCTTCCGTATCCTCGTGACCGTCCGTATCCTCTGTGATGTCAGTGTGATGTCAGCGAGTTGTGACATCACTTCCTGTACAGGGCGGCTACACGAAATGTGGATAACACTATATATGGAGATAGTCTAGTCCAATATGTCATATGGAACTACCGTCATAGACAGTAGCTATTGTTAGGTCGGAGTCAATGACTGTCTAAACATGGAGATGTGGATAACACTATATATGGAGATAGTCTAGTCCAATATGTCATATGGGACTACCGTCATAGACAGTAGCCATTGTTAATCCGGAGTCAATGGCTGACTGTCTGTACAGGAAGTGATGTCACATGACATACTTTTTATGCCCATATATGAGTCCTAACATGGAGGTGTGGATAACACTATATATGGAGATAGTCTAGTCCAATATGTCATATGGAACTACCGTCATAGACAGTAGCTATTGTTAGGTCGGAGTCAATGGCTGTCTGTCTGACTGTCTGTACAGGAAGTGATGTCACATGACATACTTTTTATGCCCATATATGAGTCCTTCTGTACCACATCTCCATGTTTAGGCAAACTCCACACAGAAAGGCCCTATCGCCAACCCAACCTAGGGTGTGAGCGATAGGGCCTTTCTGTGTGGAGTTTGCATGTTCTCCCCGTGTCTCCTAGGGTTGATACCCTCACAAAAACATGAACAAACTCCCCCCAGAATGACAACAACTAGAATCGTCAGAGAAACGCTGTGGTTGGCCAGATGGTCAAGAATTGGCGCGACCTCGCCCTTTAGGGCGAGGTCATTTGGACCTATACATGGAGAAATGGAGCAAACCTGTTTGGCCTAAACATGGAGATGTGGTACAGAATGACTCATATATGGGCATAAAAAGTATGTCATGTGACATCACTTCCTGTACAGACAGTCAGACAGACAGCCATTGACTCCGGCCTAACAATGGCTACTGTCTATGACGGTAGTCCCATATGACATGATGGACTGGACTATCTTCATATATAGTGTTCTCCACATCTCCATGTTTAGGCCCTATCGCTCACACCCTAGGTGGGGTTGGCGATAGGGCCTTTCTGTGTGGAGTTTGCATGTTCTCCCCGTGTCTCCTAGGGTTGATACCCTCACAAAAACATGAACAAACTCCCCCCAGAATGATAACAACTAGAATCGTCAGAGAAACGCTGTGGTTGGCCAGATAGTCAAGAATTGGCGCGACCTCGCCCTTTAGGGCGAGGTCGCATGTCACCCTGAGGTCGCATTCCACCCTCAGGTGTCTTACTAGTAAAAAAAAGGATTGGTTTTGGACATACAAGGTTTTCACCCGACAGCGACAAAATGTTGCACTTTTTACGCATCTAGATTTAATTGCGACCGAAGGTCGCATATACTCTGAAGAACCGTGTCACTTGAGTGTCCTTCCTTCCTTCCGTATCCTCGTGACCGTCCGTATCCTCTGTGATGTCAGTGTGATGTCAGCGAGTTGTGACATCACTTCCTGTACAGGGCGGCTACACGAAATGTGGATAACACTATATATGGAGATAGTCCAGTCCATCATGTCATATGGGACTACCGTCAGACAGTAGCCATTGTTAATCCGGAGTCAATGGCTGACTGTCTGTACAGGAAGTGATGTCACATGACATAATTTTTATGCCCATATATGAGTCCTAACATGGAGATGTGGATAACACTATATATGGAGATAGTCTAGTCCAATATGTCATATGGAACTACCGTCATAGACAGTAGCTATTGTTAGGTCGGAGTCAATGGCTGTCTGTCTGACTGTCTGTACAGGAAGTGATGTCACATGACATACTTTTTATGCCCATATATGAGTCCTTCTGTACCACATCTCCATGTTTAGGCAAACTCCACACAGAAAGGCCCTATCGCCAACCCAACCAAGGGTGTGAGCGATAGGGCCTTTCTGTGTGGAGTTTGCATGTTCTCCCCGTGTCTCCTAGGGTTGATACCCTCACAAAAACATGAACAAACTCCCCCCAGAATGACAACAACTAGAATCGTCAGAGAAACGCTGTGGTTGGCCAGATGGTCAAGAATTGGCGCGACCTCGCCCTTTAGGGCGAGGTCATTTGGACCTATACATGGAGAAATGGAGAAAACCTGTTTGGCCTAAACATGGAGATGTGGTACAGAATGACTCATATATGGGCATAAAAAGTATGTCATGTGACATCACTTCCTGTACAGACAGTCAGACAGACAGCCATTGACTCCGGCCTAACAATGGCTACTGTCTATGACGGTAGTCCCATATGACAAGATGGACTGGACTATCTTCATAATATAGTGTTCTCCACATCTCCATGTTTAGGCCCTATCGCTCACACCCTAGGTGGGGTTGGCGATAGGGCCTTTCTGTGTGGAGTTTGCATGTTCTCCCCGTGTCTCCTAGGGTTGATACCCTCACAAAAACATGAACAAACTCCCCCCAGAATGATAACAACTAGAATCGTCAGAGAAACGCTGTGGTTGGCCAGATAGTCAAGAATTGGCGCGACCTCGCCCTTTAGGGCGAGGTCGCATGTCACCCTGAGGTCGCATTCCACCCTCAGGTGTCTTACTAGTACTAGTTACTAGTCACTTTAGGATTAATATTTAATGAAATTCAATCAATAATCGTAACAATCTTTGTGACCTTGTAGATTTTCTTTTTCGAATAGCCAAAATATAAAATAGGCTTAAGTGGTTAATGTATATAATTAAAGTCCAATAACATGATATATGATCCTGAAATGGACAGTTTGCATAATGAGTGCTTTTACTTTCACAGTAGATACTTTAAGTATATTTTAATGCTAATATGTTTTGTACTTTGACTTGTAACAAAGTACAGTATACTGTACTACATTTCAACTAAAATCTGAGTGCTTCTTCGACCACTGGTTGTCAGCTCCTGTACCAACAATCTATAGCCTGTACAAAGCCAGGACGAAGAGGAGAGCTGGCAAGTTCGCAGCAGGACACCACCCACCCACCCCAGCACCCACTTTTTCACCCAACTGCCATCCGGTGTACTGTACACACCACCTCCGCACCTTCTTTCAAAAGATCACACATGTACAGTATAGGCGTAGCCCCCACCCTTCACCGGCACCACCACCACCTCTCTTCACCTCCCCTAACACCAAAATCCTAGCGCTGCTGGAGTGTTCTGCACTGAACAGACAATGTTTTGGCATGTTAATACTGAAGAGCCAGTGAATATTATCCAGCCCCTCATGCCTGCAGGACACTAGCTGCGCTGCTCTGCCACAGGTGTTGTTTATTTCAGAGGGATGGCCAACATTCATATTAAACAAAGTTAGGGGTTCCATGACCTTGTATTTACATTTAAACAAAACCCTTATAAATGTAATTATCACAGTCAAAAAATTCTAATTTAGCCTTAAAGATTGGGCAAATCCATCTGTGAGGAGCCGAGATAGGCGATCTTCCAGATTTTGGTCCCTAATCAGAAGATTTAATAAGGTCACAGATGATGGTCTTGAATTAGATTTCATTTGGCAGCTATCAAAGAGTATTTGTGCCAAACATATTTTTTCTTTAAAGCAAAATGAACATCAAAAGTGACATAACAACTGGACTATTAGCTTGCTTACTTACTGCATAATATTAAACTCCTGCTGTACCATGGCTGTGAAAAAGGCATTTCTTTTTTCTTTTCTTTTCTTTTTTTTTACTTTCTAAGTAGCAAAAATGCATGTGAACATAATATTTGTACATTATGTCAAAAAGATAAAACACAAACAAGCTTGGGAGTTTATTTCAATTCTCGGGTGTGTCAATGCATAGTGAGGTAATTAGCTGGTTGAGAACCTTTGGGAATGTAATGTTCACAATGAAGTGTTTTGGCTCTACTGGATCATTTTCAAGAAGGAATTGTCTGCACTAATGCAGGATAACTGCGGATGCTGTAGAATGGACAAAAGGCATAGAATGGAGAAGGGATTACCACTTTTATCAATAGCAAATACTAACCATGAATCCAAATGCTTAGACCAGTTGTTTTAAACGTTTTTATGCCAAAGGCACTCCTGCGGGCAGGTCAAAATGCCAGGTTGAAAGCGGTACATGTTTTTTTTATGGCAGTGGTTCTCAAAGTGGGGTCTGGGGACCCCCAGGGGTCCTTGAGGGGGTTCCAGAGGGTACCCAGGCAATTTTTACAATTATTTGAAAACTTTAGCCACTAGTAGTTACTTAATAATTTATGACTTGTCTTTTTTGTTCTTCTGGATCTCTTCTCCACTAGTCCCTCCCTTCCATTTTAGTCTTGGTTTTGTTGTCAAATTTGTCAATATAGTTAATCTTTAGTTATTTCTTGTTAGTTTTAGTAATCATAGCTTAGTTTTTATTTTGTTTTCATCAGTGAAAAAAGAAGCCGAAGAACATTTTTCGTCATAGTTTAGTCGACGAAATGAACACTGACTGGCACAACGTGAAGACCATGATGGGTCAGTTGGTTTAATATAATATAGTCGGCTGAATTAATTTCTTAATCTGCAGTATATGTGAAATACAGTAGTACACATACTGTCCATACATACATATGGAGCATATGTGTGTGGGATGCCCCAGTGGTTCCATTTGTACTGGGCATCCTTCCATGCTGTACACTCAACGCTCAGCTTTGCCATAATCTGTGACAGAAACAAGCAGACAGGCCTACAAAAAATACACACACAACAATTACAATACAATTTAGGCATTTAGCAGACGCTCTCAAACAAGAGCGACTTACAATAAGCAAGGTAATAGATCAACATACATCAAATGGAAACGCGCGCGCACACACACACACACACACACACACACACACACACACACACACACACACACACACACACACACACACACACACACACACACACACACACACACACACAACCAGGTCCCTGCAAAAACGACTTAAAGGCGTACCGGTAGTTTACCCATAAAATTACTTATTTTCTATCAATTACACACCCCATGAAGCCTTGAATTCATGGTGATCTTTTTTGTTTTTGTCACATTCCTAAGCCGAAAATGTTAACATCGGAGTCTCCAGTAGGAGTCAGTACTGAGCAGCCACCAGTTCATTAAATCATTGGCTCAGTAATGCGACAAAAACATTATTAAAAGCTTTAATCATGGGGTGTGTAATTGATAGAAAATAATTAAGCAATTTAATATTTTGGCTGAACTCCTCTAATATAGCATTAAAAACTGTTTAACCACTTTAACCCTGACAGTGTCTATTTGAAAATAGCCTATCTACAAGCTCACAAGCGATTTTGCCGAAACAAACAAGTCGCTTACAATAAGCAAACTTGGCAACACTGATGCTGTGCATCCTGTGTGCATCCATTGTCTCTGTTCACAATGGAAAGTCTTTTTTTTCTCTCTCTCTCTCTTTTTTCTTTCTCTTTCCAAGTCAGTGGTTACATTCCACTTTACCATGGGGCAGACAGTGCCTCAATAGTGTAATGAACTGTGGGCTCAATGAAGCATATGGGAAACTCTTCTTCATAGAAACTTTTATTTGTGTGTCTCAGCACACAAAACAGCAAAACAGCTCACTCACAACACACAACACACAACTGCTTTTCCGCCACGTAACATAAATTATGAAAATAAAAAAGATTTTCCCCATTTCCCAGGGGTGGAAATTAACTACATTTACTTATGTAGGCCTACTGTACTTAAATGTTGAGGTACATTATTTCACTTTGCTTGAGTATTAACTTAGATACTCTATTCTTCCACTCCACTACATCTCAGAGGCAAATGTTTCCACTGTAAGCTTTTAGATCTGTAGTTTTTGAAGAAAAAAAAAGAAAACTTACTTTGGTACTGTAAGTATATTTTGACAACAAATACATTACCCATAAGCAACAACACCTAAACTCCATGAGTCCATGTGGCCATCATGTACATGGAGGTCACTCTGGTGGATTAGCGTGGCCACTGAGTACAGCCGGAAAGATAGTGTAGCACGACCTGCCATTATGCATCGTTGCATGAGAGACGACCATAGAACTGCAATAATCTATGTGATGAGACAACTCTATTCCATTGACTGCAAGGCTAATGTCACTCCACTAGACTATAAGCATGTTGGGTCCGCATCAAAATGTGTCAATGTAGCATCAAAATGAGTTTAACCACTTTAACCTTATAGTTAGGATAGTTTTTTTGTTTTCTTTTTACACCAAATCATATGCTATGGGATGTCTAACCCTTTTCAGATGGTGGTGTGCAGCTAAATGCAATTTAGGGGTCCTTGTCAGACAATGTTTGACAGCCACTGTGCAAACCACTATAGGCCTACTTCCTTTCCTCTCCTCTCACTTGGTGCTATATTTCATCCTGATGGAAGCATTGTTAAGCACAGGGAGTGAAATGTCCACAGTGCCATCGAGCTGATGGATCAAATCAGAGATGAATAATTGAAGAGTCAAAGAGAACGGCACTCGTTAACACTCACTAATGGGAACAATTAATTAATACACATGTATCATGCTCCAGTATGTTTGCTTCCATCTGCTTCAGCTGTCTCTTTCTTTCTTTGTGTAACTCATCTACAACAATTAAGGCGCTATCAAAATCTCATTCCCTTTCAACTGTCTGCGCGCTGTTGTTAATGAGCGTCCTCCAAATCATAAACAAACGAAGAAATATCGCCGCTGTCGGGTGAAAACCTCATATTATGTCCAAAATGGTTCCTTTTTATTAAAAAACGTGTTCACGTGTATGTTGAGAACCTCATACTCAGCTCAGGGGTAGAGAAACCGTTATTAGAGCATGAAGGGTTCTCGAAGGGATCCCAGTTCGAATCCGGGCTCCCCCTGAGTTAATGTCGAAGAGTCCTTGAGCAAGACGTTGAACCCCTAATTGCTCCCGGTGAGTGGGTTGGTGCCTTGCATGGTTTCCTCTGCCATCGGTGTATGGACATGTGTGTGAATAGGTGAATGTAATGCACAATATGTAAACCTTGGATAAAAGCGCTATATAAATGCACCATTTACCATTTTGGTAGTATTGCTACTTTTATTTAGGTAAAACATCTCAGTATGTTTTCCACCACTGGCCGAGTCTGTGGTGAACTGAAGATGAGGCCAGATTTCGTGCGGGGAAATAAGCAACCAGTATGAGAAAGAGTATGAAAAATGTATGAGAGTCATTGGTTTCAACAACATCAGGAAAGGAGCCCAAATAAGCAACTACACTTTAGAGACAAGCCCAAAAAAACGCAATGCAAGTGCAACTCATACTCTTTACAGAACTCTTTACAGAACAATAAGCCCAAAGTCGCCTATGAAAAGCCGCCTACTCTTCATAAAGAATACCATTCACAAAATACCTGCTATGTATGTACAGTAAAGCCACATCCATCAACTGGGATGTTCTTCATTAATTTGATGTCTTTTATGAGGTAGCAGCATAGATCTTTACAGCCGACCGCAGAGGGATAGTGACACGTTCAGGGGCGTCACAAGGGGGGGGGGGGGGGGGGGGGGGGTTAGTGGGACTGAGTTACTAGGGCCCAAGGTGGAGGGGCCTTAATTATTTTATACTTTAGCTATTGAAAAATAGCAGATATACAAGCTCACAGCGCGGCACTGAGTGCCGCTGCGAGCTTGTAGAATTTTGCTTCTGGAGGGTCCCTGGAACTAAATATTTTGAAATGGGGGTCGGTGGCCAAATACATATAATTTTGGGGGTCCTTCACATGAAAACGTTTGAGCACCACTGACAGTTTTTCAAAAAACCTTAGAGGGATTTGAAATATTCAAAGAAAAATAGCAGATCTACAAGCTCGCTGTGAGCTTGTACATCTGCTATTTTTCAATAGTTAAAGCACAAAATAATTGTGCGGGGGCCCGCAGTGAATCCTTGTACCCAGGGCCCAGAATTTGTTACGACACCCCTGGACACGTCCATATTTAGAACACAATGTAAATCTTTGTGGATGCCAGCTGGCACTGTTTACCATGCTCTTCAAAAACAAAACTGTTCATCAACATAAGTGTACCTCGTGAACCTCAAGCATGCACAGTTGTTCAGTGGTGGAAGATAAGTGCACAGATTTTGTATTGCTTAAAGGGGAAGACCACCCATTTTCAATATTGAACTATGTCTGGAGGATTGATTTTGGGGTTTGTATTGTAAAGTACAACGTGATGACATCACACCGTTGTACTTTACAATACAAACCCCAAATCAATCTTCCAGTTCTAGGCAACACAGAAGGGGGGGAACGAATGACGCGACCGCGTATATCCCGGTGAACCTAAGCGCAACGGTGGAGGCTTGGGAGTGTGAGGAACACGCACGACTGACTGACTATTGCTGATGATGGAGAGGTTATATAGCTTAGCCTTTATGTATTGAGAATGAGAGGCACTCTTGCCGATTTAGTAAGAGACTCGTCGCCAATTGCAAGATGTTTAAAGTTATTTGGGGCCATGATGATAACCTTTTCTTCCCACAACTAGACTAAGGATTTATATTGACTGTGTTATTGTTTACAACAACAATTATTCACTTGTGGCAAGATCACGGTTCCACTAGTTTTTCGCATTAATGACATAGTTCAATATTGAAAATGGGTGGTCTTCCCCTTTAAGTCAACGTAGCAATATCACAATGTACACATATTCTGTTACAAGTAGACTAGAAGTTTGCGGCCCTTCGGGCCGCAAAAGTCTAGAGTTCAGGCCGCTGCGCGGCCTTCACCGCCATGCGCGACCTTGTGTAGCGGTTTGGACTGTGAGACCATCCGCCAAGTCGTCTGCGTTTCGTTGTGAGAGGATCGGCCCCCGTGAAAAAGGCGTTCTGGCACGAAACGGTTACGTTTCGCGCGTTTGTGACGCCCCCTAGGGGTCGAAGTGGAAATGCTTTTGGGGATTCGTTGAGTATGCCACCCCCGACCTGTGGTTGAAATTCAGTGTTGACTCGACCTATTGTTTGTGATTTATGGCTATTGTTTGCGAAACGGGCCCCTCCCACTAACTTTGGAAGCGCGTTACGAACGAACGGTATGGACTATCAAAATATCCTTTGACTATGTTTATCGCATGGCTTCATAGATCATGTGTACCGGTTTTTAAGACATTTGACGAAAATATGTTGGAAAAGGAGCAAAAAGTGTGTTTTGGAGAAAATTCAAGATGGCGGAAAATCTATCCTGGCGCAAATGGGCGTGGCCTATATCGGGAGATGCGTCTTGACCCAAGGAATCCAGGGAAAAAATAATTTTAATTTTCCGACCTACGGTTCAACAGTTACAGGCCAAAACGTAAACTGGGCTGTTATAGCGCCACCATGAGGCCAATGAAGGTGGAAAAGTTGATGGTCAGCAAGGAATATGCGTTATTGATTTTTGTATTATGTTTTTTAGACAATTGAACAACTGCTGAACGTGGAATTGCAGATGCACATACATACACACACACATACACACACACTACCCCATTCTGATTAGGTTGTGAGGATGTCCTGTGTTCAAAATTTTACTTGAGTAAAAGTTCAAAAGTATTGACATACTTACGGTTGTAAAGTAAAAGTACTCATTGTGAAGAATGCACATTTAATTTGAAGATTTTAAATTTATTGATTAATAATTTGATTAGATTCATTATTAACCCTTCTTGTGCACAACCCGAACAAGTTCTTTTCAATATAATACAATGTTTCTTTTGCTATTTTACTTACCCTGAGCTGCTTGTAGAGATGTGGGTGGTCCTGGCTCGTCCTACGCTTTCCAACGACCGATTCTAGATGGTCCGACGATTTATTCCATTGAAAATGGTTTAGAATAAAGTTTAGAGCCCCCCCAAAAAAACTCAATCTATACTGTCGGCGGCGCGACGTATTCCGGGGTGCCGATCCCGATCTAGTCCGGCTTTTTTAATAAAATGAATTAATTAATCGGAGGCCTCAACGAAGCCCCGGTCTAATTTTGGATCCAGGCCGCCTACCACGCTCTCTTTCCACCGGCCCGTAATCTGTAACGCCGCCGCACCGCGCCGCCTAATCCAATACATTCTCACATCTTTAGAGACCTTTTTCTCTGAACTGTGTTCCCAGGGCAGCGACAAAGTTCTTTTTTTGCGGCTAAATAGCCTCAGATCGGGTTTCTAAAAAAAAAGAGCCGATAGCTAACTCTTAGCTCTCTTCCTCCTGTCCACGGTCATAACACTGCATGCAGTGAAAACGCAAGCCACTTCTGCCTGGGTTCCCGGATGATACGATGAAGCCTTATGGAGAAATGTCTGGCACTCTAGCGGCCTCTTGTGGCCTTGGCACGAAGTGAGTTAATAAAATCTAAATCTAGTAACTACTAAATTTGCCAAATTAATGTAGTGTGTAGTCTCGGATCCAAACAACATTACTGTTTCTGTACTGTTGCCAAGAAAAGCCTCTTGACGTCATCTGTTGTTGTTTGTTGAACTCCCATAGGCCTATCTCAGATTTACACACACTGCTAGTCCCATGCAACTTGCATTCCAGATCAAAGCAATTCACTCTCAATCTTTTGAAAAATGACAGTTTACTATGCAGGCATTATGTTGGCAACTTTGTTGTTCTGATGTTGTTTTTACTTAGATTCATTTTTCTTGACCAACAATTTTAAGAATGTGATCTAGAGCAGTGGTTCTCAACCTGTGGGTCGGGACCCCCAGGGGGGTCCCCAAATTATTTTGGGGGGTCCTCAGATGATGAACTTGTTTTCTCACTCAACAGTAAACAAACCAACATAGGTTATAGAAGGTATTATGCACATTTCTAAAGAGACAATTTAAGGACTTTTTAATACCTCTAAAATGACAAATTAAACATTGGCCAAACTGTCAAATATTAGAGGCAGACATTGTGAAAATAGTTGTGAGCTTGTAGATCTGCTATTTTCACAATAGATTATACAAAATTGTTATACAAAATACAAAATGTAATGCCTCAACTCTTAGTGCTTGTCAGGGTGGGGGGGGGGGGGTCCCCAGTTAAAATATGATTATTTTTGGGGTCCCGGCCTGAAAAGGTTGAGAACCACTGGTTTAGACAGATGCTAGGATCATTGTCTATACCTGGTATCCAGAATGATTTTCTTTGAACTACACTACAACTTTCTCTCTGCACTCTATTTATGGGACTATTCACCTTGTTGTTTGACAAGCGTTCACGCTTACTCTGCTTTACTCTGATCTCACACTTGTGTAAATCACTCCGGATAAGAGCATAATATGCTAAATGCTTAACTTGTAATTATAAATAGAGTACATAATCTGGCATAGGCTGCACGGCACACAAACGCAAATCTGCGGCTGTTCGTGCTGGAGACGGTCACTGTCAGAATAACAAAATTCTGTCAAAACATAATATGCAAAGGCCTTTGGATAATAATAGTACATTTTAAGAAAGTGATTTAACAAGGCTGCAGCTCCTCAGGCAGGTCGTGGTGCCCTGACAGTAGAACAGAAGCGGTCAGGACAGCCTGTATTTCCAGCCTCCACTCCGGAAGGAGCAGGAGGTACACGTTATTATTTCGCTGTGTTGTTTGCCAGAGCAGTGATTCTCAACCTTTTTCATTTCGACGAGTCAAGGACCCTCGGTTTGATGTGTTTTGCCGAGGACCCAAGAGTGTGCTGTGCCGAGTGGGAAGTCGATTGAACTAGTGGTTGTCCAGAACCAAATCCAAATATCCTTATCTATCTATAAATACGAGAAGTCTCTGCGTGCGTGCGTGCGTGAGTGTCTGTCTGTAATCCGCGTATCTCGAGAACCGTTCGTCCCACCGGCTTCAGATTCGGCACGCGCGTTCCCCGCCGCGGCGCGGAGTGCAGTGCCGGGCCTCGACCCGACCCGACGCGCGGTTTTTCCGAACCAGGGCGAAACGTTCGGAATCTCCTTATGCGGGGCTGATTGTTGACATCAGGCTGTTCCGGAGGAAATCGGCGCAAGCGCTGACTCAATGTGACATCACTTCATAAAATGCTCTGACATCATGTACGCCACATGAGTCAACAAAAAATGCCATGGTTACGTATTGAATGTCATCAGTATGACGTTTTCTGATGTTCATATATGGTCGTTCCCGAGTTGGCCAGGTCGGGCAGCCAAGCTTCTAGTCAGGCTTAGGCCTGGCTGAGGGAGGAGGACGCCCCTGCCATGCAGAGTCCAGCATGGAAAGGCTGTTTATTATTTAATATAATACTGTATATACCGGTATACTCTGACAACAGTACAACGGGTGTTGCATAATCGGAAGGGAATGTGTTCCCTGCATAGTACATTATTGCTGATTGTTTACTATCAGAACCGTCACAGCTTGTCCGTATACGTCCGTCCGTCCGTCCGTCCGTCCATCCGTCCATCCGTCCGGATGGGTACCACCTGACACTGTGGTTCCCCTGACACATCACTGTGACATCACAGGACCTGTACACTTTTTTACGGTCTATGGGTTTGCCGCTCTGACATCATGTTCTGACATCACTGTGATGTCACACTAACAGTCCCTTTTATGGCCATATATGGAGTTCCTTGATGACATCAATATTAAGCCCATATCTAACAGGACTTCATATGGGAATGCCCATATATGGAGGCCACATCGGCCACATACCACACTAATGGCCAAGACGGCCAAGACGGCCCATATCTGTGTGGCTGGTTCTACAGACAGGGATCTCCATGTATGGACATAAAAGGGTATGATGTCAGATGTCATAGACATCATAGGACTTTCACATAACAAACTAGAAGCAGTGCTCTTCCGAGCACAGGTCTCCACCAGGCCACACAAATCGGCCTGTTATAGCGCCAAAAAATGTGGGGCAGAGGTTCTGAATTAGCATCCAGGGAGTGTGTGTGCTCAGTTTGGCAGCGATCGGGCCAACGGCGCCGGAGATTAGCTGGTAACAACCAGGCCACACAAATCGGCCTGTTATAGCGCCACCATGAGGCTGATTTGAAAAATGTGGGGCAGAGGTTCTAGATTGGCATCCAGGGAGTGTGTGTGCTCAGTCTGGCAGCGATCGGGCCAACGGTGACTGAGATTAGCTGTTCACAAACTGCGAGGACGCACGGACGCACGGACGCACGGACGCACGGACGGACGGAGGGGAAAACATACTCTCCCTCAGCCTTCGGCTGGTGGAGACAATAACTGAGTAGGCATGTTTGGGCTCTCACAGCATATCTCCATATACAGTACATGGATCTCCATATGTACCAAGGGTCTCCATATATGGGTAACTGGTCCGATATACATCACTAGTGGCCAGATGGTCAAGAAATGGCGCGACCTTGCCCTTTTGAGGCGTCTTACTAATATATATATATACATATATTATTTACACAGCAGTAAAAGTCTGCACCACATTTGTCTGGGACTCAGTCAGATCCTTCTGCTGCCATACTGTAATGTACTTCTTTTTTTTTTACGTTAAAGCTCTATGTCTTGATAGTAATCATTGCTATAGAGTGTTTGATAAGTAACAGGGGTCACCCTGTCTCTCCAGTTCTTCAGTAAAAAGAAAACACATGTTAGGTGGGACACCAATTTAATCCAATCAGGGGAGAGAACCCATTAATCAACTTCAATTTGATAGTACAACATGTTCCAATTTTGGCAGCTCATTTCTTTGTTCCATTGCTTCCAATTTCACTTGCTGAACAAAATAAACAACACAATATCACCTTTGGCACCTTTATCCACCTCAACCTTATATACTTCATTGACTGGAGTCCCCCAGGGGTCCATACTAGGCACCCCTCTACACCACATCTCTTCAGCAAAAAAATAGTCTATCTCAAGCTCACAAGATCAGTTATTTTCACAGAACATTTTTCCCAGAATAGGTATAATGCTCAGGGCTGGACCAAGCACAATTTGCGCCCTACGCAAGCTTGCTCTGCCCCCCAACCCTCCAGAATCAGACATATAAGTGTGTTCTCTCTATAAATGACTATCCATTCCCTGCTCTTCCTCAGACGCTTTTTTCCCCCCTACATTCAAACCCATAGGCTAACTAGAAGCAGTGCTCTTCCGAGCACAGGTCTCCACCAGGCCGTGCGTCCTGGTGGTGCTACTGTATAATAGGCCAATGTAAAAAGGGTGGCATATGTTCTTCACCTTAGATCTTTCATGGCAATCGGACGCTGCATGCATGATTTCAAGCATTGTGTTCCAAAAATGTGTTTTGCTAAAGTCTACCTGCTGGTGGCGCTATAACAGGACAATGTTAAAAAGGTAGCATTTGTTCCTTGACCTAGTGGGATTATGTGTGGCAAATGTCACGGTAATCGCAAGCTGCGTTGATGATTTGAGGCATTTTGTTCAAAAACGGAGCAATCCTGCAAACTTTGGAAGCTAATATTAGCCAATCAGGATGGAATGTGAAATATCAGACGGATCGGACTTGATCACATGACTATAGAGATACTGTGTACCGATTTGCATGATTTTTGGATAAAATCTCAAGGAGTAATATCCAAAAATGTGTTTTACATAAGTCGGCCCAAAGGTGGCGCTATAAAAGGCTGATGTGAAAAATGCAGGGCAAAGGTTTATCCTTAGCCTCTAGGGAGTGCGCTTACAAAGTTTGAAACTGATCGGTGGAGTTATAGGTAAAACCACAAATCGGGCTGTTATAGCGCCACCATGAGGCTGATTAAAAAAAAATTAAGTGGCATTTCTTCCTCGGCCTAGTGGGAACGTGTGTGCGCGATTTCATGATAATTGCACTTTGCGTTTGTGATTTGAGGCATTTTGTTCAAAACGGCTCAATCCCACAAACTTTGGAAGTCAATCTCAGCCAATCAGGATGGAATATGCAAAATCGGACAGATCCGTGTCGATCACATGACTGTCGAGATATTGCCTACCGATTTGTAGGATTTTTGGACAAAATCTGTAAGAGTACTGCACAGAAATGTGTTTAGCAAACATCGGCCACTAGTTGGCGCTAGAAAAGGCCCATTTGAAAAATTTAGGGCAGAGGTTCTAGATTGGCATCCAGGGAATGTGTGTGCTCACTTTGGCAGCGACCGGGCCAACGGCGACTGAGATTTGGCGCTCACAAACTGCGAGGACGCACGGACGCACGCACGGACGGACGGACGCACGGACGGACACACGGACGGAGGGGAAAACATACTCTCCCTCAGCCTTCGGCTGGTGGAGACAACTAGAAGCAGTGCTCTTCCGAGCACAGGTCTCCACCAGGCCACACAAATCGGCCTGTTATAGCGCCACCATGAGGCTGATTTAAAAAATGTGGGGCAGAGGTTCTGAATTAGCATCCAGGGAGTGTGTGTGCTCAGTTTGGCAGCGATCGGGCCAACGGCGCCGGAGATTAGCTGGTAACAACCAGGCCACACAAATCGGCCTGTTATAGCGCCACCATGAGGCTGATTTGAAAAATGTGGGGCAGAGGTTCTAGATTGGCATCCAGGGAGTGTGTGTGCTCAGTTTGGCAGCGATCGGGCCAACGGTGACTGAGATAAGCTGCTCACAAACTGCGAGGACGCACGGACGCACGCACGCACGGACGGACGGACGGACGGACGGACGGACGGACGGACGGAGGGGAAAACATACTCTCCCTCAGCCTTCGGCTGGTGGAGACAATAAAGCACACATGCACCTATGGCAGGGTAAGGCAACTGTGTGACCCCACAACATATGGCTACAACTCATGAATGGATAAAGACAACTTATGGATGCAATATACTTATTATGGTTTGACAATGAATTGGATCTGCTTTTGAGGGGGGAGAGTAGAATCCAATTCATTCCCTATGGAAGTCACATGGTTATTGGTTTCATGCCTCTCCCAAGCCTCTTGGGGTAAGGCGTCGACACTTTAAGCCATGAGGCTTGGAAGAGGCATGAAGCCTCATGAAACCTCAACTACTCGCACTGCGAGGCGCTGTGAGCTTGTAGATCGGCTATTTCCGGCAAAGAGGTTTGTAAAAAGAGCAGACCAGGTAAGTTTTCTAACATGGTTAACTGTCTGAAAGTACACGTTAACATGAATCCAACACAACATTAGATTGATAGTGCTGTCCGTAAAATCTGTGAAATAATTGTATACAATATGTAGTTGGGGGGTCCCTGAGAGCAACATTCCTTTCAACAGAGAAATTTAATTTTTTTGTTGATGAGCATAAGGAGAAACAAATCATTAGGTGAGTATGTCATGGGCCTGCTGCTCCATTAAAACATAACATTAAAGGTATATTCAGTGCTTGTATTTCATTCAAATAAAAATATAATTGGCACATTTTCCATTAATTCTCCTCACTAGAATGTGTGCTGACCACATAAGGACTTCCACCATGGCCCGTGTTACGAGCATAGCTTGATTCGGTTTTCAGAGGTGGCCAGCCAGTCCTCGACCAATCAGGGTAGAGTATGGCCATAGTTATGTTATGATGTTATGAACATCTGCTAAATGCCTAGACTGTAAACTACTGAACTCATGAAATGCCACAGTCTCGTAGTAAATCAGTATCATACATGTCCTGAAGCTGGAGACGTAGGCCTAGCGATATTCAGTGATTGGTCTAATGATCAAAACGAGAACATTATAATGGTGTAAAAAAAATCTATAAAAAACTAAACATTTCCATGCTGTAAGGCAGGTAAGGAACAAGATGACCCCCGGACACTTTCATTATCACTGAATACACCTTTAAAACAGTATTCAAAGTCCTTACATTGTCACTTCACTGTCATCTGGGGACCCCCCCAAAATCATGTGGGGACCCCCGGTCCCGAACCACAGGTTGAGAACTACTGAGTTAAGTGACTGATATAGCAGTGAGTTAAGTGACTGACAGCATCTAGGACGATATGGGAAATCAGGCTATGGTGAGCAGAGGAGTGTGTAATAGTTCTCCTCCAGATTGAAATCACTACAGTATGTCACCCTCCCATATAAGATATTCATGCGTGCCAGTAACCTAGATTTTTTTCCCCCATGTTTTTGTCTCCTATTGCTGAAGGGGGCCCACAGAGGCCTCACTGCTGCCATATTTGGGATATAAGTAGGGCTGTCATAATCTTGGCATTTTACTGGACGACTAATAATGTCACACAAACAAATGTGATGAATTATGTCATTGGGTTTTTGCCATTGAGCATTGGAACATACTGGATTTACTCGGGAACGATGCAAGTTCTTAGGCATTTAGCAGACACTCTTAATCCAGGGCGATTTACAGTAAGCAAGAATACCTCAAGTTGCATAGACATTTTGAAATAGTAATCTAAGATCATAGGTACAATAAAAAATCACACCCAATGTGAAGTGACTGTGAGCGGTGGTCGTGCTTGCATAACGTCTTCAGACTAGGATTTAGGTCTAGGATGTACAGGCTATGCTACACACACACATTTTACTATGGCAAAACGCTGAGGAAAAAGGCTACAGACACACGCACAGCCACTCTATGGAGCGGTTTACCACTGCTCAAAATCACATGAAGTGAGCAAGCAGTGCTTTTTATGAGTTCATGTCATTGATTTAAGTCCCTAAATGGTAACCTAAAAAGCACTAGTGTCTAGCTACATGAGTTTCTCTTGCCTAGCAGTCTGCCAAAAAAAGAAAGAACATTGGATGCTCCATACCGGTATATGGCCAAGACAGAATTAATTTGCAAATCAAGACTGCTGCCATATATGAAGATCACGTCACTGACCTCATCAAACCCTGGATATCCATGCACGACTGGATCATCACCTACTGCAGACCTCCATACTGTGTATACCTCTAGATCTGACCTCACAAACTCCATATATGGATATAGCTGACCTGTTCTACAATTTACAAGTACAATTTACAATACAGAGAACTGCTGCCAGGCAGCTCTGGGCACAGTGAGCAGGGCACTGGCAAGCAAGTTGAGGACAAATCAGGCATCACGCATGCACACTGTGATTATTTAGACGGAGCAAATACATAGCTGTTATGATGATGATCGGCTTGGCTCTTTTTTGTTTTGTTTGTTTGTTTTTTTGTTTTGTTTTTTTCTTTTTTTTGTGCCCTTCGGCACAGTGCGTGCTGTGTGTGTGCCTAACAGCGGGCTTAATCACACCAAGTGACAAATAAAAAGAAAAAAGTAAGATAACTGCACACTGCAAACCCAGCTAACAGCTTGTGAAAACAGATAGGCTTTTAGTTTGCTTCTAAAAGAGGACACTGTTGTAGCAGATCTTAGATCAGAGTAGAGAATCATATTGTGTGTGCGTGTGTGCGTGTGTGCGCGTGTGTGCATGTGTGTGTGTGTGTGTGTGTGTGTGTGTGTGTGTGTGTGTGTGTGTGTGTGTGTGTGTGTGTGTGTGTGTGTGTGTGTGTGTGTGTGTGTGCCTGTACATCTGCAAGCATGCTCGGGCGTTTGTTTGTTTGCTTGTGTGTGCGTGTATGTGCGTGCATGCGGAATGGTACCAGATATGGCCGGGTCATCAAAAACTGTGCCAAACCATCCCACAATGGAATCCACAAGTATTGCATTTCAAGTGAATTGACACTCTGCATAGGATCGACACCTACTGAAGTTCAAAGCCATAACTCATTGTCGTCACAGACTCGGTTACTGACAGCGTAACCAGCCTTGAGCCAGAGCGTCACCTCGCGTCACCCCACGCTGCCTTCCACGTGTCACTTGAATCCCTGCTGTGACACCGGGAGTGGCCACAGGAAGAGACGTTCATCGTCGGGTCATGATCACCTCCTCGTCGGACACCTCAGCTCGCACACAAACACTACTAAACACACAAACACACACGCATACGCATAGTCGCATACATGCACGCACAATTACGGTAGCAAACCAACTCTGACCCTCACATGGCCTGTGGTTCAACATTCGACCTTTCTTATCACTTGTCACATGTGACTTGTGCAGGAGTCCTGACAATTTAACGATTTACAATGTAGGCATTCAGCAGACCCCTCTTAATCCAGAGCGCTTTACAGTAAGGAAGGAAAACACGAGGTGATACATCAGATGCATAGAAATGGTAATCTAGGATCATACCGGTAGGTAGGCTAAATAAAGAACCTATCGGGAGCGTTTCGCTGTTTCTACGAGTCATCTTTTCGACACCCAAACCTAACCCTTACCCTAACCTCTGTGGGTTGAGTCGCCAACCCTCCCGACGCTCCCTTGTGGAAATGATGGTTGTTCGAAGGAGCAAGATTTCCCCAAACCTATCATCAACAGGGACGTGCTGGCCATTGGGAAAAGCGGGACAACTCCCGAACGGCCGGTCCAGGCCGGCTATTAGGAAAAAATTAAAAATAAAATGTCGGCCTTCGTTCCATTTTGGGGGCTGGGCGGCCAACAAAGTAAATCGTCACTGTCGGGCAGAAACCTCGTATCTCCAAGTTTCAAATGTATACATTTCTTCGCAAAGCAAAGCCCTGCTTCATCATACAAGGCCGTTGCACAAAAGTAGTGAAAACAGCAGATCTACAAGCACACAACACCTCGCGGTGAGAGGCGCTGTGTGCTTGTAGATCGGCTGTTTTCACTAGTTTAAATCATTTTTAAAATGATAAATACAAAACAAACGGTTTTGGACATACAAGGTTTCCACCCGACAACGACGAAATATAACTAAAAGAAAGAAAAAAAAAGAAAAAAAAGAGGGCCTCTCCAACTCTTTTTCCCGGGCTGAATCAGGGGCCCAGCACGTCCCTGATCATCAATCTAGGCCAAGGAGGCCTGGAATTTTTTGTGGCATCGCAGGAAAGGGGAGACACGAATTCAGAATCTCAACAAAAGACACTACCTACAATCAGGGGCGTCACAAGGGGTAGGAAAGTGGGACTGAGTTACCAGGGCCCAAGGTGGTGGAGGGGCCTTAATTATTTTACACTTTAGCTATTGAAAAATAGCAGATATACAAGCTCACAGTGCGCCACCGAGTGCCGCGCTGCGAGCTTGTAGATCTGCTATTTTTGAAAAAGTCATGAAAATGTGTGCAAATGTTTGAATATATGTATTTTTTTAAGCAAACATTTGTAACTCAAATTTTGCTTCTGGGGGGTCCCTGGAACTAAGTATTTTGAGATGCGGGTCCATGGCCAAATACATACCATTTTGGGGGTCCTTCACATCATGAAAAGGTTTGAGCTCCAGTGGAGCTGGGTATCGTTCACCTTTTAATCGATACGATACCTTTTTCGATACCTGGGAATCGATACGATACCTTTTTCGATACCAGTTTCGATACTTTTTATTTATTATTATTATTATTATAATTATTATTTGCCTTTTTCTATGGGCTATTTTATAGACGTTGGATCATAATCATAATAATAAACATTATAGGCTATTCTCGGCTATTTTCACAGTAACGAGTGTAGCCTACTAAAGCAGTCATTAAACTTTCAGTAGCCCAACTGTTACAGATGCGACCGGCAAGGGGTGCATTCAAAAGTATCGAAACAAGGTATCGTTCATTTTTACGTGAACCGATACTCGATAGTATCGACGTCAGTGAATCGATACCATTAAAAGTATCTCTGACGATACCCAACCCTAAGCTCCACTGACATCGAAACATAGATTTTTCAAAAAACCTTAGAAGGATTTGAAATATTCAAAGATTTTCATGATTTTTCAAAAATAGCAGATCTACAAGCTCGCAGCGCGGCACTCGGTGCCGCGCTGCGAGCTTGTATATCTGCTATTTTTCAATAGTTAAAGCACAGGGGCCCCACAGTGAATCCTTGTACCCGGGGCCCAGAATGTGGTGCGACACCCCTGCCTACAATCTCCACTGACCTGTGCTGTACTCTGTACGGTGCCATGTGACATACCGTACACACCACCTCCACAGCGTCTGTCCCAAGGCTACAACCACCCCCTCAACAATCCACCTCCCCTCCCACCACAACCGCAGTACCATGCACTCAACTATTCTGCTCCAAAACACCACCAGAGCTGGAGAGTAACCAAGTACTATTTCTCAAGTAAAGCATAATTTTAAAGTACTTTTGATTTGATTTCAGTGTTCCAACTTATTGTTCAGTACTCTACTGCAGTGGTTCTCAACCTGTGGGGGGTCCCCAAATTATTTTTGGGGGTCCCGAGATGATTAACTTAATGTGCAACATTGTTTTCTCTCTCAACAGTAAAACACCAACATAAAGTACAAGTGTATAGAGGGTATCTGCACATTTTTAAAGTGACAATTTAAGGACTTTTTAATACCTCTAAAATGACAAATTAAACATTGGCCAAATTGTCAAATATTAGAGACAGAAATTGTGAAAATAGCCTATCTACATGCTCACAACGCCTCGCATTGCAAGGCATTGTGAGCATGCAGATCTGCTATTTTCACAATAGAAACGTGAAATAAAAAATGTAATGCCTCAACTCTTAGTGCTCGTCGGGGTGGGGGGTCCCTAGTTAAAATATGATTATTTTGGGGGTCGCGGCCTGAAAAGGTTGAGAACCACTGCTCTACTGTACAGTATATACTTCTGCTACACTACTGTTTGAATACTTTAGTTACTAGGTACTTTGCAGGTTTAGATTAGTATTATGAAACATAAATCACTGGATAAGCCCAATTGTTTACCTTGGCTATTAAAAAAATAGCTGAACTACAAGCTCAGCTATTTTCTAGAAAGGTTTGTTTCTTCATTTTGTATCTAAAAAATAAAGTAACAAAGAGACTGTTTGTGAAACCAAAACAGTGAAAACACCAAAATACAGTAACAGGGCTGATAACTGCTGGTGTAGAGGTAAATTATTGTTAAAAAAATGTATAGGCTACATGTATTATATCGTTTTGTTATGCAAACACAGGGCAAAGTTAAAGGAGAATTTTGTCCCAAAACGGCTATCTTATCTTTAAAAGTACTTATTTTGTCCCCAAACTGATGGTCCAGGTGTTGTTGTTTTTTTTTTCTCAAAATAAGCAATATATTAAATTTTTGCTCGATCTGTCCTACCCATTCCCAGGGCTTCAGACAGGAGCAATCGGATGAATTGTTAATCTGCGTATTTATCTCACTTGAAAGTAAATGTTTTTGCTACATGCCTGCGGTTGCCATGCCATGCCTTCCGTTGCAATGCGAGTTCAAAGTTCACAACTTTATGGCAATAATGGCAGCGCTGGGTGAAGAAAAAAAAACATGGATTATGATCATCTGCAGGCATGTAGCGATTTTTTTTTACATATTGCATCTTTTGAAAAAAGAACACCTGGACCATCTTTTGGGGGACCAAATAAGTACTTTTAGAGGTAAGATTGCTTTTTTGGCCGGAAATTCTCCTTTAAATTCTACACCTTTAAGTGAAAAGGGGAGAGAAAAAAAAATCTAATCTGAGTACATCTTCCACTATACTGCCTCCCACTGCAATCACAGCAGCCGGCTCAACTCTTCTGCACCAAAAATACTACTTTGTTTTCTACTTGGCATATTATTTATACTTCCCGGCTGTCACTTAGCAGAGTCTCATACAGGCAGCGACAGCCTCCCGCCCACCACAATGCAGCGTGCTTGTTTATGTGCTCCTACAGTGGCAGAATAAACACCCAGGCTACATTCCAGAGATCAGAGCAGAGGAGAAATCGGCAATAGCTCCGGTTTTGTGATTATCTAAAGCCGGGACACGCGGCGAGCAGTCGATGAGTATTCATGAGGGAGCTCCGTGCATCTGTTTTCATGGCTGTTTTAGAGAATGCCTCAGGGGGGTATAGGACGGAGATAAACGTGTGTGCGTGTGCGTGCGCGCCCGTTGCTAGCGTTCGTTTGTGTGTGTGTCCCAAAAGAACTGTCTTTGTTGCATAATTCGTCGCTGTCTGCCGGGATACCTTGTAAGTCAAAAAATCTGTTACTTTTTAGGAAATGGAAGAGGGGGAAAAAAGAATCTGTGTTCCAATGGAGTTGTTATATTAGTCACAATGAGCTCTCGTCAATACTTTTCATGGGTTCTATATTCGAAAAACCCACGAACGGCACTTACGTAACCACTTTCACTTTAAGGTTTAAAGCAGGGGTCTTCAAAGTTTTCAGGCCAAGGACCCCTTAACTGAGAGAGAGATGGGGGGACCCCCACTACACATTGTATAAAATTGTGTTGCAGATTTTCATAGATTTCATAGATAGATTCATAGACTTGTTTGACAGCACAGTCGTCAGTCTATGTTGGATTCGTGTTAATGTGTTTTTAACATTTAACCACTTAAATCGTTTTAATTAACCTCTACGCCAAACCTATTTGCCAAAAATAGCCGATCTACAAGCTCTCAACGAGGCGTTGAAAGCTTGAAGATCTGCTATTTTTGGCTCAAGTTCTCCTTAGAATAGGTATGCGAGGGTTCAAGTTGTTCATTTAAAATAATTATCCTATCACAAAGATTTGGCGGACCCCCTGTAGTAACTCTGGGGACCCCCTAGGGTTCCCGGACCCCCTGTTGAAGACCCCTTCTTTAAAGGTTTAACAAATATTTGCAATGCGATGCATTGTGAGCTTAATTGTAGATCTGTTTTTTAACTAATTTAAATATGGGGATACAAGGTTTCTGGGTTTCCAGAACATTTATTCTGAATTAAAATTCAAATCAAACTTCAAACAGCTACATGTCATATACTGTTTGAATGCTTCAGATGGGTAGGAAGGAGATAACTGTATCTCAAACACTGGCTTTGTTGCATATTTTGACTGTGCCGACTGGGAGTTTTGATGTTGAAATGTGGAAATGATCAAATGGAATAATGGATGATTCACATGCGTGGTACCTATTACATATTGATCTGTTATTTTCAGTGGATTTTGTTTCTGTAGGCTGTGTTACCCCAAATTGGGCTAAGTCTTCCTCTAGGGGTACTGTAGGCCTACGCAGATGCACATGAGAGGAGTGGAAAATTAGAGAACTTATTTTACTGGAGGAAATACATTTTATTGTTACAGCATGTTTAACAATCAAACATTGACAAACTGCAAGGCTGCTGATCTGTAAATGTTACACAAATTAAAACAAAACAAAACAAATAAACAATGTTATTATTAAGAAAACAATACTTATTTGCATGTTATTTGGCTATTTTGACCAACTCTTTCACTACATTTCAGATTTGTAATGGTATATTCTTCAAAAGGTGGGTTATCTTATGCTATAGCAATGGTTCTCTCTTGCAGTTTTCAAAGCAAAATGTAGTCAGGGAAAGGGGGAACTTACTTGGATTCAAGCGTGTGTGCACGAGCATGCGCGCGCGCGCGTGTGTATACCGGTATATCAGTTTCTAAACCACTTAAAGGCCCAGTTCACCTCTGGGACAACCAGATCTTATTTTATTGTTGTTTGGGATAAGATCAACACGATCCTGAGTTATTTTTTGTGTTCAATCTGTGTTTTGAGATATTTTAGTATTTCAGCATGAATGATGATGCAAAATGTCCCAAACAACAATAAAATAAGATCGGGTTGTCCCAGAGGTGAACTTGCCCTTTAAGCTTCATAGACTACTTACTTTGTTGTAACTATGCCAAATAGCAAGTAGCAGATCTACAGGTGTAGATCAGGTACAAAAGAATTGTGATGCTAAACGTTGTGCGCTTTTAGATCATTTAGATTTTTGAACGTTTATTTATTTATTTATTCACAACGATCGATGTGCCTCCTTTAATCCCATTCCTAAAAATGAAATCCATTATAATTGTCTGCGGATAATGATCAAAATAAGTTCAAGTGGGTGATTGTCTATAATGAGAACAAGACAATCGCTGCCATTGGATTTCTGTGATCCTGACGTGACCCCGATCTCTTTCTACCGAGTCAAAATGAGACTGGCTGACGCACAATCCCAAGATAGCTCAGGGGCCTGGGCTGGATGCTTTGATGTTTTGGCATCATTTTAATGATAAAAGGCTGTCATTTCTCATTGGATAAACGTATCATCGCTGTCGGGAAGGAACCTCTCATCTCCATATCTTAACTTTTAGTTTTATTTTCCCGTAAGATGAATACCCTACTTTATACACACTGCAGCGTCACACAAAAGCATCAAAGGTAGCAGATCTGCAAGCTCGAAAATACTGTGCGAAGCGACACGCTTTGGAAAGTAACAGTTTTGGACATATGAGTTTTCCACCCCACAGAGATGATATTTCAGAGGCTGTTAGGACGGGGACAAAAGCAGAATTACATTAAATCTATCTGTGTGAAATGTAACATATTGAGTACTAAACACGAATGTGTGGCGTAAATTATAGAGCGAGAAGCTTGTGTTCTATTACAAAATACTAGAGCCGTTCTACAAGCTCAAGCGAGCTACGATACTTGAGCAAGCGATGCATTATTGTGAACTTGAAACTAGTTTTTTGTTGTTGTTAGGGAAGACATTTGTTGTAGAGGGGAAAAAGGAGAGGACCAAGTATGGACCCATGGGTCACTGAAGTATATTGGGTTTAAGAAAAGTAGCACCACAAGGGGTCCACCCTATGTTCCCCAGGTTCTATGTTCCCCAGGTTCTATGTTCCCCACCCACCCTCCCCACAAAAGGTGTTATGTTCCCCTCTCAACCAAAAAAAGGATCTACTGTATCTTCCCCACCAAAAAAGAGTATATGTTCCCAACTCAAATGCAGGAAATGGTGGGACATCTGGGCACTAAGAACATGTGGGCAATCCTAATTTAGGTGCCCAGTTGCCCAGGTGTCTCCACCCCTAAGTATCCACTCGTCTATGTGCCCACTCATCCAAATGCCCACCAGATGCCCAGTCATAACAAAAGTATGGTGTCCAGATGTCCCTAGTGCTCCCTATCCCACTAGTATTCGTAATTCGTAGAAATTAATGGATGAGTGGGGAACATAGAACCTTTTTTAAGTTGAGCGGGGAACATAGAACCTTTTTTTGAGGGAGAACCTGGGGAACATAGAACCTGGGGAACATAGGTACGGTCCCGTAGGGGAGTAAGTATTGCATATGGAAACTTTTTAAATAAGTAAAGTAAAAGTACCTCGAGTAAGAGTAGACGTTAAGTTACTTTCCACCACCTCTGCAAAGCCAATAAGCTCCAATCTCTTCAGATGCAGTGAGATGACAGGCGCCGAGGGGGTCGTTTTGTAAATTAACGATTCGTCAAGCAATGCCAAGATTCTAAGTGCCAAGCCGGTTCCAACGGTGGAGCCATTTTTAGCTACAAGAATTCAGTGTCTCTGCATTTTAAACTGTCTGCTCACATCTTGTAAGTCGTTTAAATCATCGACGAATTGGTGTTAGACAGTATAGCTGCGCGCCATATTACAAAACGTGTTTCAGCAAATTTTCAACGGATCTATACAATGGCATTTCTCTTCCTCCCGAACACGTACACATTTCTCGTAACATTTCTGTAGACATCCTTGCTCTTCCCCTTTCTTAAAAAGTGGAGTGAGGGAACTTTTTGAGTGTGCGCTGCGACAATCAACGGAAATGTATTGTGACACCTCAGTGATAAGCACAGGCTGCAGCCGGGATGGCATTACCATTAAACTGAGAGAGAGAGAGAGAGAGAGCGAGAGAGAGAGAGAGAGAGAGAGAGAGAGAGAGAGAGAGAGAGAGAGAGAGAGAGAGAGAGAGACAGTGAGTGAGTGGTAGGGGTTACACTGCATGTTGCAGATCAGCTCTGACAAGCCAGTCTGCCTGGTGTGCCAACAGAGATACAGTATAGGTCTGTTGATGGCTATGGTGGCACCGGTCGCCGTGCATATTCTGACAGGTGTTGCACCGGGGACTGACAGTTCAAGAATAAACCAACAGGTTGCTCCAGGGGTGTCACAAGGGGGGGGGGGGGGGGAAGTGGGACTGAGTTACTAGGGCCCAAGGTGGAGGGGCCTTAATTATTTTATCCATTAGCAATTGAAAAATAGCAGATAAGTTGTGAAAATGTGTGCAAATCTTTGAATATACAGTATGTATTTTTTAAGCACACATTTGTAACTCAAATGTTGCTTCTGGGGGGTCCCTGGAACTAAATAGGCCTACTTTGAGATGGGGGTCCGTGGCCGAATAGGCTACATATCATTTTGGGGGTCCTTCACATGAAAAGGTTTGAGCACCACTGATATAGAAACAGATATACAATCTCGCAGCTCGTGAGCTTGTATATCTGCTATTTATCAATATAAAGTACCCAGGGCCCAGAATTTGGTGCGACACCCCTGACAGAGATACAGTCGGTCTGTTGATGGCTATATGGTGGCATCGGTCGCCATGCCGTTCGGTATATTCTGACAGGTGTTGCAGCGGGGATTGACAGTTCCAAGAATAAACCAACAGGTTGCTCAGCCAGTGGAAGGGGATGTTGACTCCACTTCAGTTGCCCACTTTGATTGTACAACATGCATTTGTCAAAGAATGACTTCACCCTTCTTCATATAATTGGTCCTCCTCAAAAAAAGAACAAAAAAAAAGATTTCACATTTTGTATTTTGATTTTTAGTAACGCGACAATATGGCTTCCATTATATCTTGCTAACTAACATGCTCCAAGAATAAAAAGCCTGAAGTTCAGGGCGCCCGCTGGCCTACTGGTCCAGGCGCATACGACTTAGGCATTTGCCACATAGGCAAGGATGCCTGGCGGTTCGATTCCCAATCCGGACGACATTTGCCACATGTTGCTCCCCATCTCTCCCCCCATTTCCTGTCAGTCTACTATCTATTAAAGGCATTACAAGCCCAAAGAACTAATCTTTAGAAAGCCTGAAGTTCCTATTAGCTTGGATTCCCCATCGATGATGTCACTATAGGCGGGTTTCTGAACTGTCCACTGCCCTCCTCAGAGACACAGAGTGGACAAAATGGACAAAAATTGTACAATATTATAGGCTAAAGAGCATTAGTGAGGCCCAATTATATGAAGATAGGTTGAAAATGGGCATCCCTATTCTGGGCATGTCGCAATAGGCGAACATTTGGCAAAAACAGGTGATCGTTGGGTGAACATGTGAAATGGCAGAGCTAGAACCTATATTTACCGGTACTTTGCTACAGCTATTTCCAGGATAATATAATATACATATAATAGAGTTTAAAAGTCATACTGTGTTCAACATTCAATTTAGTACTCTTTTTGGCGACACCTGCGGTAGCTCTGTTACAGAGTATGGTCTGTTGAACTAGCCTGACTGCAAGCGTCAGACTCTATCACACATTTCAGGGGTGGTGATGTGCGGACTGATTTATCAGGCTACTGTTGAACAGCCATTTCCAGAATTCAGTGTGAAACATAACCCTAGAAGTAACTCTCCAAAATCAATGCTGCAGGGTATGTATTGACATTAAAATAATATATTTCCGGTACAGTTCCAGTGCCTGTGTCATTTTGGTGCGAGTGTCGGGGGCAGACACTCGCGACTACAGTAGTAGTATAAAAAAAAAAACTCACATTATGTGGAATGGTTATTTTGACAAGTACTGTACACCAGTGAAAGAATATATCAACAGTAACTTTCAAAAGTTACACAATATGACTTTAAGTGGTTAAGCCAAAGGCTGTGGCATTGTGTTTAAGAGATTGTAAAGACAAAAAAATATTCCTATTTTTTCAATTGTTTCCCTTCAATAACATTGCGCGTCAAGTTGTTGTTTTTTACATTTTAAAAATGCTCCACACTTGTCAAAAATGCACAACTCAGTGCACTCCATTTCAAGTTGTTACATCATAACCCTGAAAAGGCTTGTCAGAGGGGGAGACTGCAGTGTTTTTCAAGTTGTTTGAAAAGGCAGCAGCACAGCACAGCATGGAGTCCCAGCAACCGGCATAAAGCTCATTGTTGATATCCATTCAGTGTTATTTCATCACTGTCGGGTGGAAAACTTACGTGTCCAAAGCTGTTATTTTTCACAATTTAAACCCTCAGAACCCACCACTCTAATCGGGGGGATTCTGAAGGGAATTAGCATAAAACACCTTGTAAAATGTCCTCCTTTGTCACTGTCAATGTTCTACCAATCCACTGAAAATCTACTGTCTTGCCAATGGCAGGACGTGTGAAGTTTTTAAATGGCTGTACTTCTGAGTTCAGACTTGCATTCCCCACATAATAAATCCCCTTTTAATTATTGCTTTGTAATTGATGTTCTTTTTTCTCTTTTCTTCCTCCTTTTTTAATATACTGCTCAAAGAAATTAAGGGAACACAATGTTCCCTTAATTTTTTTGATCAATATAGTTATTTCCTTAATAAAGGTTTCTATTGCAGAGGACACATCAGCTTACTGTTGTCAGGTCAGCCGCTCAGCCTCCCTGAAATGTATGTCTCTATAGGTTGGGGTGTCTGGACTCCTCACCACAACAGCACAGAACGTCTGCCACGGTTAGCAAGACAGCTGGACCCAAGTGCAAAAAGACCTTGGCACAGTCACAGATCTGGGTCCTTCTATTGGAGTTGAGGCTGGCATGAAACCAGAAACTAATATTCAGGTACACTGCACAGACAAACTGAATGCTGGAACCTTTGACAGGGAGCCCACAAACACTGCGGGTAGATATGGGTAAACAGATACCCTCAGTGGACAAGGTACAGCTGGAATGGGATTAGAATTATGGGATCGAAAAAGAACACACCTAGAATTATTTAATGCTTTACTGTTACAATTAAAAAATAGCATACAAGCTCACAGCGCGGCACAGAGTAACCCAAATATTTTTAGATGGGGGTCTGTGGGCAAATACATGTCCTTGACATGAAAATGTTTGAGAACCTCTGATCATGGAAACATAGGTTTTTCAAAAACCTTAGAAGGATTTAGAAGACATTTATAGAATCGGGTCAAAAAATTCAAAGACGTGCACACATTTTCAAGATTTTTCAAAAATAGCAGATCTACAAGCTCGCAGTGTGGCACTCGGTGCCGCGCTGTGAGCTTGTATGTCTGCTATTTTTTAATAGTTAAAGCATAAAATAATGGTTAAAGTGGTAAATGGTGGTCATGATGACGTTATGATGACGTCCTCCAGTGATTCCGGTGACATTCAGAACTACTATTGTTATTGTTTGTAATGTTAGTTGAAATATGAGCATACCGGCATAAGGTTATATTCTGGGACTAGTTATGATATTTATCTGGCCTACATTGGACCCTCCCTGATTAATCCAGGACGTCCGTTTTCGTGGGCAGGATTTATGTTGGTTGAAATCAGGTGATATTCTAGGCCAGATCTGACTAGTCATGGTTTGACTTGATCTGGCCCCAATCGAGACGTTACTGATTGGTCCAGGTCCTGACCGTGCTTGCTGGGAAGTATTCTCAGCAAAAGAGAAAATCTGCTATAGACACATCCATGGAGCACCAATCATAACTGCGATGCAGCACCGCTTCGCACCGCAACACTACAACTACACAGCAGAGCTCTGTGGATTCGGGGCCAAAACTCAGGACAAAGTTGACAAGGTGAGCACAATTAGGTGTAACTCCCAAACATACCCTATTGTGTAAAACACTCTCACACATACACGCGCACGTACACGTACACACACACACACACACACACACACACACACACACACACACACACACACACACACACACACACACACACACACACACACACACACACACACACACACACACACACACACACACACACACACACACACAACAATGTAAGTCTAGAGAACCCTTTACCACTTGCACGTAGCGCCATTAATCCACTGGTAATGTTCTATTTTGGCGTCATGTGGGGACAGGAGCTGGTGTCGGTTCCTTACGTCAATCTTACCACTCTCTACCAGTATCGTTTACGTAACTCTTCAACCCACAGCTGACATGGGAATGAAAGCATCAGATTTAGATTGGTTTATTCTGCTTAAGGTTTCGAGGGTCAAAGTTTCTTTACATCTTTTGTTGTCCACTGTAGATTTGGTCGACTAAAATCTTACAATGTTTAATCGACTAAAACTAGACTAAAACTAAAAAATGTCAGATGAAAAAACATAACTAAAAACATTTCTATTCAAAAAGACTATGACTAAAACGTTATAAAAATGTGCAGTGAGAATTCACACTTGTGTTGTCTGTGTTGACCCCAGTCCTCCTGTACTACTTTCCCTCTGTCGCCCCATCCAGGGCATATCATCTCTAAAAGCACCACCCATTAAACTCAACCTCACCGCCCGATTTATAGCACAACTAAAAAATAAAAGAATAATGGATTAGAGGTAAGTGTAACTGTAGTTTGTGTTTGATAGTTAGAGTGGAAAGGTTTCTGTTTGTTTCATTTACAGGGCAGTATTCATACTTTATTTAGTTAGCAGGTATTTGGTTTTCACGCTTGGCTTTGCCAACATCGGTCCCTTACTCCCTTTCCCTGTTCTTTTTTTTTTTTGTTTGGCTTAGCACATTTTGTGTACTCTGTCAGCACACTCTCGCTTTGTAAAATAAACACTGCGTTCACCACTTGCATCAGTTTTTCCTTCCATTTATTTTTCACTGGATATACCTATAGGGATACAAAACCACTCCTTAAGCCCTATAGTCCACTATTTTGGACAAAAACACAAAGATCTTTAGTAACATTCATGTAAAAATAAATGTAAGTCTTAAATCTTTTTATTTCCTTAAAGCCTTGAAAAATGAGTTTTCATTGTGAGGCTGATGAATCGTAATTAAATTGTTTTATTTCTTTAAAACCTTGAAAAAAGATTTTTCATTGTGAGGCTGATGAATCATTTTTGTAACATTCATATAAAATAAATGTAAGTCTTAAATCTTATTGTTTCCTTAAAGCCTTGAAAAATACATTTTCATTGTGAGGCTGATGAATGGTAATTAAATTGCTTCATTTATTTAAACCTTGAAAAATACGTTTTCATTGTGAGGCTGATGAATCGTAATTAAATTGTTTTATTTCTTTAAAACCTTGAAAAATAAGTTTGCATTGTGAGGCTGATGAATCGGAATGAAAGCATACTCTGACAATCCTGATCATCCTTTCTAACAGTTTAAGTGGTCAGATGGGTGGGCCGCGAATGCTTTTGAGACGTACTGGCCCTGATCCAGTAGAAGGTATTGGATCAGGGCCTGATGGGATTGCCGCTGACAACGGACGTTAAATTGAAGCAGCTTGAAGAGTCACTGAGAATCTCTAAACATGCTACGTCCAGTGATTCCTCTTCGGTCTCTCAGCTGGTGTCCTCACACTGCTTTGGTGTACACCGCACGCGCACACACACACGCACACACGCGCGCACACACACACACACACACACACACACACACACACACACACACACACACACACACACACACACACACACACACACACACACACACACACACACACACACACACACACACTCAATTTGAACATAAAGCTGGCAATTCAGTGGAAAGCATTTGGCATGGTTTGAATGGCCAGAGGAGAGAGAAAAACATTTGTCAATCGTTTATCCCAAGCTAACCTTACCTACCTGTATACGTGTATTAACTATTTATGACAGAAAATACACAATTCTTATAGTTTTGTGAGCTTAGTTTGCCAAAGTTGCAATGCAGCACAGCTTCTGCATCGCAACTTTGGCAAAATAAGCTCACAAAACTATAAGAATTGTGTATTTTCTGTCAGAAATTGTTAATACATACTGTATATTGTATAGAGCACAGCTCTATACACATTTCTTTTTTCCCTTTTGATTACATACGTTTTGTTTTGTTTTGTTGCCGTTTTGTTCAACTTTTGCTTTGGCAACGTAAACATCACGCCCCTTTGAGCTGAACCGAATTGAAAACTGACAGGGAGAGACAGAGAGAGACATGGAAGAAGACAATGACAATAACAGTAACAGCTCAGCCAAGGCAAAAGCAGGAGGGGAGGGCGTGTGTGCGTGTGGGTGAGAGTGCACGCTATATAATAAATAAGGCAACAGGCCTTTTCACGGCTGAGCTGGTTCAAACACAACCTGGGAACGTTTACTGCGTGTCACCCTTGCACTCTCCTACCACTTTTCCTGTCAGTCCCCCACCTCTGAAAAAGAAGAGGAATATTTCAACTAATCATTATTCCTCTGCAGTGAGAGGATCGGGACAGCGAAGTCATCGCCCCCCAAACAAACCACCTCCTGCACAAGAAGCCTCGAGACTTCTGACCTTGCGTGTTTACCAGACCTTTCTCCTGCTGACAGAGATTAATTTCAGGTAGAAATACCGGGTCATGAAGGCAATAAAGATTGCGGGGATCACTGCACAGCGCTCGACAAGACAGGTAAAACACATTTAAGCCTAATGCGAAGCAGCTGTCCAATAATGACTCCACAAATTAAGGAAATGGACAAAACGTCCCTGGCATCACACAGCACCATCAGCGCTATGCGGCGCATCGGCGAGGACTGGCATGTTTATTCGCCGTCACTCAAAGAGTAATTAAATGTCAAGCGCACAGTAAAATCCTCAGTGTGTCTCCCAGGTCTAAAAATAGACACACCCAGCCCCGTTTGGGTCTGTTTTCATACCCTCGATGAGAGTTAAATCGCCACCGAGGTCTTTCAGTGTGTCGAAAACAGGCCTCTGGCGAGTTTCCAGTCAAGCATTGGCATGTGGAATGAAGGACTAGCGGCTGAATTCTCTGGAGACTGAAGGTTGGGTGATAGACAGTGTTGTTTACTCCCTTTACATGTGCTGGGTGAGGGTTATGGTAAATATGCATATTTTGCATAATAATGTTGATGAAAACACACGGTAATGCTCTCAGGGACCACCCCAGCGTAGCAGGAGTTCACCGCGTATGGTATGATTATTATGGCATAATTAAAAGAACACACTACATACAAATATGTTCTCTCTATACCAGTGGTTCTCAATCTGTGGGTCGGGACATCTGTGGGTGACATTTCACTGTCACCCCACAGGTGACAGTGACGTGACAAACTTTTAAGACCTTTTTGATACCTAAAAATTATACGTATGAGATGAAATGAAATGAAATGAAATGGAAAAAAAACATTACTGCATCAAAAGTAATCAACAAACTATTGCGCGTGAGTGTGTCCTTATGCATGGTACAAAGCGGCTATTGATATTAAAGCCTTTTACTGTCAAATTGTCAAATAATACAAAAATAGACGATCTACAACGTCACAACGCAAGGCGTAGAGAGCTTGTAGTGCTTGTAGATCTCTGGGATCTCACTGTAAAAGTGTTAATTAAGCATTGGCTGCACTCTCTGAGTTACAGATTGATTTCCCTGGACCCCACAATGAGAACCAGTACGCTGCACTAATTTATACTGGAGAGAGATGGAGAAAAACAGTGTCATATATTTATTTGTGTGCATGCGTGCGTGGCTGTGAGTGGGAAATGGGAAAAGGAGATATAATTATAGACGATGCAGAGCAGAGGGTAACAAGAGGAGTTTTACTCCAAAATGAGATCTCTGTGATACCTCCTCTGACTAAATGATTGCGGCTGTGAAAGTCAAAGTCATTATGGGATATTATCAAAGCTATTAGCCGTCTTAAGGCCTTATAAAATAGTAACATTTTGATGATATAATCAATCTTCTGTGTTCTTAAAGGGAGAGTTCACCCCCCAAATAACGTTTTTTTCTCCTATCGATTACTCACCCATGGAGACTTGAATTCATGGATATTTTTTTGTTTTTGTCGCATTCCTAAGCCAATAATTTGATGACCAGACAGTGGTTCCCTGCCCTAGAACAATAGTTGACATTGACAAAATGTGGAAGAATTTGGAATATTGTTTCTTTTATTAGCGGACTCAGGTCCATAAAACAAGGTACTGTACAAGAAATAGACATATAAGAAACACGACAGGCAATAAAATTAAGAAAATAAATAGTACATAACTTAACCCACAGTAAAAAATACAAGGCATTTTAGCCAGTGTACCCTTAGTCTGGATGTATAGCGTGAACTGCTCATAATAGGGCTTGAAAGCGCCACAAGTGCCGTTAATAGATACATCCAGCTGCTGCATGAATTACATTTCTTAACAGTGCTTTAAAAGTCCTCACTCCAGCAGTGACAAACATCAGACTAGCACTGCCACTGCCAATGACACTTTAGTAGAATATGTTGACTCCATACATATTAAGGGACAAAGCCAGCCAGCCAGCCAGAGAGACAGACAGTGATAAAGTATACGTGCCTGCGTGCGTGCGTGCGTGCGTGCGTGCGTGCGTGCGTGCGTGCGTGCGTGCGTGCGTGCGTGTGTGTGTGTGACAAAGAGAGACAGACACACAGACAGACAGACAGATATACTGTATTTAGATTGTTTGGCTCTCAATCCCCAATCATCGGAAACACACCTTCGGGCCTCTGCGATTCAAACTCCCGGTTTGACCTTGAAGACGATCGCCCCTATATATAGGGGCGGTCTTCGAGCAATGCGCAAGACAGTCTAACAGACATACACACACACACACACACACACACACACACACACAGATTCCAATGCATTTTTAGATATAGATCGTTGACACAGCCTGGGTATAATGAGCCTTTCCTGGGGTACGAAAAAAATAAAGACCCTTTGCTCCTAGGGCGCTCTAAGTTAATCTAGTTTGCTTTGTGGATCAATACTCCAATGATCTGTTAGACGGGTGAAACCCTTCAAATAAAAACTCAAGCCATGCCATGTCAACACTTGATAGATGACATCTAGTCACTATCCTCTGGGGGGGAGGAGGTGGGGGATGTAATGGAATGATAGCACCACCCAGGGGTGTCATGTGGGAAAAAAGTGGGACTGAGTTACTAGGGCCAAAGGTGGAGGGGCCTTAATTATTTTATACTTTAGCTATTGAAAAATAGCAGATATACAAGCCACGCTACAAGCTTGTAGATCTGCTATTTTTGAAAAGTCGTGAAAATGTGGGCAAATCTTTGAATATATGTATTTTTAAGCAAACATTTGTAATTCAAATTTTGCTTCTGGGGGGGGGGGGGTCCCTGGAACTAAATATTCTGAGATGGGGGTCCGTGGCCAAATACAGTACATATCATTTTGGGGGTCCTTCACATGAAATGTGAGCATCACTGACAGAAACAGGTTTTTCAAAAATAGCAGATCTACAAGCTCACATGTAGATCTGCATATTCCTTGGGAAGTCTACTTTCATGTGCTGTACCAGCCATGATTGTATTGTCTCCTTATCAAAATATATCAAGCTAAAATGTGACGTTGGCCCTCAACTAGCCCATAGAGCACACAAATCCATACTGCAGCCAAGTCCAGTTTTGTTCAAATAACAACCTCATACCTGTTGTGCGTGTGATGTGTTTTGTTCTAGAGGAGTAACATACTTATTTATTTGTTTGCTTGTTTAACAAGGGAAAGACGCCACATGCTTCCTTCCCCTTTCTGTGCTATTAATCTTTCATCAACGTAGGGCTACTCGTACATTTCTTTATACTGTTCCAATTAAATGAAACCAAATCTGACACTTTCATTCCCCGTGTCAGCCGTGGGTGAAGAGTTACGTAAACGATACAAGGTAGAGAGTGGGGAGAGATTGACGCAGGGAAATAAAATGGAAATCGACACCAGCTCCTGTCCCCACATGACGCCAATATGGAGCATTACTAGTGGATTAATGGCTCTACGTGCAAGTGGGAAAGGGGCTCTAGACTTACATTGTGTGTGTGTGTGTGTGCGCGTGTGCATGCGCACGCGTGTGTGTGTCATGTGTGCCTGTGTGGTTAGTGTGTGTGGTCGGTTATGTTACACTTCGGTAATCCCACCTCATCTGTCTGTCTATTCCATTCACAATGTCAGGGCCGATTGGCATTCATTAGATTCCAGGCTAACAGAGCCACAGTAATCCTCCCACACACGGCCACGACCAACTTTTATTTGTCCATGGATTTTTACAAATATAGGAAAGGAAATGTGTGGGTGCGTGCGTGCACAGTTTGAGAAATAGACATAGTGAATGCAATTGCCCTGGTCCTCACAAAATAAATGGATGTTTTTTTTTTGTTTTTTTTTCCCCGTTTTTTCTATGGTTAAAAGTGATTCGGGGACTTATAGTCTTACGATAAGTCAGATTCAGTTTGGGGTTGGGGTTAGGATAGGATTATGCATTTAGGTTTTAGGGGCTTGGTGTTATGCCTGAACCGAGCAATACGTTGTGAGCTTGTAGATTGTCTATAAATGGTAAATGGTGCATTTATATAGCGCTTTTAATCCAAAGCGCTTTACATAGATTGTGCATTACATTCACCCATTCACACACACATTCATACACCGGTGGCGGAGGAAGCCATGCAAGGCACCAACCTACTCACCGGAGGCAATTAGGGGTTCAGAGTCTTGCCCAAGGACCCTTCGACATTAACTCAGGGGGAGCCCGGATTCGAACTGGGAACCCTTCGGGATTTATACCCTTCGTGCTCTAATACCAGTTTCTCTACCCCTGAGCTATGCCGCCGTCTATTTTCTGGCTTAAGTGTTGATGCCTCACAACTTCACAAGTATAGTAAAATAAACATGTGCGTGCGTGCGTGCATGCGCACGTGCGTGTGAGAGCTAGAGAGAGAGAGAGAGAGAGAGGGAGAGAAAGAATGGTGTCTGGCCAAGCCTCAATTTGCATTCAGATAATTTCCCTTTTAGATTTTCTTTCCACTGGTTGATAACAAATTGAGCTAGTATGTGTGTTTGTTTGTTTGTGCATGTGTGTGCGTGCGTGCAGTACTAAAGCTTGATTTATACACAGGGGTGTCACACCAAATTCTGGGCCCTGGGTTCAAGGATTCACTGCGTTATTTTGTGCTTTAACTATTGAAAAATAGCAGATATACAAGCTCACAACTGTGCCAGCTGCGAGCTTGTAGAACTGCTATTTTTGAAAAATCTTGAAAAAAGTCTTTAAAGTGATCCCTGGCTAATACGACAAATATGCCTTAATACATTATAATTGTCCTCTTTAACTACAATGTAAAATTAAAAACATCTCAAATATTTTATTTCTTCTAGAAATAGCTAATCGTTCAGTCAATAGGGGAAATGCCTGTCGCAAGTTGATGATGTCATAAATGTTATGTGTGGTCTAATTTATGGCATGCATGTGCAAAATAAACCACAAACACATTTGAAATATTGATTTGATGCTCATATTAACCATAGGAAGTATTATGTTTGTTTTTATTTGCACATGCATTCCATAAATTCCATAGGGATAGATCACAAATTACATTTATGACATCATCAACTTGCGACAGGCATTTCCCCTATTGAGTGAAAGATTAGCTATTTCTAGAAGAAATAAAATATTTAAGGTGTTTTTAATTTTACATTGTAATTATAGAGGACAATTATAATGTATTAAGGCATTTAAAGGTTTTTTGAAAGTGGTGCTCAACTTTTTCATGTCAAGGACCCCCAAAATGACATGTATTTGGCCATGGACCCCATCTCAAAATATTTAGTTCCAGGGACCCCCCAGAAGCAAAACGTTTTCACAACTTTTCAATAATAGCAGATCTACAAGCTCACAACGCGGCACTCGGTGCCGTGCAGTGAGCTTGTAGATCTGCTATTTTTCAATAGCTAAAGTATATAAAATAATTAAGGCCCCTCCACCTTGGGCCCTAGTATCGACACAGTGAATCACCAGCTGCTCCTGGACACCCTTGCTGACCTAGGCATCACCGGGACGGCACTAGAATGGTTCTCCTCCTACCTGTCGGACCGGACCTACCAGGTCTCATGGAAAGGTTTGCTTTCATCCCCCCGAACCCTCCAAAAGGGAGTCCCCCAGGGATCTGTACTTGGCCCTCTGCTTTTCTCCCTGTACACCAAATCCCTTGGTGCTGTAATCTCTGCTCACAATCTATCCTATCACTGCTATGCTGATGACACTCAACTGTTTTTGTCCTTCCCCCCTTCTGCCACACAGGTGGAAGAACGCATTGCTGCATGTCTGGCCGACATCTCTCAGTGGATGTCAGCCCACCACCTTAAGCTGAACCCGGACAAGACGGAGCTACTCTTCTTCCCAGCTAAGTCTTGCCCCGTGCAAGATCTCACTATTTCCATAGATAATGCATTGGTGACTTCAGTTCCTACTGCTAGAAACCTTGGTGTGGTCCTGGACAGCCAGCTATCATTCAAGGCACACATTGCATCAGTCACCCGGTCCTGTAGGTTCACACTCTATAACATCCGTGAAATCAGACCGTTCCTCACCCAGGAGGCAGCGCAGCTCCTCATTCAGACATCTGTCATATCAAAGCTTGACTATTGTAACTCTCTCCTCACTGGTCTCCCGGCATGTGCACTTAACCCTTTTAGTGCCTATCCCGAACTAGTTCGGGATATTCGGGATCAAAAACAATTTTTTATTTGCTATTTTACTTACCCCGAGCTGCTTGGAGCAACGTGGGTGGTCCCGGCTCGCCCAGCGCTCACCAACGAGAGACGCTAGATGCTCCGACGATTTATTCCATTGAAAATGGTTTAAAATAAAGTTTAGACCCCCCCCCCCAATGTTCACCAAATGTTCATTGTAGGCGGCGCGACGTATTCCAGGGTGCCTATCTCGAACTAGTCCGGGATATTTAATAAAATGAATTATTTTATCGGAGGCCTCAACGAAGCCCCGGTCTAGACGTCCATCCTTGGCCGGGACTTAGACTCGGCCATCCACGGGCCGTATTCGCGCTAACGGCCGAATCGCTCCGCCCACTCCAATAATAAATCACATCTTTAGACAGGATTTTCTCCGGATTGTGTCCCCAGACCCAATGAGAAAGTTTTTTGCGGCTGAAATAGCTTTAGATCGGGCTTCTCAATGGGTTAGCATTTTGGCTACGTGTCAGCTAGCTTCCTCCTCTGGACACCCATAGGATTGACCGGAGTGAAAACACAGGCCAGTTGGGAGAGGGTCGACGAAAGCTATAAAGAAGGTCAATGGAGAAATTTCTGGCACTCTAGCACCCCTTGTGGCCGGATGGCACTGTATGAGTTAAACCTCTCCAACTGATCCAAAATGCCGCGGCACGACTGGTCTTCAACCAGCCTAAGTTCTCACATGTCTCTCCCCTTCTCCGCAGCCTCCACTGGCTCCCGGTTGCGGCCCGCACTGAATACAAAACAATGATGCTGACCTTCAAAGCAGCCAAAGGTATGGCTCCTCCGTACCTCCAAAACCTGATCAACCCCTACACCCCCACCCGTTCACTTAGATCAGCCAACACAGGGATGCTGACAGAACCCTCGCTAAAAACTCCAGGGCAAAAATCCACTCGTCCGAGACAGTTTGTCCTCCTGGCTCCCAAGTTGTGGAATAAACTCCCTCTCGCACTTAGAACAACGGACTCACTCGCTAGCTTTCGCCGTGGACTGAAGACTCACTTTTTCAGACTCCACCTAAACCCTTAGCACTACAGAAAAATCATTGACCATACATGAAGCTAGTTAGCATTTGTTTTTGTTTTTAGGTTTTTAGAACTTTGATTATATTGTGTTTTTCTCTAGATAGATCCATTTGCATTTGTTATATTGTTGATGATGTACTGACATATTATCTTGTTTATTATTGTGATGTTATTTGCTTATTGTAAGTCGCTTTGGATTAAAAGCGTCTGCTAAATGCCTAAACTGTAAACTGTAAACTGTAGTAACTCAGTCCCACTTTTCCACCCCTTGTGACGCCCCTGGCTTTGTGCATTTTCAGAAGCACGTTTATTTGATAATCGATTGTGTTAATGGAACTAACGTAACGTTTCTATATGTGATTTATTTCCCACATTCATTTAGTAAAATCAATGTTATAGCCAATTATTTGGAGGCCCACTTGCAATATCCCCACGGCCGACCAGCGAGGCCCCAGCCCCGCGTGTTGAGAATCGCTGATTGTATGGATACGCTATGCTGACAAGTCGTACGTCATATATATAAATTGGACCGGGCAAACAGAACAGAGAAGAATGGCGTGTGTCAGCTTTCTCTCACCACAGATGTAGCTGTTCTTTCCCACAGCGTTGATGAGGATGGATAGCACTCAATTTAGCTGCACAACAACGTCCTGTCAGGAACACAAACAAGCAGCTTTATGAATCTCGATATGGGAAGAAATAAATTGTATGGACTGGCTGAGGAATACCAATATAAACACATTGACATTAGTTTAACAAACGGGGGGAGAAAAGAGTCAGATAGTGAGAAAGTATGTTTTATTTTTATGCTGAGCTATCTATCTGTGGTTCAATGCTTGTAGCTTTTGAACTGTACACAAACAGTATACACATACTATTAAGATCTGAAGCCGATTCGACAAATGCCTTTTAACTCAGTCGTTTTTCGAACTCAGTCGTTTTTCAGTAACTTTTACTTACTGAGATGTACAGTAGTGAGTAAAAGTACTGAAAATTTGAAATACTCCAGTAAAGTAAAAATACAGTACTTGAGTTTGAGTAAAATAGTTACTTTACACCACTGGTCTGATGCTAAAGTCCTTACAAAGGTGAAGAAAGCACTGGAGCGGTAGACTGTTTAATGCCTTTTTTATTAAAGGTTCAAAGTAGTCATCATTGTCAGTGCTCTGACTCTGATGAGTATGCAGTGACACCCAAACGTCAGACAAGTCTCCTTGTACTTTTCACATTTAATCAAAAATGGCATAAACAGCTTCAGTGCTTTTCTTCACCTTTGCTGCTTTGTCTAGGCTCGCCAAGCACCCTGAAATTCAAATAAAGGGACAGACGGCCGTGAAAAATAAAGGACGCTCAGTAAAATTGTATTACATATTATACCAGTAAGACTCCCTAATCGGGAGATAATCGACCGTCAGGTCGCATACACAAACTTTAGAAGGCAATCGTAGCCAATCAGGAGGGAATATGGGAAATGGGACAGATCCATGTTGATGACAAGACTTTAGAGATACTGTGTACCACTATGCGTGATTTTAGGCCAAAATCTGTAGGAGCAGTGTCCAGAAATGTGTTTAGCAAAAATCTGCCTCATGGTGGCGCTAGAAGAGGACCATGTGAGAAATGAGGGGTGGAGGTTGTGAGTTGCCATCCAAGGAGTGTGTGTGCAAAGTTTGGCATCGATAGGGGCAACGGTGCCAGTGATAAGAGTAGGGCAAAAGTGTGACGTGACGGACAGACAGACAGACAGACAGACAGGCGGATGGACGGACAGACAGACAGCCGGTGGAGCTTTTCATAGTAACTTGCGACCTGACGGTCACAATTATTAACCAGTTGAACCCCATCATCCATATTCTGAGAGGAACATTAGCCAAAAAGTTACGATCTACAATCAACCGCACAACGCGACGTGTTGTGAGCTCGACTATTTTATTGAAAAAACGGGGTGGCAACGGGTCTAGCAAGTCTATATGCCAAAAGTAGGGATCAGTGTGTTTTGTTTGTTTGGTTTAGGCATTAACTCTCCTACTGCCAGATTATTTATTTATTTATTGGGTCTGGCGCCATCAAAAAGCGGCTTACCTTGGCGACGTTATAGTAGATAGACAGACAGACATTTATTTATTTATTTTTATTTTTTTTGGTTGTGCAATAGTGCACTTTGGTCTGCCAGGCAGCAGAGGGCGGCGTCATGCGAGAATGAATGTGAATTTGCCTGTTATGTGTTGAAGAAGAAGAAGACCAGTCACTGGCCACAGAGCCTTACAGCCGGAGGAAATCAACAAGGAAGTGAATTGTTCTCCGTTGATCTAACACATAATGGATTTTTTACACCATCACCGCGGAAAATGTGTTTACAGTAGACGGCCGCGCGACCCCTCATCAGCTTACAGTCATCAGACGAACGAACCGAACGAGCGCCGTATTGGCATCGAGGTTCTGTAAAAAATGGGGCGAACGTTAACGTTCAAAGCGTGGGAAGAGTTAAGAGAGAGAGAGAGAGAGAGAGAGAGAGAGAGAGAGAGAGAGAGAGAGAGAGATTGAAATAGAGATTGAGATAGAAGTGAAATTATGGACATATGAGGTTAATTCTGCCTGACAGACAGAAATGTGTATTATGTTAGGTGTAGTCTCGCGTGGCCAGACTGTTGCCTCCGCGATTTGGTCAAATGCTCCCGGCATACAGTCTGGCAGACGGAAATAGAAACGGTGAGTGCGAGATAAAGCGGATGTGACGCAACCGCTCCCTTGGTGCAGTAGCAATAACATGTCCTACTGGAAGCGTTATGTCTCCTTTCAACATTTCTGGGGGCTTTATTTTGTCTTTCTCTGGTGTTATTGGTGTCACCTTCATGATGTTTTCAAACGTTTCTTAAACTATACACTCATAACAATAATAGGCAGCTCGAATGACTTTGTCTGAGCTATTGTGTTTCTGTTATGTTTCCAATGGGACTACAGTTCAGTGCAGCAGTGGCTACTTCCGATACTCGCCGTTCGGGAGCTGCTCTTCCAGACTCTATATAGCATTCGGAGATTGTGGAATAGTTGTCTGGCTACGCGAGACTATGTTAGGTGTAACGTATAAGATAATGTTCTCTTATAAGCCCTACTTACCTCACCTGCACAACACTTTTTTTCTCCTCCTCCATCGCTTTCCAAATTCTTGTCGTGCAAATCAATGAATAAATAAATAAATACAAATCTATTAACTGTGTAGAGTTGTCTGGCCATGTGGGAGGGTAATAAGTTGTCAAATTGGTTGCAGGTGCTTTGAGAAGCAGCAGCAGTTAGTGTCTGCGGTGCCATTTGTTAGACTCTTTGGTAACTAGCAATTTTAGACAGAATTCTGAAAAATAAATTGTGTTCAAACTATTTCTTGGATGCTAAATGTACCTTTGATACGTTCCAACCTGGCTTTCGCTCCCGTCATAGACATAAACATCCTGCATTTGTCAAGGTCGAGATGACTTTAGAATACTGTTTCTCAAAGTGGATTCCAGGGACTCTGTGGGTTCCTTTTAGGGCATCTAAATGGACCCAGACAAGTCTATAACTTTAACTGTACAAATGGAACGGGTCCATTTGGTTCCATTTGTACAGTTAAAGTTAAGGGGAGACTTTAAAATATCAAGGTTTGAGAACCATAACTTTAGAATGAACTAAAATCCCTCCATATTTTTTGCCTTTCTGGATCTATGATTTTGATACAGTAAAGCATAGGTCCCCAGGGGGTCCCATAAGAGTAACTACAGAGGGTCCGCCAAATATCTGTGTCATGGGGGAACATTAGCCGAGAAAATAACCGATCCACAAGCTCACAACGCCTCGCAGAACTTGTGGATCGGCGGTTTTCTGAGAGTTGGTGTAGAGGGAAAAAGAGCAGACCAAGTACAGAGAAATACACATTAGCGTGAATCCAACATTTTAATATCAAAGATGATGTATGTCAAAAACAAGCCTATGAACTCTCAGCTAGGGGTCTTTGGCCTGAACATTTTTGAAGTACTGTCTGTAGGTCATGACATCTTCATTGACAGACTAGTAGACCTCTATGTTCCCAGCCTTACCTTGTTGTGAGCCCAACTGCCTGGAACCCATTTTTATGTGTTAGTGTTACCCTGGGTGACCTCAGCTCAAAATCACATCATGTGACCTCAATTAACGATCTTAGGGTCCACACTCTTGAGCCTAGCCTTGTGCTAGTTGGTAGTGTCATAAAGAAGCACAACATTAACTACCATGGATGCAAAATAGATAGAAGGTTCAAGGTTTTACTTTATTGTTACGTATTTTAGTTTGGCTTCCTTCAGAAAATCTAGCAGCAAGAAAAGGGACGTATGGGTGGGTGGGGGGGTAGTGTTTTGACAGTTTGTTCATGTGCCTGATTGTATGCGGAAAGAAGCCTTTTTTGCAGTCTTTTGCCAGTAGCTTTGAGACTGCGTAGTCGTTTCCCATGCGGCAACACTCACTTAGATAGCAATAACAGCAATTACACTCTACAGGCCCTACCTGCCTGAAACCATAGAAACTCAAACACACACACACACAGACAGACGGACACACGCACACGCACACACACACACACACACACACACACACACACACACACACACACACACACACACACACACACACACACACACACACGGACGGACGGACGGACGGGGACACACACACACACACACACACACACACACACACACAGAATGACCAACAGACGGACACACAGACACACACACACACATACACACACACAAGCACACACACACACACACACACACTAGGGATGGGATGATACGCGATATTATCGTTTATCGTGATAAAAACACTCACGATAATCGTATTGTGGAGATTTAATATATTGTGATATCGTCCTCCGTCATGCACTGGGATCAGTTAACCTTTTATTTGCCGAGCTGCATATCCGGTACCACTTAAACCCTCTATAATTGGTAAAAGGTACTTATAATATACAGGTACGTACTTGATACAGTCTCTATCAAATGTCTTTGCCAAAAAATAGCCGATCTACAAGCTCACAACGCGTCGCAAGCTTGTAGATCTGCTATTTGTTGGCAAATGTTCCACTCCAGGATAATGGATTTTGATTATCGCGATAATATCGGAAATCGCGATTTCTTTTGTCACAATAATCATGATATGAAATCTTCATATCGTCCCATCCCTAACACACACACACACACACACACACACACACACACACACACACACACACACACACACACACACACACACACACACACACACACACACACACACACACACACACACACACACAGGCTGTCTTCAATCATGATTGCTAGTACAAAAACATTGATTTAGGGAGGTGAGGACTCTGTGCCAGTCTGCCTCCACTGTAATAAACAGATCAGGGGTCAATGTCTCACACAGTGCGCGTGCTTTGTGTGTGCATGTGACATTGACCTGTGTGATCTGTTTATGAAGCTGGAGGCAGAGCATTCACCTCTTAAATCAGTGTTTTTGTGTCTGCAATCACACACTTGAAATATTTCCCCACGGATGAGAGACTAATCTGACTGTGATGAATATTCCCCGGTAGACCACTACACTCACCATACTTAATACACAAAGATTGTATTTCAGTTTTGTGACTGTGTGTGTGTGTGTGTGTGTGTGTGTGTGTGTGTGTGTGTGTGTGTGTGTGTGTGTGTGTGTGTGTGTGTGTGTGTGTGTGTGTGTGTGTTGTGTGTGCGCGCGTGCGTGTGCGCGTGCGTGTGCGCGTTCGCAGTGCACTCCACTCACAGACATCACAACCTTCATATGTGAAGGTCATTAATAAATCAAGCGGAGACATTCACTGCCCCTTGATGATTGCTTCCCTCTGTTATTCTACAATTACAATTTAGGCGCTCTTATCCTGCAGTGACTTGCAGTAAACAAGGTAATCACACACATCAAATGCAGAGAGACAGTTTAGTGTCTCAATAAAATAGGATCACAGGTAAACTAAAAAACTACTGTATAGTCTAACTGCGGTATATCACAATAATAGCACATTGAAACTATAGGATAGCAGGTAAACAATGAACCGAGCATCTGTTTAACATTACATTATTACATTTGCATTGCGGTCACGAGAAAACAAGCTTAATAATAATAACAAAAACATGATCCACCGAAATAGATAATTATACACTCTTATTTATTTTTTTAATAATTTTTATCCCACGATTTTGTAACCCATTTTCACCCAGTGCTAATTGCCTATGTAATCCTGGTCTCTGCTCGCCCTCTGCCGCGCCTGGGGAGACAACGGACTGACCTCATGCTTCCTTCAATGCATGGGTAGTCCAAGTTGTTTCTTTTCACCTGACAGGGGGGATTTCCCTGGGATGGACGTAGCGCGTGGAAGGAACACGTTATTCCAACCAGTTCCTTTCCCCTCCATCAGATAGATAATTATACACTCTTATCACTCGTATTACTCTTACTCATTATTATTCTCTATTGTTCTTCAATCAATTAGTTTATCTTTCTCCACCTCTCCTCCCTTTGCCTGTCTCTCTCTCCCCTTCTTTCTCTATTTTCCCCCCTTTCTGCTTTCTCTCCACGTTGCCACTGTGCTCTCCCCCCTCCCCCTCCCCCCTCTCTCTTCCACCTGATGAATGGAGAGCGGTATTAATTACATGTGACATCCAGACCCTCCCAAACCGAGGCGGAGCAGCCCAGGCATCTGTTGGTGATGGAACAGGTGGCATCCTGTTGGCAGCGCGGTGGGCACTACTCATTTGGCAGCAGTGGGCATGGGCAGCATCATGCGTCATAAACAGTAAATGATGGAATATCCAGTCTGTCTGAGAGACATCAAGAAGCCTGTTACCGCTGTAATACCATGCTAACGGTGGATGGATTTAGTATGTTTTCAAAATGGAGTGTTTGTAGCATTTGGAAAGCTCGGACGGTGTGTGTGTGCGTGTGTGCGTGTGTGCGTGTGTGTGTGTGTGCTGTGTATGCCCGTGTGCGCTAATCAGTTTTTCTTCAGCAATCTCTGTTGTTCCTGCAGCTGAGTTCCAGCGGCCAACCACTATACGGTTCACAGTGGCCCTGTCACAACCAGTATAGGCCCCAACATGCATAATGACAGCCTGACAGACGTGTTCATTTTTAATAAGAACACAATCGACCTGTCAGTTTGTGTGCTAACGTTGTGTATTATTCATGAACATATTTAATGTTTTTTCCTCGGACAACGTTGTATTTTCAGCAGCAGTGTACTCAAACTCAATTTGTAGTCCGTACTCCCAAATAGCCGATCTACAAGCATCGCATAATGGATTGTGAGATTGTCGATTGGGGTGAGTGGCTCTGTCATAAGACCAAGTACACGTATGTGTGTTTGTTTGTTTGTTTGATTGAATACTTTATTAATAAGGTTATTAACTGTACGGTACAGTAGCGTCAATTCATCAGTAAGACATACAATACATATACTATAAAGGGATGTCCGATCTCCCGATATTATCGGCAGATATTAGAATACATTTTCATTTTTTTATGCAGGCTATTATATTAGCATTATTCAATAATTATGTGAGATATAATATTGATATTTATATTTATTTTATTTTATTATTGCGACCGTAGTTGCGAACCCGGCAGATCCTGTCCGTGAGTCAGTCAGTAACGCCTGAATGTCTATAGCTGACCTGTTGTGACATCACATTGTTGACCCATATTTGGCAATGCCCATATATGGACGCTCCATAAATGGCCAAGGCAGAATTAATTTACAAATGCCTCAATGTTTCTAGCTGACCTGCCCGGAGATTCCTATTTGGGAAAATATTTTGTTCACATTTTGTCCAACTTCCAATTTTGACCAACCACAACTCGAATCACACTTGAATTCCGTCATGAACAGGGCGAGGTCGCTTTTCGCCCTTAGGACGTCTTACTGGTATATTATGTGATGTTGTTACTTGACAATTAGTTTAGGTTGGACAATATCAGAAAACCGGACTTCGGCAAAAAAGCCAATCAAAATACTAAACAATACAATAGCCTAAAAGCTCTGTAGCAGCAAAGGACAGGATGCTACTACCAAGGTGTTCAAAGGTATTCTACTAAGCCTGGTTGTGTTTTAAGTTCATCCATTCTTTTAGGTTAGTGTTAGAGTCGACATCTCTAATGGCTTTAATGGCAAGTTGAGGCTTCATTCACCAACTTGGACAGAAAATTGCCTCATCTAACATGAGGCCTCGCGTTGTGTTTTCTTTGTTCTCTCGCTTGAAGGCGAACACTGCAGTGCGAGAACGTCCATATGTTATTCCTGGGGTCCTGGACAGCTGGGTCAGTTCTTTCTGTTGAGCAAAAGGATTTCTTTCTTGTGAAGCTAGAAGACAGAGAGCTTTGATAACTCTCTCTGTTGACAGAATGCTGGAATACATTTGTGGGGTAGTTGAGCGCTAGCTGTGCGCTCTCCATTTGCAATCACAAAATGTTCGTTGGTCTCAAGCAAAAGCACACAATACGATATGAAGTCTAGTCTCTCCAGACGGCCTGTTGGCTCACTATATTTCAAAATGCTTCTGCCGTACGGTCTGTGCAACGGAATCGCCAGGGGTCATCAATATGTCGTACACAAAACTTTGGCAAAAGTTTGATTTACACACAATTATAATGTTCTTATTTATGTCTATTTATAATATCATTGTACGCTCATTTTGTACGTTTGTGACAACAAAAAATTACAAAAATGCCATCCACAAGCCAACATGGCGATGACCCCTGGGAATCGCTCAAAATGTGTATACCGAATCTAGGAGGAACAAGGCAGAGGACCCACGTTGTGCCCATGTGCGTCTTTTTTTTTACTGTTAATAACCCAGGGTAGGGATGCTGAGCACAAGTGCCCTTTTTCAGCAACACCCTAGCTTCACCCTCATACAGACACACATTTGAATTGCTTTATTTGGATCTGCACACAAATGTATACTGCAAACACTGTATACTGCAAACACTGATCAGAAGAAGGTCACATTACCAAAACAGATACAACTGCCGCACATGCTCATTAATACACAGAGGAAGAAGATAAAACATTGATGGCAGACATGCACGCACGCACGCACGCACACACACACACACACACACACACACAAACACACACGCACACGCACCATCTTTATTTATGTTCACATTTAACAAGAAATTCTTTAACACAAACAATACTAGACGCTCAAACTTGGGAAACTCAAAAATACATGTTTCAGATCACGGATACAGGAAGCATCGTCTCCTACATACTGTATGTGGCAACAGCCAATTATCACAGACACCGAGCAGAATTTTGCCAATGCCTATAGCTCTCGACTTGGGCATTCCTGCAATCTGCAGGCCCCTCACAACAAATGTATACTGTTGGGGGAATTGGTGCCTTGCTCAAAGGCGCTTCAGTGGTGTTTGGGGGGAGGGGTAATTGGTGGCCATTCACAGAAGATAGAAATAAAAAAACATAACCACAATGTAATCACTAGGCCACTGAGCTGATCAACGTATACAGTAGTTTGTTAGCCATCATTAGCCATCGTTAGCCATTGTATTCCATTCAAAATCTACTTGTAGAGAGTTGGAAACTTGCTTGAGATATAGCACAACATTTCATTGCATGGTAAACGTGTGTAAACGGTGCGCCTTTATCCTAAGTGAGCCTGTAGTGGAAGAAACCATGCACCAACAGCTCATGAGGAGCAGTTAGGGGTTAGCGTGTCTTGCTCATGGACACTTCGGCGTCAACACAGGCGAGCCTGGGATCGAACCGGGAAGCTCCAGATTTCCAAACGGCCGCTCTACCTCCTGAGCCCCTGCTGCCCCACTCCTGCATGCTTATTTAGTGTTTTTGGTCAAAGTTATACTATTAACTTGAGTTTAATACATTTTGAAGATGGATTCGACAAGTCCCTGGACGAAAGATTGATTCGCCGATTGAAATCCAAACGTCTGTGGTGACTTATTAACCATGCAAGCGATGTTTAGCCCACACTAACTCAATTATTCAGCTAAGCTCGGTAACATTCTAATGACTTTGGGAGTAAATTTAATGAAGTGAAATGGGAAATATAAAGCCATTAGAAGAAAAATGGCCTATTAAAAGGACAAAATGTAGCTGGAGCTGTGAACAGACGATGACATGTATTGACGGGCCGAGCTGGCTGATGTTAGAGGGAGAGAGAGAGACGGAGAGAGACAGGGGGAGGAGAGAGAGATGCTCATTCAGCGAGCTGCTCATCAGTCAGTGTCACAACTCACGCAGATCAATGGTTGGAGCGGCTCACAGCTTTATTCAACACAGACGCGCACGGAAGCATGCGCACGTGCACGTGCACGTGCACGCACACACACGCACACACGCACGCACACACGCACGCACACGCACACATTTTTATCTTACTATACTTGTGAAGACATCCGCATTACAGGACGGCAATTTTAGCAGTGGTGGACAAAGTACTCACATGTATTACTTACTGTAAGTAAAAGTATCTATACTGCAATATAGAAATACTCAAGTAAAAGTCCGGAAATTCAAAATGTACTCGAGTAAAAGTACACAAGTTTTCAAATGTATACAAATATTTGAAAATAGCAGATCTACAAGCTCACAATGCGTCCTATCGCGACGAATTGTGAGGCTATTTTCAAATGGCCGAAATGTATACATATGTAGGCCTATGCTTTGTAATAATAATCAATCTACAAAACTAACTAGTAACTAAAGTTTTCAAATAAATGTACTGGGATAAAAGTACAATATTTGGATCCAAGATGTAGGCCTAGTGGACTAGATGTAAAACTATTGGAAATTGGAAATACTCAAGTAACGTACACCTCTGATTTTAGGATGGCATTTGCACAAGCCCTTGCCATTTTTAACCCCGACCCTACAGCCGAATATAGCCGATCTACAAGCTCGCGTGAACGTGTGGACCGGCTATTTTTGGTGTGACACTGGCACGCAACATGGTATAAATCAGTCTTAGCGTGATTATTTCACATACTTTTATTTTGGTGATGCCATCATGCAAGTTGATTATTTGCGCTAAAAAATTGACCTCTTCTCAATACACAATAATTGCGTCGCTTCATTAATCATGCTCAATGTGCATATACTCATAACACATCTCATAACATAGCAAACAATCACTTGTTGAGGACCAGAAATTCTTTCCTCATAATTGGTCTATTCTCAAATGCTGCTACACTTGTTGGGACATTTTGGCCCTCGTATGGTAATACACTACACATACACTAACGCACACATGCACACGCACACGCACAGAACATGCCCTTGGCTCCAGATCAAAGCCTCACTCTCCCTGTTCTCATTAGCATGCAAAAGATTTCCAATCTCCACTTAAGCAACGAGTTTGGTAATTGATAACGTTATCAGTTCCGGCGAGGATGATAAAGAAATGTCATTACAAGAGGCAGCCGTTTGGATGGCGTGAGACAATGCAGACTGTTAATTACATCACTTCTCTGTGGTGGCGAAGATGCCTACTTCGCTCAGTAAACACAACAAGTCGTGTGTTTGTGTGTGTGTGTGTGGCGTGCGTGTGCATGTGTGTGTGTGTGTGTGTGTGTGTGTGGCGTGCGTGTGCATGTGTGTGTGTGTGTGTGTGTGTGTGTGTGTGTGTGTGTGTGTGTGTGTGTGTGTGTGTGTGTGTGTGTGTGTGTGTGTGTGTGTGTGTGTGTGTGTGTGTGTGTGGCGTGCGTGTGCGTGTGGGTGTGCGCGTGTGTGTGTGTGTGTGTGTGTGTGTGCGTGTGTGTGTGTGTGTACACGCCTGACTGGAGCGGCTATTTTGAGAACTCGCCATCCAGTCTGTTGTCACCCTGGCCACAATAGGCAATGTAAATGGCATGAATCTACAGACCACAGACCGGAAATGCCGCAGTTAACGGAAGTTACGTCATGCGTTGCAGTCTTCCGGTGAAATTCTCCCTGCGGAAGTAGCTCCGTTTCATGCAGTTTCAGCCTATGGTTGTAACCAGGCTTTTCTCTTCGCAGATGAGTAAGCCTGGCTATGCGAGGTACACTTTTTTTCGTAAAGTAAAGCCCTGCTTCATCATACAAGACTGTCGCACAAAACTAGTGATAATAGCAGCGAGGCGTTGCGTGCTTGTAGATCGGCTATTTTCACTAATTTAAATCATTTTTAAAATGATAAATACAAATGAACGGTTTTAGATATACTATGGTTTCCACCCGACAACAACAATAAAAAGAAATCAACACATATTTGCTAAAATTTCCATGAAAAGCATCCTCCAACATGCACGCGATTATTCAAAATAGTAAAGGAGTTCTGTTTTTTATTTAGCCTTTGAAGAGACTCCCTCTCACCCACCATCCATCTCCCCCCCCCCCCCCCTCCTCCTCCTTCCCTCCCCTCACAAAAAAAGCACAATCGATGCTTACCAACAAGGTTGCCTAGCAGCAGTCGCCTAGGTAACGGTCAGCCTATTGCGTGCTACTACAGGATGTCTCACTAATTCTATGTCGGGAGCTAAATATAGAAACGCCTTTGATTTATCCTGAGGACTGGATTGACGGAGATGTCTGTCTGATCACAAGCTTGCTGTCTGATTAAGAATAGCAGCAGCGCACAATTACACAGTGCGTGGTGGAAAGATATTACTCACACATGTTTTACTTAAGTAAAAGGATCAATACGGCAATGTAAAAAATACTGTTACATACAAGTTAGTAGTTCGATATTAAAAATGTACTTGAGTAAAAGCACAAATGTAATGGCATCAACATGTACTTACAGTACCAAAAGTAAAAGTACTCACTAAGCTGAATGTCCCATTTCACAAGTGTTCAAAAATGTATAGAAGTTTTATGCTCCCGTCAGGCACGTTGTGACCTTGTAGATCTGCTATTTTCAAGTAGCCTAAGTGGGTACTGTATATATAGGGCTGAAGTGGTTGATGTATGTTTTGTCACAACAATACAATACTTGCCTCCGAGATGTAGTGGAGTAGAAGCAGAAATATTGAAAATAGAGATACTCCTGTAAAGTAAAAAAAATTAAAATTAAAAATGTACTTATGTACAGTATTTGAGTAAATGTACTTAGTTACTTTACACCACTGCAATTACAGGGGTGGACAGTAACTAGTTTTACTCACGTACAGCACATAAGTACAACTTTGAGGTACTTTACTTTTTTTTAGGTACTTTTCCAAGACGTTACACTTCTACTTCAGTATGTTTCAGATACAAATAATGCTAAATATATTGCAAATGTGTTTTACTCTACTACAATGTTGTGACTTCTGTAGTTACAGATTTTGATTATTATTATTATTATAGTTAACACTTGAGCACTATTTTAAAAATGTGATTGTGTTTGCTTTGGTGCTGGAAGTACATACTCAAGTAAAATTCAGAATACAGGACTTTTACTTGTAGCAGAGGAACTTTATATTGAGGCATTGTTACTTTAAATATTAAAAGCAATGGGAGTGCTTCTTATCGTCATGCTCACGCTGCCTTCATGGCTCCCTGTTTTGATGTCTTATTCTGCCTCACATCCTGAATCTCACCCCATGAAAGGTCGAAGAGGAAATTCACGTCATTATAGATTCTTATTGAGATATTATTAAAGTATAGGCAAATTAAATGATGGCTCACGATGAATCTCTCGAGTAGCTGACACTAAGCCTCCAGTGTCGCCCATTAACATCAGGAAATGAAAGTTTTCTGCGATAAATGGCTCTGCTGTTGAATAATGGATAAAGTTAATTTGATGTGATTCATTTCGAGGGGGCCATGCATGTGGGAGCTATATGAAATGTTAAATCAATGCCGTATTATATTTATTTAATCCATTTAGGCCTAAAATTATTGGATGCTTTAACTATTGAAAAATAGCAGATATACAAGCTCACAGCGCGGCACCGAGTGCCGCGCTGCAAGCTTGTAGATCTGCTATTTTTGAAAAAGTCGTGAAAATGTGTGCAAATCTTTGAATATATGTATTTTTAAAGCGAACGTTTGCAACTCAAATTTTGCTTCTGGGTGGTCACTGGAACTAGATATTTTCAGATGGGGGTCCGTGGCCAAATAAATATCAGTTTGGGGGTCCTTCACATGAAAAAGTTTGAGAACCACTGACATAGTAGTCTCTCAAGAACAGACTAACTGAGCTCCAGTTAAGTGAAAAGGGCCTTTTCTTTGACGATGGCTGGCCAGATTGCTGACATAGAAACATAGGTTTTTCAAAAAACCTTTGAAGGATTCAAAAGACACTTATAGAATCGGGTAAAAATTCTAATTTTCATGATTTTTCTAAAATAGAAGATCTACAAGCTCGCAGCGCAGCACTCGGTGCCGCGCTGTGAGCTTGAAGATCTTCTATTTTTCAATAGTTAAAGCATAAAATAATGATACACAATATAGTGTACCTGCTCTGAATGGGTCTAATGTGAAACTCCTAACTTTGGCTGTCTTGAGGTCAAACGTATATCAAGTAAAAAAATATACACATGGGGGCGTTGGCAGTGGTAAAGTACCTGATCACCACAGCGGAGTCAGGGTTAGGGTTTGAATCGCCCACGATGCATCTGGCTTTGTGGAGGGCAACTTTGATGATGCAGAGGGCCACTATATATCCACACTCACTGCGGAACACATTGCATATTGTTACTCTCGGGCAGAAACTTCTTATCTCCATATTATAACTTTGTTTGTAAATTAGTGCCCTATACTTCGTCATTTTATGTCACACAAAATTTAAAAAATTGTTGCGTTTTGAACTCAATTGTAAATCGTCTATTTTTGCTCATTTTGAATTGGAATCCTGAAAAATATCATTTGTTGTCCCCGGACCGCCAGTTGCCCACTCCTGATCTATACGTTAATCCGATTAACGTATAGAAACAAGAATATTTTATAGTATAATTTGTCAGGATTTCTTGTTCCCTGTTGTCTCATTCTGAAGGGGTCAAAGAAAGGCTATTTTGTTGTATTCTTTATCTTCCACGTCTGGTTACATTTGGTAATGTGAGTAATTTTTGTTTTGTTCAGAGTGCACACCTGACAAAAGGTGACCAGTGACATTATATTAATGACGTATATGACTTTGTTATTGTCCGACCGAAAGCAGATTTTGACAGGAAATATAGTCGACTCTTGGATGTTTTAATATTTTCTAATGTGGCCCACTTTAAAAAAAAGTTGTTGGGGGACAATGCCGTCACGGTCATAATGATTTACTGGTATATTTCTCTGACTTGACGTTGTGGGTTGCTGCTTTAGCCACCCAGCAAGCGCAAAAACAAAGCATGCTGAGTCACCATGTGTTGACACGAACACGCCATCAACACACGTGTTGCTGAAAGGTCACACAGTATGTGTTTCCAATTAGAACCACAAAGGCAATGGACACTGGCTGACTGGCTGCACTGTTCAGAGTGTATTGGTGCTTTCAGGATTGGCAGGTAATGTAGACTAAACGTACATTTACTGCTGACTATTTTTGAAATTATAGCTATAGGTTCATCTTGTCAGGATCCGCATCTGCTATTTTCACTAGTTTTGGTCCTGGTCCTGGCAAGCAAGTGGATAAAATATTCCTTTTGGGTCTTGAGCTAAGAAGTTTGGGAACCACTGTGAACAGTGGTGCATTGGTGATTCAATGTTTGGGGGGTTGCTTATCTAGAGACGTCCCGCACACGTCGCTCAACACCTACTATACAGGTCTATTGATATGCATATAGGATTTTTTCTTTGTTTAAACACCCTGTTGGGACACTAAAGCGTTGGCGAGGTGTGAACTTGGGGTGTTTTCGCATCAATGCATGTCCGTTTGCGTGAGAGGCGAGACCCCTGCTCAGAAAAGATATGGGGCGGCGGGAGCGCGCAAACCAAGACTAATTCAACGCTGACTGTGAACCAATGTGTTGTTTTTCAAATTTTGCACACACCAGCCATCATGTGGACCTACCAACGTGATACCACGTTGGCACCATCATGCTTAACCTTGATGCTTTTAAGTTGTCTTTGACATGCATGTTTGATTTTTGTTCTCCCATGCTCTCCCTGCCCCCTACCTTTTCGTCTTCTCCTCTTCTGAAAAACAAAATTATGGCGCTTATACGCAAAAACTAATTTCACCCATTTCTTCACACCTGTAAACCAGCAATGTGACACAGTTGTTTACGGTATAAATATGTACAGCATAATTTACATGTATATAATATGGTAATACACAGACACTAGTTAGCTGAGAGAGAGATGAAGCAGGGACCCCCAGATTCCATATAGTTTCATCGTTTGACAGCACAATCATCAGTGTATTTTGGATTCATGTCAATTTGTGTTATCAGATATGTAACCACTTGAGCCATCAATACGTACTAAACTTGACCTTTCACTCTGTACTTAGTCTGCTCTTTTTTCCCCCTCTATACACCAAACCTCTTTGCCGGAAATAGCCGATCTACAAGCTCACAACGCCTTGCAGCACGAGGCATTGTGAGTAGTAGTAAGTCGTAGTAACTCTGAGGACCCCCTAGGGGTCCCAGACCTCTGTTGAAGACCCCTGTTATAGACAAAGAACACTGGATAAAGAACAGGGCTTTCTGCCACCCACCCTTCTCACACACACACATGCACACACACACATCTGCTATCCCTGTCTCTTTCCGACACACTACTAGACTGACAAGTTAGTGCCGTTGACACGTCCCACGCGCTTCCCCTCGGCTCAGAGACGCCGCATGACAGAGCGAGAGAGACAGAGGAATGAGAGGGAAGGGAATGAGATGATGACTGATGGGGGGGAGGGGGGGGGGGTGCTGGAGAGACCATTAACAAGCAGATGTATTCGTGAAGTTCGGCGAACACAACTGGAAAGAGGCAGATGCAACGGATCATTATCACGCCATCCATCCATGGGTTGCATTGCATCATGTCTTCATCTCATTGTACTTAGTTGCGTGTGGGTGTCACGCAACAGGAAAATAATGTGTGTGTGTGTGTGTGTGTGTGTGTGTGTGTGTGTGTGTGTGTGTGTGTGTGTGTGTGTGTGTGTGTGTGTGTGTGCGCGTGCGTGCGTGCGTGCGTGCGTGCGTGTGTGTGTGTACTTAATATCACTAGGCTATAGCCTAGAAGTGAGGGCTACTGTAAATGTCCCCATAAACATTGAGAAATAGACATTTATGTGAGGGACAATTTTACCAGGTCCACCCAAAATAAATGTTTTGTTTTATGGTTAAAAGCATATTTGGGGAGTTAGATTTACAATGAGGAAAAGCTTCAGTTTGGGGTTATTGTTATAGGCCTTTAGACTAGAGGTCAGGTTTAGGGCTCAGTGTTTAGAGTTACAAATGATTTACACTTAGCTGCATGCCAGTGTCACACACCAGCACATTTCAAATGGTCCCGCTGCGACACGACGTCAGCTTGTAGATCTGCTGTCTTTCTGCTATCTCGCTTTGTTTATTTCGACTATTATCCACGCCATCCTAAATGTAGACGTCCTCACAAGTACAGTAATACAAAGCACCTGCCTGTGCGTGCGTGCGTTGCGTCAACGTGCTCTTATTAAGATGTAGCAGCCTTCACCCTCCTATCCTGTAGACATCCATCAGCTTTATGAATCATTTAGACGAGCGGCAGAACTAGACACACGTAAGTACAGTACATTCCAACAGCCCGCATTACGGCGCACAGCAATCACAAATTCTACTGCAGGTGTATGCAAGTCATAACTCTCTGTCTGTGTCTCTCGCTCTCTCTCTCTGGCTCTTATCCTCTCTCTCTGGAAGGACTAATGGCAGCACACCATGGGGTGGAGTTTGCCTACCATAAAGTGGTGGACAATTTAGACTGAGAGGCTTTTAGCCTTTTTGTGGAGTACAAGGATGAAGTATTCAAAAATGGACATACTGCACTCAAGCAAAGGTACCTCAAAATCGTACTTACAGATGTGCCGTTTCGAAAGGGCCTTTCTGTGTGGAGTTTGCTTGTTCTCCCCGTGTCTCCTATAGGGTAGTTACCCTCACAAAAACATACAGTAATCCTGGTCTCTATAATGCCTCCCCCTGGCCAGCTAGGGGCACCTGATGCAGGGGAAAGGAACTGGTGGGAATAACGTGTTCCTTCCACGCACTACGGCCAACCGGGGAAGCTCCACCCCTGTCAGGTGATAAGAAGTGGCCTGCTCACTCCTCATGCACTGAAGGAAGCATGAGCTCAGTTCGGGGCTCTCCTCAGGTTGGCAGATGGAGCGCAGCGCCCAGGATTGCAGCTTAGGCAATTGGCACCAGATGAAAAATGGGTTACAAAATCGTGTGATAAAACTTTAGAAGAAATACTGTACGTACAGTACTTGAGTAAAGGTACTTTACAGGTAGTTACTTTCCACCATTGTCTCTGACCCATGAACACATACATGCAAACAAACAAACAAATAAACAGACAGACACACACACACACACAAACAAACACGTGAGCAAACTGTAGATGACAATAGGCCTGATTTCCATGAATATGCAATGGGGCCACAGACCGCGTCTTGTCAACAAATAACAGCAGAGAAGATGCAAATGTCCGCAACGGAGGCACTATCAGTGGACCAGACGTAAAGTAAACATGACAGCGTCTGAATATTCAGCAGTCTCTGCATGTGGCGTCTCCATACACATAAGGGATCTGAGGTGATGTATTAATAACTAATGGGATTTCATATTCACAGCAAGTGCAGACGTGATACACGTATATTTGAATACCGTATACAATAATGTGAACAGGCCTTTTACTTGGTTATAGTATTTCTCCATTACTAATGTAAAACAATCCAGTGGTGTAAAGTAACTAAGTAGCTATATTTACTCATGTAGCTAACTGTACTTAAGTACAATGTTGAGGTACTTTTACTTTATTGGAGTAATTCCAAATTTCTTTACATTTACTTCTACTAATCTCAGAGGCAAATATTGTAATTTTTACTCTGAAATCTTACTTAGATTTATAAAACATGCATTAACCACTTCAGCCCTACATTTTGGCTACATGAAAATAGCCAATCTACAAGCTCACAACGCGTTGCGATGCATCACGTGGTGTGAGCTTGTAGATTTGCTATTTTCAAAAGATACTTTACTTTGGTACTTTTACTCATGTGACCAAGAGTCACATTTACATGTACAATGTGCCCTGACACAACAACTCACCTTCAACAGTAGCCACAGCACAACATACACAGCCTAGATATACAGTACATATAATGTATCCTGTCACAACATACAGCCTTTTGAATACCAGACTTTTACTTTTATTTATTTCTACATTGTGGAATTGATACATTTACTCAACCAAGTAAAACAATCTGAAAACTTACTTCCACCACTGATCAGTAGTAGATCAGTCGCTCAATGTGTGAACAGCAGGCACGTCTGCTATTTTCAATATTTTCACCTAAGGCCCTTTTAGAAGTTTCAGCCGTTGGTTCTCTACCATTCTCTGCACGTCCCTGGGTGAACAGAGCATGTGAATTCATGGCAAGCAAGTGGCAAGATCACAATACGCCAAGATTACAACACGGCGTGAAGCGACGCGTTGTGAGCTTGTGGATCTGAGCTATTTTCTAATTTCTCGTTTGGGTCTTTGAGCTAAAAAGGTTTGGGAACCACTGAGGTACACAATGAGCTACAACCTAATTTCCATTTCAGACACAATCGTTTCACAGCTGTCTGGCTCTATGCGCACAGAGATCAATGTTATTTTTCTAGCTCCATGGACTGCTCATTAAGATGAAAATTAGTGCTTTAGCAATGTTTTACTCATGAGCTATTGATCAGAGAAGTTTTGACAGGTGAATATATTTCTAACTTTACCAAACTGCAAATAATAAAATAAAATAAAAAAACTACTGAGTGAACGAACGAACGGCTTCAACTGCATTGACTACAAGTTTGTTGTCTCTGGTTGTGGAGCTTGAAGGACGTCTCATTTGGATAAAAAACCTTTTTTTTGTAGCTTGTATGCCTTGGGCTGGACATTGCAGAAGAATTATTCATTATACTGTTGTTATTATGGTTGCTTATATCTAACCTTTATATCGTCACTGTCCAGCAGAAACCTCGTATCTCCAAGTTTCAAATGTGCACGTTTTTTCGTAAAGTACTGTAAAGCCCGGCCTCATCATATAAGGCTGTCGCACAAAAGTAGTGAAAATAGCAGATCTACAAGCACACAACGCATCACGGTGCGAGGCGTTGTGTGTGCTTGTAGATCAGCTATTTTCACTATTTTAAATTGTTTTTTTTTTAATAATCACAAAAAAGGAAGGTTGTGGACATACCAGGTTTCCACCCGACAACGACGATATTCTACCATCACTTTTAATACTTCCACAATACATTATGATGTTTGGTAGCTTGTAAGAGCCAAGATCTGATAGCCATTGTTTATGTTCTATCTTGTCATGGTTCAGCTTGTCCTTGAAGCAGCTACAGTATAACCACGATCTGAGACCCGTGCTCGTTGGCAGATCTACCTCCGTCCTGAGTGTTATTGTTGTACTTCTCCCCATGATATCATCACCACTTAAACAATCCTTATAGTGGGTGCCCGCTGGCCTACTGGTCCGGGCGCATACCACTTGGGCATTGCCACATAGGCATGGATGCCTGTAGGCGTCGCCGGTTCGATTCCCGATCCAGACGACCTTTGCCGCATGTCACTCCCCATCTCTCCCCCCATTTCCTGTCAGTCTACTGTCCTATCCAATGAAGGCAAAAGCCCAAGAACAAACCTTAAAAAGAAAACAACCCATATAATTATTTTGCTAAAAACACGCACGCACAAACACACATGCACACACGCATGCAAAAACAGTAATTTAGTTCTCAGCAGCAGGTGTTTGGCAGGAAGTAAATAAAAGTTTCATGTCCCAATATTCCATCAGGCGGCCTAGTTTTTGGAGTTCATCCTTGGCTGTACATCAAGGAGATCAATGGCCAAAAAAAACAGGGCCTCACCTGCGGGTCTCTCTGGTGGCCGTCTAGTACTTGGATGACGCAAAGGATCGAGCGCTCCAGCATTGCGGTCCTCTCTTTATTCTGTTCCATGGCCTGGAAACTTGTTCTCTGCCGTGGGGCATCTGTTGCGTGGGGCATCTGTTGCTGGTAATAGGCTCTACGCAGGGACCCCTAGGGTGTCCTCAGAGTCACTACAGGGGGTCCTCTTTGTGTGATAAGATTCTCACAACGCCTCGCGCTGTGAGGCGCTGTGAGCTTGTAGATCGGCTATTTTTGGCAAAGAGCTTTGGAGGGGGAAAATAGCAGACTAAGTACAGTGAAAGGTCAAGTTTATAAAGTATTGACGGTTCAAGCGGTTAAATATCTGAAAACACACATTAACATGAATCGAAAATACACTTGAATGTGCTGTCAAACAATGAAACTATATCTATGAACAGGTTGTGGGGGTCCCTGCTTCATCTCTCTCTCAACTAAAGGGTCCTTGGCCTGAAAACATTGAAGACCCCTGCTCTACGCGCAGCACCGCAGCATATTGGAAATGAATTGGGCCTCTTCCTTACTTCCTTGGCTGCGTCTCAGGTCCTTAAATGAAATCCTATTTCCTACACTTGCATCCTTTCCTTGTATGTTAGTCCCTCCCACAGAGGAAAGAGATGAACATTTGTTTACAAAAGTGGGACGTCAATTCCTCTGAAGTGTCTTGTCGTGTGACTGTGATGTCCATTTCTGATGACAACATCAAAGGTGATATAGGCCCCCTCCCTTGTAGGGGCGTTCTATTGTCAGCTGGAGGGGCACTTGACACGAGGAAATGGCAGAACAAATTCTACTTCCTGTAGGAGCTAGGATGTAGGAGATACAGTCGAACAAAGCGCTCTGATCGGCTACTTCTCCCTTTGCGTTTGTTGTCTCTTCTTGGTTGGTGCATCGCTATGATCGGTATGCCCGAAACTGAAGGTTCTGTGGTGCAAAAACTAAGTGCGATTAAAATGCGTTAATTGTTTTAATTGCGTTAATTGTCGGTTATTAATTAATCGTAATTAATCAGTTAAAGTCCCAGCCCTAATTACAACTATATCCTGGTGTTGTGTAAATGAAAAGTCAGTGAGGGATCAGTCATTATGAAGTGTTTGGCCCTGTTTGGCCAAGCTCAGACCTACTCTAGATTGGATACTTTTTAGTACCACGTTTAGTACCACTTTCACACCACTCTACCCAGGTCCTTGTAGTGGAAAACCTGGCACAAGTGGGCAGTGTGGTGTGGAGTGGTGTGGAGTGGGGCCAGTGGAAAAGGGGCCAGAATAGCAGAGTGTTTCCAGTGAGTCACCATGCACAATATCAGCACCCTGACTCTGTTTGACCAGAATGCAGCCTTCATTAGTAGGCTAGCACTGGTAACACTGGTAACAAAAGGCTGGCATGAAAGTGAATGAGAGACGCATTCTGCCTAGTCCCGGAAAATACGCGCTGTGATGGCTGGTGTCGCTTGGAATGACAACCGTGCGAGGGGGAATCTCGCTACACCCCACGGAGGTTAGGGTTAGGGTTTGGGTTAGGTTTGGTTTGGTTGTCGAAAAGATGACATGTATCTCACTACATCCCACGGAGGTTAGGGTTAGGGTTTGTGTTAGGTTTGGTTGTCGAAAAGATGTAGTAAATATTGACCAAGGGACTGCTTCCACATCCGAATGCGGCTCAGAGGAACTTCAGCCAATCACATGCTGGCAGGGTGGGGTTTGTCGAAATGCGGCTCCAAATCGCTATCATGCATACGGCTGCTGCACATAGAGCCTATGGCGGCTGCCAGTTCCCACCTGATGTCGTCCCTCTCCCCGGTAACACTTTCCAGCTCCTCCTGGGGCGCTGTTCCCAAGCCAGAAGAGATGTAGTAAAATCCCTCCAGTGAGTTCTGGGTCTACCCCGGTGTCTCCTACCAGCCTGGAAAGTGGAAACCCCCTTAAGGAAGGCACCCACGCAGGGAGGCATCCTGATCAGTAGAGTTGTTCCAGTACTGATACCAGTATCGGAAAAGCTACCCAGTTTATGCCAATCCGATACCACATAATGTATCAAATGATATTTTAATTACAGTAATATTTTGATTGCTTCAGTTGATGTTGCATTACTGTTTCATACTCTTACTGTACTATTTACATTATTATTTTAGTAACTTGGAGCTGCGCTTTGACATGTGTTAATGTTAACTTTTAAGGGTCCATTTGGTTCTATTTGCACACTCTCAGAGTTACAGACCTGTAAGGGTCCATTTGGAGCCGCTTCAAGGAACCCTGAGGTGGGAAAGAAAGAAAGAAAGAAAGAAAGAAAGAAAGAAAGAAAGAAAGAAAGAAAGATGACCAAGAGTCACATTTACATGTACAATGTGCCCTGTGGCTGTCACAACAACTCACTACCTTCAACAGTAGCCACAGCACAACATACACAGCCTAGATCTACTATAATGTATCCTGTCACAACATACAGCCTAGTATACATTATAGGCTACTATATCCTGTCACAACAAATAACAATATTCCAGAGCCAGGTACAGTCACTGAACATGACTAATTGCCAGGCAGTCAATGAGGCTAGGAATCTGTCTAGGCCGGGTATGCTTTGAAATAACAATTTCAATTAAATAATCATTGGTAAAAAGTTAAGGAGGTTTCATACAACATTATTTGGGGGGATACAAGAGAAAGACTTTGTTTGTTCAATTTTACCAAACAAAGAGAACACAATGTGTTCATTTATTGTCATTTTACTTACTTAAGTATTGTGTTACGTATTATGTTAGATTTATGTGTAACACAATGGTGTTCTACCTATATTTACGAGATGATAATGAGAGCGAGAATGGTGGAAACTTCTAGCCTGACTCCAGCCCATAGAACCACCCACTCTCTGAGCGGACTGCTTCTCTGGTCTGGAGTTGTGTTCAAAATCTGCAGTTTATCCCATCCGAAATGGCATTGCTCCAATGAGCGCAGGGGGTGGGTCTAACGAATAACCAATCCGCGCCAAGCAGTTGAAATGGTACATTTCAAGAAGAGCACACACACACACACTGATTTCACTATCGCATGTAATCAGCTTGGAGTTCTGTGTGGAAGGCAGCCGTCGCTCGCTCGCACAGACAGACACACGCGCGCGCGCAAGACTGCTCGGCGCTCGCACACAGACACAGACACGCGATGTTTGTTGCCAATGTGTGTCCTAATGGCCAGCAATGTTGTGTGGCGCGCACGGATGAAGGAGAAGGGAGAAGCACTGTGTTGGGTGAAAAATACGTTACAAGTAGGCGGATCCGCTGATCTCTAGTGATTGGTTTTAGGAGAAGTCAAAGTCCCTCACACAGACAGGGGCCAATGTCAGACTAAAGCTTCAACCGAGTCTGAAAACAGGCTAGGAAACTTCATAAGCCAACACAGAGAACCTTATTGCACTTTTATGTTTTTTCTTTTTTTCAAAGTTATGATGCTGTTGCATTTTAAGGCATTTTAATTTGTGGTGTGATTTAAAAAGTCTAGCTGAAAGTATTCCCTTTAGAGAGATTGACTTAACAAACAAAATTCAAAGCCAGCGTTGACTCAACAAGTTTGACAATGTTTTAATGACTTTGGCAAAAAAAAGAAATCATTAAAAAGTAAATAAATGCAACATCTAAAAATAAAGCCATTAGCGGGAGAATGGTTTATGTTAAGTTATGTGGGCAAGAATGTGAATACTGATGCCTGTGTGGTCCTTTAATGTCAGAGCTTTTGATCCACACGCACGGACGCACTCACGCACACGCGCACACACACACACACACACACACACACACACACACACACACACACACACACACACATTATTTTTACTTTCTTCAGTATTTACTATTTTCTATGTTTTTACTTCTACCCCACTACATCTCAGAGGCAAATATTATACTTTTACTCCACTACAATTATTTTTGAAAACCTTGCTAGTTACTTTGTAGATTTGAATTACAACATTAACTACTTCAGCCCTATTTAAACTTTGGCTATTTGAAAATATCCGATCTAAAGCTCGCAAGAGGGATGCAATGCAATGTATTTCAAACGTATGAAATGGATGCTGGACTTCTACTTGTAACAGTATACTCGTATTGAAGTATTTGATACTTGTACTTGAGGTGAGCACTTCTTCCATCACCGAGGCACGCACGGACACAGCATGGCATTGCAAATGAGCATGAACGGGAGCCAGGGTTCCTTCAGACATGGCAAATAAGGGGGAAATTGACATGTAATGATCATCTCGCAGGCATCTATCTAACAGTTAACAAATATTATACCAGCAGCAGAGGGTGGAAGGACTTTTGGATTAAAAGAGACAGGTCATTAGGGTGCAAGCCAGGGCTGTCAGACTACGCGCTGCTGCAAACGCCAGTGAAGCAATTAACAGGTTCTTTCTGTCAATGCTACTCGGGTCCAGTGACAGTTTTATCGTCTGTTTTGTCCTTCCTTCGCTTCATGGGCAAAACTAATGGCTCGCTGTAAATATGATAATGTCCGTACGGATGTCATGGTTATGCGAGTGTTGTGCAGGTTTAGGCAAAGCCTATCTCGGGTGATGATATCATATGTGGCTAAAATAGACATATTTGTATACATCTATTTTAGCCACTTATAACGCTTCAGTAGAAAACTCACCAATATGTCTCTCTTTGTCACTCTCTACAGGTTCTGTATACAGTACACCATTACAAAGGTCTACTTCTCATCATGGTCACTGGGGGTGACAGGCAGCAGAGGGGTCAATAACAAGACAATTTTGCATTATTAAATGCAAATGTATCATGGGATTTTTTTTCTTCTTTTTTTTAATAAATCATTGCTATTGAACACCTTTTAGGTCTGTGTGTTGGTTAAAACAATAATAAACCAGCTAACTCCACCAAAGGGGGTGGAGTTAGCTGGTTTTGCTAACTCCAGCCTCATTGTGAGCTTGGAGGTCCATTCAGCTGTTCTTATCAATGATGGACAAAACCTTTTTTGTACAAGATACGCTACACCACTAAGATAACCATGTACCTGACAAAATACTTCAAAAACATCAAGGATGTCCACAATTACAACACCAGGCACCCCCCAGGCAGCCCCACAGACCATGTTCAACCCAGAGTTGACTCAAATAAAGGGTAAAATGTGTTTTTCTGCTATACCACTTAAATGTGGAACACCCTACCGAAGGCCATTTTGAAACAGCTCCCATCAGGGCTCCCCGCCAGAAGCCTCCATAGACTTCAATGTAATTTATAGTGCACGGATCATGCACGCCCATGCACAGATGATGCACCATGTTTGTGCAGTTTGTTCACAGCTTTCAAACAAAAAAATCCGATTGGAAATCCGTTCAGGCATTCTTGAGATAATAGCCATTATGTTTTACATGTTATGTAATCAAAAATGGCCGCCCTGTTTGAAAGATGGGGTTGTATGGGGGTTGAACATGCAAAATCGCGATTGAAATCATGCTTACTAGATTTGATGGGGTCCAAAAATATATATATATTTTTTTTTTACAAACTCGTCATACTAGTCATAGGCAGAGTGGACACACTTATATAACTCGTCAAACTAGTCATAGGCAGTAAATGAGTTTTTAAGGAGTGTAAATCCCTAACTTCCTCTAAAACCACTTACAGTACAGGCGGCTGCCACTCGAAACTGGTAACTTGGGATGCCATTATCTTTGTAATGCGCTTTATTTTGAAGAGCCCCAGAAGCCACGATCATGTCCATGTTGTGGAAATTCAATAAACCCGGATGTTGACCGGAGTGTTTACTGTAGGGGAGAGTATCTTTTGCAGGTCTTTAAGTCTGAGTGTATCAAAAAATCACACCCGTGTGAAGTGGAGCTGTGTGTGTGTGTGTGTGTGTGTGTGTGTGTGTGTGTGTGTGTGTGTGTGTGTGTGTGTGTGTGTGTGTGTGTGTGTGTGTGTGTGGATCATGTGTACCGATTTTTGTGACATTTGAAGAAAATATGTAGGAAAAGGAGCAAAAAGTGTGTTTTGGAGAAAATTCAAGATGGCGGAAAATCTATCATGGCGCAAATGGGCGTGGCCTATATGGGGAGATGCGTCATGACCCAAGGAATCCAGGGAAAAAATATTTTTAATTTTCCGACCTACGGTTCAAGAGTTACAGGCCAAAACGTAAAGTGGGGTGTTATGGCGCCACCATGCGGTCAAATGACACAATTATTTTTTATTTAATCCTTGAAATCATTATGAACCTCCTCTCCAAGTCTTGAAACTCTAGCCCCTATGGTTTGCGAGAGACAAATAATTGAATGTGAGTTTTTGCGATTCCCATTATAAGTCAATGGGGAAAATTAATTCACTAATAAATTAATATCAATTAAACTATTGAACCTTTCTCTTAGCAAGTTACTAGCCCAAGATTCCCGAGTAAGCCGGTCGATTTGACATATGGCGCGAGTGTGTGGTGGCAAAACTGTGGGACTAGTAGCGTGCCGAAGTTTAGGAAGTTCAGGCTACATACACACAGACACACACACACACAGACACACACACACACACACACACAGACCCACACAGCCACGTATAGGGAGCCTGTGCTTCACACAGCTCCAAAAAGCAACTGGGTTAAGCACCGTTGGTCCGACCAGTTTAACATTCACCAGTTTAGCATTCACCAGTGTCGGCAGGTTAGCATTCACCAGGTTAGCATTCACCAGCGTTAAGTTTTACTGGGGTTAGGGTTGAGGTTAGGTTTAGGTGTATCTCCGTCCCCCTGACTTTCGCCATAACCCAGTTGCTTTTTTGATACTATCGGACTGAAGACCTGCAAAAAACTCTCCCTTTACTGGAGATTACACGCTTCCCGATGATGGGGCCGAGTTGCATCATGGGATATGACGTTTTTTCGCTCACCAGCCGCGAAACCATGGTAACCAGTTAACACGTCCCTGAACACTGTATACACTCCTCTGAACAACATCATCTGAGAAATCAACAACCGCTGCTTGGCTGACTTCCCTGGAGAAGAGAGAGAGTACTTTTCAGCTGACTCCATTCAGGAGGACAATCTCAAGGACTCCATGCCTATGGAACTCCTCAATTCACTGACATTCCCAGATCATAACCTGTGGTTGAAACTAGGAGCACCAGTCATGCTACTTAGAAACCTGCAAGCCGGTCCTGACCACTCAAAAATGAGTGAATGGTGGTAATGCAGAAGATGGACAAAGTCATTGAGCGTGAGATTGCAGTAGGCACAAACAGGGGTGAAAAACTATTCCTCCCAAGGATACCTCATCATGATAGAAGTGATGAGCTTCCCTTCACAATAAAGGTCAGGGCCAAGAGAATGAACAGGTTGGCATCTACTTGCATCAGCCTGTGTTTGCTCATGGCCAAGTCTAGACAGCTTTCTCCAGGGGAAAGAGGGCCAGCAACGTCAAAGTATTAATTGAGGGTAATGACGAGGGAACAACTGATAACATTGTTTATACCGAAATCCATACCTGATCATTCAAGCAATATATTTTCCAACAGTTCCACACAATAATTCACAGTAGCCTACTCTCTCTCCTTTGAAACAGATTGCCTCTGCTTAATATGTTTCTCCGACAGTGTGTAAGGACTGACAGATACAGACCTCCATATATGGCCATATCAGTTGGATCACTCATGCACGCACAGACGCACGCACGCATGCACACACACACAGGTTCAAAGGTCAAAATTGACTTGAGGTAATAAATAACAGAAACGCTACAATTCCTTGTTGCATTGAGGAGTGGAAGGCAACACTGTCTTGTTGTTCTTTTTACGTTACATGTTATTTGACCGCTGGCATTAGCACTGGGAACATGGGCTCTTCGTGGGACAGGGTGTTCTGGTTCTCCTGTAGACGGTTCTTCCTCACAGTGCTGTGGCTCTGCATTCTGATTCAAGCCATCCACGGACAGCCACCAGGAACGGGTGCGTAGCGTTGTTCTGACGTCTCACTACTCTAAAGTTGCGTTCATCCGACTCTCCCCATTACTAACCTTATCTCTTGAACTTTCATAATCCTCCAGGTTCTTAGGATGCTATTTTATCTTTTAGGATTCTTCTTCTCCTTCTCTTTCTTCTCCTCCTCCTTCTTCCAGCCTAAAGGTATAGCTGGGTGGGTAAATGGGTGAGGAGCTCACAATGTATTCTTTTTACTAACTACTCAGCCCGGTTTTGGGAAACTGTAAGACCTGGCTGACCTCAGTGTGGCGTAGGGCTCCAAAAGTAGTCTATAGACAAGACAAGTATATAAAGGGGCCAAGCCCCTATTCTGTGCCAGTGAGGAGGTGAGCAGCCGTGTTTTGCGTCTGTGCGTGCATAGTCATTCTATGTGTGCGTGTGTATGTGTGCGTGTGTGCGTGTGTGTGTGTGTGTGTGTGTGTGTGTGTGTGTGTGTGTGTGTGTGTGTGTTTCTGTTTGTGGGTGCGTAATGTATGCATTTCACTTTGCAGGGAGGTGCACCTGTCCAGACCAGACCTGGTCATCCTACCGTGGCCACTGCTACAAGCACGTCGCTGGACAGTCAAACTGGGAAATGGCAGAGCAACACTGTGTGTCTAAAGACGCCCACCTGGTGTCCATCCACAGCTTAGATGAGCACAACTTTGTCCGACTGCTGATTTGGGACAATGACCCAAAACGAGATGAAATCTGGATTGGACTGAGTGACAGTCGTAAGGAGGGTGACTGGAGGTGGACCGATGGGTCCACAATGAGCTACACAAATTGGAACGCCGGAGAACCAAACAATGATCAGAGTCCTATCGGTGGCCGTGGTGCCGGTGAAAACTGTGCGACTACAGTTTCCGGACAAGATCACAGAAAGTGGAATGACCGGCCATGTTATGAGACTAGAAATCATGTTTGTAAATTACTACCACGCTGCGCTGAAGCAAATATCATATAAACAGCAGACCGGCTGCCACTCTTAGTTCTTTTTTAACAGGAAAAATATTTACCCCAATCCTGCTAAAGTCCAACACCAATTTAATCTCTCTGATTTGCATTGCCTCTTTGATTCGTGCAGCGCGCCCATCTCTTCTGGACGATTCTCAGCATGAATGGAAGTTTGGTTTGGTTATATCACGGGACGCGACAGACGGAGAGTGCCGTGGAATTCTAAAGCCACGTCTCATACACAACATAAACGTGTTTGATTAAATATAACGTGGCGTGGCACTGAGAAAAGCTCATTGCTCATTAATACTGCGTTCTGACCGCCCCTTTACCATTTACAGAGACACAGCCGGCATGCTTATAAATGTGATGTTTTCCAGCAGCAAACAATAGAAAAATGATAGATAAGTCTGCTGTTGGCAATCATGAGGTGTTTGTATCTTGGTGATATATAGCACCATTTCAGAGGTGTTTGTTTCTTGGTGATATATAGCACCTTGTAGCAACTCATAATGTAATAAAAGCCCATAATGTAATAATCAGATAATAATGTAATAACAACATGAGCGCATAACAGATTTTTGCTGCTGCTATTTTCACTGGATGTTTTTTTTTGTTTGTTTTTGCTAATTATGACTCATGCCCAGAATAGGGACACTAGGGTTCAATGTCTGTACAATGTAAACAGAAATGATTACCGATGTAGGGCTAAAGCCAAGCGTTGCATTTTCTCTTCTCTCCAATCCTCTCCACATCCTGAAGGCATGAGAAGACGAAGAAGGTAGCAGAAGGCAGTAGTGTAAAGTAACTAAGTACATTATGTACTCAAGTACTGTACTGTAGTACAAATTTGAGGATTTACTGGAGTATTTAAAAGTTTCGTACAATAATATTGTACGTTCTACTCCACTAATTATTTGAAACTTGAGTTATTTGTTACTTTATGGATTTTGATTATTATTACAAAACATGCATTAACCACTTTATCCTTATTAGTGGGGCGGTTAACCAAACCAATTGTGCATTTTATGACAGAAGCATGAAACTTTCTACAGTGTTTCTATATACTATGAAGTTTGTTTTCAGACGTGGAACCACTTCTGAATTGACCTCTGCGGCCCCCGAAATCCAAGATGTCCGTCCAAAAAAGTGTTTTTACCTTTATAACTCCAAATGCATTGATTTTAAGACCCATAAATGTATTAAAGTTGAATATGAAATCAGGCATTGCGGACATTTTGACAAGTACGTGTCTGTATCCATTTCAGTTCTTGAGATACAGCATATAGGTACACCCGAGTCTGTAAAAGTACCTATATGTTGTATCTCAAAAACTGTAATAGATACAGACACATACTTGGTACCAAAATATCCGCAATGCCCAACTTTATATTCAACTATAATATGTTTATGGGTCTTAAAACCAATGCTTTTGGAGTTATAAAGGAAAAAACACTTTTTTGGACGGACATCTTGGATTTTGGGGGCCGCCATCTTTGATTTTCACATGGCTCGGCTTCTTAAATCAAAGAGTAGCCTCCAAAGATGATGTGTACCAATTTTCATGCGTGTATCACCGAGTGAACGATTGCTTTTATTATTTCCTGTACTATGAGGCAAGACTCCTGATCAAGATCTAATTCTTCATTGTCAGTTTCTTCATTGTCAAATTAGTTTTTGTACCAAGCTGCACAGACACATCCATATGCTCCACTTCAGTAAAGCCCTCTTTTATGACAGAGACAATGCCCTATACTGCACTGGTTTACACTTGCCTGTAAGTGGAAACCAGTGCACAAACTGTTCCAAGCATCTGGCCTGAAGAGGTTCTTAAGTTTAAAGCTGGGGGACCAACCTGCCTTCTACCATGTGCCAGCCACAATTCATTGGTGAGGGCTTTGGATACCCTTGTTGATAGTGGGTCCTCATGATGTGCAGAGTCAGGGCATCACTTCTTGGCGGCATTGTATCAATATTGGCTTTCAGTTTTCAAAACGGACCACAGAAACGGCATGAATTGATTTGCTGTTGAGTTGGGGTCATAGAGTGTGCATACAAACTGCCAATGAGATAGTAGCTGTACTTGGTACTTCATCCTCACCAAAGTTATGGAGAAGTTGAGGGCTGGAACAATTTCCAGGCTCTCTTTTTTCCTATAGTGAACTGGCAGTGAGAGCACTCTGCACTGTAGAGGCTTGAGGATGTTTTTGGAGAGGCTGTCGTGGAAGTCTTTATTCTTTGTGACCAGTTGGTTCCCAACAAATTAAGTGATAATATTCTTGCCAGACTGCAGCATTTCCAAGGTCCTTCAGTGTATCTTCTGAATCAACATCACATAAACATTCTCCTATTGGAAGATGTAATGTCTTTTGATTCTTGGTGTCTTCATCATCATGTGTCAGTCCAAAACATGATCTGGTATCCTCTGCCAAGGTTGCACAAACACATTCATTGTAGGTGATGGACCAACGGTTTATAGCTGTCTCATGTCTGTGATCATAAGCAGCAAACCAGTGCATCATGCTCTTGAAATAATATTCACCATTACTCTTGCCAGCATCAACTAATATTAGCATTGCTACCTGCATTTTCATTACATTACCACATTAGCAGTACATTTACATAATTATGTAACTTTGCTCAACATTATTGCAGCAAATTTAAAATAAATGGTCAGTACTGATTTGTGAGAAGCTTTGGCCCCCTGACAACCAGGTATGACTGCACACACAGCATCAGCCATATCCTCCATCACACCCAAAGACAATTATATTCATTATCACTTTTGCCAGCATCAACTAATATTTGCTTTACTACATTAGCAGTAATACGTTTGGAAATTCACTCAACATTATAGCAGCAAAATCTGATTTTACCACTTTTAAGTATACAGTGAGGACCCACTATCAACAAGGGTATCCAAAGCCCTCGCCAATGAATTGTGGCTGACACATGGTAGAAGGCAGGTTGGTCCCCCAGCTTTAAAATTAAGAACCTCTTCAGGCCAGATGCTTGGAACAGTTTGTGCACTGGTTTCCACTTACAGGCAAGTGTAAACCAGTGCAGTATAGGTAGGGCATTGTCTCTGTCATAAAAGAGGGTTTTACTGAAGTGGAGCATATGGATGTGCCTGTGCAGCTTGGTACAAAAACTAATTTGACAATGAAGAAACTGACAATGAAGAATTAGATCTTGATCAGGAGTCTTGCCTCATAGTACAGGAAATAATAAGAGCAATCGTTCACTCGGTGATACAAGCATGAAAATTGGTACACATCATCTTTGGAGGCCACTCTTTGATTTAAGAAGCCGAGCCACGTGAAAATCAAAGATGGCGGCCCCCGAAATCCAAGATGTCAGTCCAGAAAAGTGTTTTTTCCTTTATAACTCCAAAAGCATTGGTTTTAAGACCCATAAACGTATTATAGTTGAATATAAATTTGGGCATTGCGGATATTTTGGTACCAGTTATGTGTCTGTATCTATTACAGTTTTTGAGATAAAACATATAGGTACTTTTACAGACTCAGGTGTACCTATATGCTGTATCTCAAGAACTGAAATGGATACAGACACGTACCTGGTACCAAAATGATTTCATATTCAACTTTAATACATTTATGGGTCTTAAAATCAATGCATTTGGAGTTATAAAGGTAAAAACACTTTTCTGGACGGACGTCTTGGATTTCGGGGGCCGTAGAGGTCAATTCAGAAGTGGTTCCACGTCTGAAAACAAACTTCATAGTATATAGAAATACTGTAGAAAGTTTCATGCTTCTGTCATAAAATGCACAATACCTTCCATATAATGAGCTTAACAGCCCCACGAGACGAAAATAGCCGATCAACAGAGGTTGCAGATCTGCTATTTTCAAAGGATTTGTATATATTTTTGAACACTTGGGAAATGGGACATTCTGCATAATGGGTACATTTACTTTTGGTATACTATAAAGGTATATTTTGAGGTCAATATGTTTTTCCTTTTACTCAAGTCAATTTTGATAACCGGACTTTTGTTTGTAACAGGGTGGTTCTGCATTGCAGTATAATGTTAGTTTATTTCACATCCGTCCCACAAAGTGCCAAACCTGGACATCATGACATGTTTGGTTAGTGGTGTTGGCTAATGTGGCACCGCCAGCACGGCTGTCTGTCACTATGGTGCTGCATGGAGTTTGTTCAGATAACATCCACTGTGATGTGATGTAATGGCTGTGGCTTGGGAAGTAATAATTGGACCTGCAAAAAAAAAAAAGACGTGAACAGACTAGACGATAGAACTATAGGGCGTACTGCAAGAGTTTGAGTGACAGAGAGAGAGAGAGAGAGAGAGAGAGAGAGAGAGAGAGAGAGAGAGAGAGAGAATAATGGATAGAAATACTTTGTAGGGAGAGTGGGACATCGAGGTGGAGTAGAGCAGCAAAGGATATTTATTTTATTGTATAATAGTGAATTATCTGAAAAGATGGATTCCACACCGGCACTGCTGTTATTCTGTCTTGCCAATGATTAGAATGCATAGACAACGTATTCTCTACCTTCTCCCCTGTCAGTCAGAAACGGTATAGGGATGTTGACATTTGGACACAGACGTTTGCTATTGGCTACCAACGGTCACGTGCAACCAAAGGGATAAATGGGACATTGTCTTGAGCTTGCCGAAAATAAAGCACACGAAGAAGAACCATCATAAGCCTATGATCACAAGCCCCTCCTACAGCATACCCTGCTATAACATCAAATATAACATAAATTGGACCATATTTTCAGAAAACGCATATCATGGTGATTGAAACTAGGCTTTAAACTAGCAACAGGAACCATAAAGTATTTATGACAATGTTTATTAACTCTTATACTGCTTTGAACGTTCCCGTTCGCCCCATTTTTGACGGCCCGATAATGCCAATTGTACGTTCTTTGGCTCGTTCTTTTGTACCTTGGTTTGATGTCTGTAACCTGTTGAGGTGTCGCGCGGGTGTCTACCGTTGAAACAGCTCCCATAAAAGTACTCTTAAAATCCAACTGGACGTTAACATCAATGGAGTCACAACACTGTTCCATGTGTTTTTCTCTGGATCTATTGCTCTGTAGCGACTCATCAGCCTTGAACAGCCTTGACAAGCAAGCGTCGAGCTGAGACCATTTTCACATTAATTCTTGCATGAGGCTGCCCCCTACTGCTGGTAGAGCCACGGCACACTCTTTAAGAGAACATTTAAAAAATAATAATAATACACCTTTGTCTATATCATTGCAAAGGTAAGGTGCTTTTGCTGGCACAAAACCCAATAATAAATAACAACATCTGGCAGAATAAGAGTTAAGAAAATCAAATGTAAAAGTTTGGGGGAAATGGATGGAATCCTATGGAGAACATGTTTCTCCTGGTGCCAGAACAGCGCAACTAGCGGCCAATCATAGGAACTTTCAGTTCCGTGTTGCTTCATTTTAAATCGGGGCAACAATGTTTGGACGGATATGTTATAAATATATAGATACTGTACATTGTTGTTCTCTTTCTACAATCTACTAATGGTCCATTTGGACCAGTAACCTATTACCTATTATTAATCAACTATCAATCAATCATTAAGCATGGGAACCCCATGGAATCTCCTACAGGGCCGCTGGGGGTCCCTGGACCCCACGTTGAGACCCACTTTTGTCATTTAATCACACCCCGTTTCACAGAAATGGAATCCTCACGTAACTGAATTTATTCACGTTGAACTCGACCCGGGTACTAAAAACGTATTCAAAAACGAAACGTAATCATATCGCGTTGTATTGGAATTAGTTTGAGCGAAATGGAAAGCCAAATGTTATTTGCTGCCATGATCCTTATGCCACTCTCTTTCTCTTGTTTCTATAACGAGACCTTGAGAGAGAGAGTTAGGGGCTGTTATGTTCAATACAGCTCAGTCCACACGCAGCGTCTCCACACACTCAGCTGATTGCTTTTCTTTGAATCGCTCTGAATGAGTTTACCTCTGCTGTCCTGCTGCTGTGATTTCCCTCGAGTTCCACCTCTTCCTATACCACCGGTGTAAATTACATGCATTGCGTGAGCGTGTGTGTGTGTGTGTGTGTGTGTGTGTGTGTGTGTGTGTGTGTGTGTGTGTGTGTGTGTGTGTGTGTGTGTGTGTGTGTGTGAGAGAGAGAGAGAGAGTGAGAGCACCGTGTGTGGGAGAGCACATATGCATATTATCGTCTCTCGGGTGGAAACCTATATGTCCAAAACTGTTCAGGAATTCAAATTCGTAAATAGCAAAAGTAGCAGATCGAAAAGGTCGAAACGTTCCAGCTTGCGGATCTGCTACTTTTGTGGAACGTCGTATTATGATCAAATAGGGCATACGTTTACGAAAAAACACAAAAAGTTAAGAGTATAGAGGTTTTCTGCCTGACGGCAACAATATATGCATATGGGGGCATGTTATGCGTGTTTCATTTCCTTGTCTGTGACGATAAGGTCGTACAGTCGGTATGTAAATGCTAAGCTAAAGGTGCACCTGTAGAGCATGCAAATGGAACTGAAACTCCATGTCTGGAAAAGTGGCTTAGGCCTACTGTACATGTTAGCGGGGAATCCAGATGTGGGCACTCGTTCAGCGTTTTTTGTTTTGTTTTGTTTTGTTTCTTTCACATCGGTTTTCCGTCTGGCAGTATTCTTATGTTAAAGGACCGGTTCCGCCCGGACACCAGGGAGCCAAGGATTCTGATTTGTCTGTGGGCGTGTGGGGTGGGAAAGTTCTGTATTTGAGCCTATGCCAGACTAGTCTGATCAAAAGGTGGAGGCTGGGGTGGAGGAGGTAGCTAAGCAGCAGCGGATCCGTGGCTTCGGATCATAGACAAGCAGAGCTATAGTGAATGCAAGCCGTATTTAAAGGAGCCTCCCTTACTGAGCGAGAGCTCTGATTGGATTATGACAGATGTAATTATTAGCAGATCTGTGAATGAGGAAAGGATCTGACTGACAGCTGATTACAGCTGAGGCGGGTGAGACTCATGTGTCCTGCATACTATGCTTCATATATTTGTCGTACAAAGAAGTATATAGGGTCTGTAAAAGGTTAAGAAACTGTTGCATGTGGATACATTCCTGACGTTGTGACCCTAACCCTTAATATTGCAATTCCTCTCACTCTATGCAGCAGAACTTTGAAACAGGGTCTGTGTGCTCTAAAATATCTCTGTATGATAATAAAACAGTCAGTTCTGAGCAACAGAACTGACTGAACTGACTGAGCAACAGCACTACACACATATTTACAATATGTGCAATGTTGTTGTCATTTCCCTTTATATTTTAAAAGAAGATGGTGTCCAGATTATGGCACAAGAGTGAGTGAGTGAGAGACAGAGACAGAGACAGAGAGAGAAGGAGAGAGCACCTATTATTTTGAGCTTTTGAGAGCGGGATATGTATGTTCAAACAAACTTATACTCCCTCAGGAGGGTAAAATCATTCTATTTTCCCCAAATGTGGGCAGCAGCACACAAAGCTGCTTTTACTATTTGACTGTCCACACTTCTGTGCTCTTTGGATTTTTATGCACCGAAAGCGAAACTCTCAAGCGCATTAAAACAGGCCCCCAGACTGTGTACGTAATTTAAGGTGACGTACGACCCGGCCTTTTAGATCATCTATCATTTAGACGCCACGTGGCAAGATTTATGGACCAAGTTAGCGTGGAATGCGGTATACCCATGTCTCAGTACCCTATAGGCCAACAGTACACAGCCTTATGGTTGATGGGGAGGGAGAGCTGGAGGGGCCAGCTCCAGATGAACGGGCAGAAAGATAGAAAATGAAAAACATTGTAGATCCCACAATGACACATTGTTGCATGACCTTCCATACCGTGCCACAATTGTCTTCCGTGCCGCGCGTCCTCAAACTCAGGCTAAAAGCTTTTCTCCAGGCTCATTTGAAGAGCTAGATGGTTTTCGATCACGGAGTAGAGAGCGCAGAGCGACAGTGAATAATACTACTGTATATACCATTTCTCTCTCTCTCTCTCTGTGTGTGTGTGTGTGTGTGTGTGTGTGTGTGTGTGTGTGTGTGTGTGTGTGTGTGTGTGTGTGTGTGTGTGTGTGTGTGTGTGTGTGTGTGTGTGTGTGTGTGTGCGTGCGTGTGTGTGTGCGCTCCTCACAGAAAAGGGACAGAACAATGGTGAGGAAAGAACATCCCATGCAGCAACAGATGACATAGGAAAGCTGCAGTTGCAAAGAGCTCTTCAATGGGCATCTTTCCTACTCTCTTTATCTCTCTCTCTCTCTCTCTCTCTCTCTCTCTCTCTCTCTCTCTCTCTCTCTCTCTCTCTCTCTCTCTCTCTCTCTCTCTCTCTCTCTCTCTCTCTCTCTCTCTCTCTCTCTCTCTCTCTCTCTCTGTAGCTCTGCCCCCCCTCGCTCCCTCCTCTGATGTGATTCAGCATGGTGCTTGTCAGTGGTGGAAAAAGTACTCACTTAAAAGTAAAAGTATCAATACTGCTGATAGATAAGGATTGATTGATATCAATATAAAATTACATTTTAATGTTAGACACCACTTTCAGTGTTAAGTGTCAAGGTTATTTTGTTTTGATCTGATAACTAATGCACGGGATGATGAGATGTCTCAGAAATAGTCTGTTAACAAGTAAAATATCGGAATTAAACATGTACTTGATTAGAAGCACAAACGTATTGGTATCAAAATGTACTTAAAGTACCAAAAGAAGAAAGCACTCTTTATGCAGTATGTCCCATTGCTCAAGTTTTCAAATGTATAAAAGAAAAAACGAAACAAAAGGAAGAACAACGCTGTTGAGGTTGCCTTCAAATTGCCTTCAAACAGGTTATCTCTCTGTAGTTTAGACTTAACTAAGATCAAGGCCCGTCTCCCCAAGAGACCTCGAGAGGGTTATCCATGATTGCATCTCGTCTAGACTCAGATTATTGTAGTGCCCTGTACGTCAGCAGTGATCGGTTGTTGCTTAGGTGCCTGCAGCTCGTTCAAAATGCCGCTGCCTGCCACATCACTCTAGTTTTGGCTTTTGAGTTGAGTTGAGTTGGAGTGAGGTGAAGTGAGTTGAAGTGAGTTGACTTGACTTAACTTTACTTAACTTGACTTGGCTTGAGTTTAAGTGACTTGACTTGACGTCAGTTGACTTCACTTGACTTTAATTTAGGAGGTGAATTGAGCTGAATTGAGGTGAAGTGAGTTCATTTGAGGCGAGTTCAGTTGACCTCAGTTGACTTCAGTTGAGTGTGGGACCCAAAGCTGTATACTATTATCAGACTTCTGAACCGCTTCCACCCGGCTACCATCAGGCTGTTGAAAGTACTCAGGTCTTTGGCCAGGGTGGCATCAGCTTTCACAATCCACCTGGCTTGCCCTTGTAATCTGTGATTGCTCTTGGGCCCTGCCACACACCTTGTGCGTTGCTCTGTTGGAACCGAGCCCCCACGTTGTCCACAGAGTGCAGCTTTGCGTCATCCGATGCCCATTTCCGCACTTACGGCCACCAGAGAGACACGCAGGTGAGGCCCTGTTTTTGGCCATTGATCTCCTTGATGGACAGCCAAGGATGAACTCTGAAAACTAGGCCGCATTATAGAATGGAATATTCGGGACATAAAACTTTTTTTGCAGTGGCGCTGCCAACCACCTGCTGAGAGCCTAGAGCCAGTGTGAGCGTGCGTGCGTGCGTGTGTGTGTGTGTGTGTGTGTGTGTGTGAGAGAGAGAGAGAGAGAGAAAACGACTAGTGTATGTGTTTGAGTAATAGGGCAGTTTATTAAGCTGAAGGGTAGAGTAATTAATAACAATTCCCCTCTATGTTGCATGTAGGTGTGTGTGGTTGTGTGCGTGTGCGTGTGCGCGCGTGTGTGTGTGTGTGTGTGTGTGCGCCTGTGGAGAACTGTGTGAAGTGATGCAACAGAGGAGTGCAGAGAGCAACCTTTGACGCGGTGCTCCTGGACTACATAAACAGTCACACTGCAAACATCTTCAGCTTTACCAACTGCACGCGGAGTGCATCGCCGCTTTTAATCACACTGCAGAGATGCTCATGGGTTTGAGAAAAGATAATTGGATAGAAAGGCAGTGTAGTTGTTAATTATAGAAGGGTAAGAGTAAAGATATGGATGAAGATATGGCTTTCCCCTCAGGAACTCCTCTCTGAGAGGCAAGGGGGCTTAATTTATGACTCACAGTTCTGACTCAGGGAGGTCAATAGTTAACTGGCTGTCGATTCATTTGCCAATAAGAATTTGATCGATAATATTTCAAACTAAATGAATAATCTTTGGTCTTCTTTTAAAGGTAGCCACGGTCATTTAAATGTACAGAAAGTCAAGAGATGTCTATGCCGGTAACAAAAGAAATGCATACATTTTCACTTTTAGTGAAATTTGATTTGGCTTAAAGCCAAACATAATTATGTCCTTAATCCCTCACTCACTGTAGATCAAATGAAACTGTTTGACAGACAGACACAGACAGACAGACAGACAGACAGACAGACAGACAGACAGACAGACAGACAGACAGACAGAATGACTCACCCTAGGCTTATTTCGAACCAAGCACAATTCAGTTGGGATTGCCTCCACATAACAGCACTCATGAAGTGCTGTTATGAAGTAAAGAGAGCCATCCAGTATGACTTCCCATCTTTCAAAGATGCTTAAATTCAGACGTGCTGGGTGTGTGAGGGACAGCTAGGGCTGTGCTTTATGAAAGGTCAGGGCCGTGCACAAACCCCACTAAAGGACACGTATGCGCGAGCAGTCTTTTTGGGGGAGCCCATGAGTGTTTGGTTTGATTTCATTTCATTGGACGTCATACAGGAAAAAACAAGTTTACATGATGTTCATTGGAGAAGCGTCAAGGATACAAACACAGCAAAGTCTCACGACTTATATTTCCATTGTGGTCCACAGAACTTTTTTTAGACATTACAAGGACCCCCATTACCAATGGAACCAGGGGTCCATTTGGTTCCACTGGTACACTCTCAGAGTTACAGACCACCTTCAAGGAACCCCAAACCTGAAGGTCCCTTGACCACTGCATTATACACAGTCTTATAGGACTTGCTCTTTATATGTTTCTGGTAATATATTATTGTCCGCTCATTTGTATGTCTGTGGCAAAAAAATATATAAAAAGCCAGCATGGTGAGCCAGCAAGTTCACTGAACTCACAAAACATCCTTATTAGATTTTAGTTGACAGCAACATGGTGTGTGTGTGTGTGTGTGTGTGTGTGTGTGTGTGTGTGTGTGTGTGTGTGTGTGTGTGTGTGTGTGTGTGTGTGTGTGTGTGTGTGTGTCTGCTGTCTGCCTACACAAGACACTGTTCTACGTGGTGTATTTCCATGTTTACACACATGCACACACACACACAGCCACGTGCACACGCATGCAGCTTTGATTCTCCTCATGCAGGCTCGTAAGACTGAAGCCTATAATTCATGCTTTTGTGGTGAGCGACATCATAGTGAGACAAAGCACAAATTAGACTAATTAGAGTCCGGCTCCCAGCGTGTGTGCGTGTGTGTGTGCGCGCGTCTAGTGTTGCAGTAGTCAAATATTTATGTGCGTGTTCTCTCACACCTCGGTCGTTCTGACAGGCAGAAGAGCAGTGTCAGAGAGACATGAATAAGTCATCAACGTGGCCTTATATCTGACAACACACACACACACACACACACACACACACTCTGACATGTGCTCGACATTGCACACACACACACAGACCACACACACACAGACATGTGCCACTGTGCTCTGCAGCATGCTCACCAACACACACACACACACACACACACACACACACACACACACACACACACACACACACACACACACACACACACACACACACACACACACACACACACACACACACACACACACACACACACACACACACACACACACACAGGGACATGTGTCACCGTGCAGTAAGCAAGGACAACATGCCAGAGAAATGATCGCTCGTCTGAGAACATGGGTGGAATTATATGGCCCACGTCTCACCGTGCAAGAAACAAGCAGTCGTACAGTAGAAAATATTCAAATTTTTACTTAAAGGAGTAGTTCACCACTTTTCAACCTGTCTCCATATAATAGGTCCTCACTAATGTTCATGATAAAATATCAAAAAAAAATTCTACTCAGTCCAAGTCTCCCAGGAGAGCTGTGGGAAGTTCAGAATCCATCCTCTTGTGACATCATCATTTTCTAAAAAAAAAATGTAATGGAAAAAAAGAAAAAAAGAAAAAAAAGTGGTGGAGTGCCCCTTTAAGTGAATCAATACTGCAATGTAAAAGTTCTCCGTTACAAGTCAAAGTCGAGAATTCAAAATGTACTTGAGTAAAAAAAAAATACAAAAGTACTGGCATCAAAATGTACTTGAAGTACCAAAAGTAGAAAGCACTCATTATGCAGAATGTACCGTTTTCTAAACGTATACAATGTATACAAATCTTTTGAAAATAGCAGATCTACAAGCTTGTAGATCATGAGCTTGCAGATCGGCTATGTGAGCTTGTAGATCGGCTATATTCAAATGGCCAACATGTATATAGCACTGAAGTGGTTAATTGCGACCGTACTGTATAGGTCGCATTTACTATGAAAGCATGCATCTCCCGTGCGTCAGTCACATGTGTCAGTCACGCTCCATACAGGTATATGGTCAAGACAGAGAGTTGGTACAACACATGGATCTCCGTAAGTGGAGCTGACTATCATCACCTGGATCTCCATATATGAAGATCACAACACTGACCTCATCAAAACCTGAATAGCCATACCAAAGATCTTTAATATACAAGATAGGGAAACCTCATTGGATCCACTAGAGTGCGACATTGTACACAAATCCTACAAATAGCCTCCTAAGTGGACACCGGCTCTGAAGGCAAATCTTGTGAACATCCTGTTTACTGGTACTAGGTCCTGCGAGAGTGTTGCTGGGACAGATAAAGGGCGATAATAACGTTGATTTTCTCCTTTTTTGTGTAGCTGAAAAAGGACACTTTAGTATGAAAATGTTGTTAATATTATGTGGCTTGTGACGATCGGGTCTAATATTTAGTTCAGTGACCATGGAGCAAAATAATAGTTCAGAAGCTGTGTTCACGTTAGCTCTCTCATTGGAAATGAATAGACTCCAAACATGCTTCCGCCTCCTAAAAAGGTATCCACCTACGTCACACGGATACGGGAAGTAAACCGGAATAAACCCTTTTGTAAATCCCGCCCCATTCTGCCCTGTTACTATGATGGGACATTAACCCTGGGCAGATTGTTTTTATAGTGGAAGTGGATGGGATTTTTTTCCCCTTCATAGCCTCATTACAGCTATATAAAGTACCAAAGGAAAAACACCTAGGTGATATTAATAAAAAGGGAAGACAAAGGTACAGTAGTTACATTGCAAAACAGGGGGTTTACCCGAAAATATATGTTTTAATGTGTTTAATCCCAGTGGGACAGAATCCTCTTTGCAGATTCTTTTATAGTGGAAGTGGATGGGATTTTTTTCCCCTTCATAGCCTCATTACAGCTATATAAAGTACCACAAAAAACACATCTACGTGATATTAATAAAAAGGGAAGAAAAGGGTACAGTAATTACATAGCAAAACAGTAGTTTTCCCCCGAAAAATAAATGTTTTAATTAGTTTAATCCTCTGGATCAGAGATAGAAAGAGAAGCGCATTGCATCTTGGGTACTAGGAAGAGGACAGAGAGAATGTTTCTCCTCACATAATAGGCTGGCTTTTCGTAATTCTGCCCATTTAAATTATATGTACCCAATCGTGACTCTTAGACCATTGATAAGGTACATGTGAACTAGTTTGTTGAAGCTTATTCGTTATGATGAGCGAGATCGCTTGACGCTTGCCGTCGCTATCACCGTACCGGCCGATCTCCGTGTCGCGCACTGCGGACAGTTTTTGAAAGCCTGAAGCAACATTCTCCACTGCACAAACTCCACCCCCGATAGCAAAAAGTGAATGTTTTTTTCTGGTTGGCCAGTCAGGGAGTCTCAGGGACCAATCAGAAGGCTGACAAACGGTCTATTGCCACCTTGTGCCATTCCCTCTTGGGCCATACATGGAGACAACCTGTAAGTTACCTGTGCACGAATTCGCCCTTAGGGCTAGATGTTGATGGATGCAGTGGCAGTAAAAGTACAGACACTTGGAAATACTATAAAGTAAAAAAAAAAACTCTAAATTGTAATTAATTTTGTTACTTTACACCAGTGGTTCTCAAACTTTTCAGGTCGCAACACCCAAAATAATCATATTTTAACCCCCCCTTACAAGCACTAAAAGTTGAGGCATTACATTTTGTATAATGGTTCTATTGTGAAAATAGCAGATCTACATGCTCAAATGAGCATGTAGATCGGCTATTTTCAAAGTTTCCGCCTCTAATATTTGACAATTTGGCCAATGTTTAATTTGTCATTTTAGAGGTATTAAAAAGTCCTTAAATTGTCACTTTAGAAATGTGCAGATACCCTCTATACCAGGGGTAGGCAACCTTAGGCGATCACTGGCACACTGGCAGCAGTGTGAGAGAGAGGATTTTTATTTTAAAATCAAATATTGTTTTAATCGTGGCCAACTAAATTAAGGGGGCGTTCACACCAGGGTTATTTGGTCCGCTTAAAAGGGACCATGGTCCTCTTTCTCCTTTGGGTCCGCTGGTGTGAACGTGCAAAGGGACCATGGTCCCTTTGTTTGGTCCGGACCATGGTCCTCTTGAAAAGGCAGGACTCGGTCCCCTTCCAAACGGACCATGGTCCGGTCCTCTGCTGGTGTGAACGGAGCCGGACTTTATAGAGGACCAAACTTATGTCTGATCAGCCTACTACATTCTGCATTGTGTGTTGTTCATTGAAAAACAATATGGAAAAAATAATAAACGACTACTCGTGAAGCAATTGTAACTTCGGCTACAAGAGACTACACTCATCAATCTTTGTTGCAGTTGTGAAGCTGGATTAATAATTAGTTCTAAAAGCATGAATTTCTTACGGGAATCATTATTGATATGACCCGACCGCTGATATGTCTTCATGACCTGCAGTAGGCTACACGTTAATAATTGTATCATCTCCTCTCCCTGTGTCCCTGTGAGCAGGCGCTGCGGTGTCTTGTTAGCTAGGCCTACATGGAAACTGGTGACCCATCGTGTGCGGTGACTCCAGGGGTCGCTCTCCGAACACGGTGATCATTGTTTGTTTTGACACAAATACAGTCACAAATAAAAGTAAGGTCACCATCTTGTGTATAACACAGGAGGAGGAGGCGGCGCGGCGGGCGCGCTGCGCGCACAACCTCCATCCAAACGACCACAACACAGAATAAAGTCAAACTTGGCTTTTCTTTCGAGGCATTAGGATTTTCGCTCTCTCGCTGTTCCCTGAGGACAGGCGTGCACGAGTCAAACTCTTCACGTTGTTGCTGGGACGGCAGTATGTCCTCGGGTGCGGTGCACAAAAATAACGGATTTAAAAGCTTACAACACTGTCCGAGTGTCCGATGCACGGCTGTTATGTTTCATGACTAAATGAATCATGTGGTTAAAAAGAACAGATCTGCTAGCCAGCATCCCCTTACATTAATATGTTCTTTTTAAGCATGCGCCACCGCATATAAAGTTATGGCTCACACGCATATAAATTCAACATTTGGGATTATACATTATTTTATTGTTTTTATTTAGGTTATTTATTCATTTAGCTTCACATTTCCAACCTGATAAGGATAGGAAATATCATTATGGACCCGTTGCTTCACTTGCTTGTAAAGAAAGAAAGAGACAAGACAGAGAGAGATTTGATGTGGTAACGGGGATGCTTATATATTATGTTCTCGCGTTCTTGCGCTATTTATTGTTAAATGAATCAAGGAGAAGGCTTTATACAGGCTATGTTTTGAGAGAGAGAGAGAGAGAGAGAGAGAGAGAGAGAGAGATTCCTCCACCCATCCATCGCTAATTACTGCCTGAAATGCGTGAGTTTCGCTTCTTTTTAAAAAAGAGATATAGGAAGCGGCTGTGATTAATAACACAAAATTAATTGGCAGTGAAGTAATTTTCCATAGGAATAGCCTATTCTGTCAATAGATCAACAGCCGCCTGTATGACCACGTGTCAGTTGTTTACATATTTGGTTCTTTTAACAAAAGTCCTGTGTGAACGCTAACCGGACCAAATTCAAAATGCAACAAATGTAAACATTTGGTCCCTGATCCGGACCTTCTAAGCGGACTTTGGGTGAGAACGTGCCCTATGTCACCTAATTTGCAGCAAATTACATCCTGCATATAATTCTACATTCATTAAAATTCTGAACTTTGACATGGGGCGGGAATCGGGGAGATAGTGGGTTATTGCTCTGAGTCTAATGATCATTATAACAATGTCCTGACAGTCAAAATATATCTGAATGTTTGATGGGGTGTCATTAAAATGTATGTTGACAGTGACATGGAACACTGACTATCTAGAAAATAAAAACATGGCACTTCATTTCAAAAAGGTTGCTGACCCCTGCTCTATACACTTAATCTTTAAGTCGGTTTGTTTACTGTTGAGCGGGAAAACAATGTTGCACATTAAGTTAATCATCTGGGGATCCCCCAAAAATAATTTGTCCCGACCCACAGGTTGAGAACCACTGCTTTACACCGCTGCAGAGTAGGTGCTGTAGGGTAGGTTATAACACACAGGACTTCAAAGTGGGGGGTGCAGCCGTTTCGCAGTAGGGGGGCAGAAGCCTAGAAGGCTACGGCTCATTGGGGGGTCCGTGGTATGGAAAAGTATGGGAACCCCAGGGCTAACACTCAGATAATGTGCAATTGTGCGCGCACACACACACACACACACACACACTCTCTCTCTCTCTCTCTCTCTCTCTCTACACAAAACAAAGTGAACCTTTTCCATCTTTTGAAATATATATACATATTTTTTGTAGGAAAAGAAAATGGGATTTTTTTTACGTGACCCATAATAATTGGTCTGTGACCCAGACTGTGCGTGCATGCGGTTTCTACTCCCTCCTGTTGTGACTGACTGACAGTGTTGAGTTCTTGTTGTCCTAGTCTGGCCTTCTTTGTCTTGTCCTGTTATGTTTTCTCTTTCTTCGGACTGGATGGGTGCCAGAACCTAGGAACTTATCATGTGGGAATTCTGTCTGTATGTGTGTGCGTGTGCGCATGCACGCACACGCACACATGTGTGCATGCCTGTATAAAAGGCAGGAAACCTGGGTTTGGCAATATACATTTTGATCAGGGACGGCTCCAGGGGGGGCAAGAGGGGGCTTTGTGAAGCCCCCCCTCCCCACAAACCCAATTGTGATGAAAATTATTTAAGGAATAAATAAATAAAATATATATGAATATGTGAAAGACAATTGACTGACTTCTATTTAAACCATACTATAAAATCCATAGACTGTAAAATATATGGACAAAGCGAAGCCATTGGTTTCTATGCAGCGCAAATGACGCATTTTGGGTCCTTGGCATGGGTGTCGCCATCATAGATTGTAAAAGCACCAGAGGATGCTATTTGCTGCCAACGGTCACGCGCAACCGCAGAGATACATGGGAGAATGTGGTCGGAGCCTCCCGAAATACAGCACACGAAGAAGAACACAGAGAGCTGGTATCAGTTTAGTTGGCCACGCCCCCCGCAACTTTATCATCAATTTGAACATAAATGGGACCTTATTTTCACAAAACGCATATCATCATGATTGAAAGGCAATTTTTAACTAGCGATAGGAACCATAAAGTATTTATGAAAATGTTAATTAAGGTTAGAAAACGAATGGGGAAAATGAATGGGGTCCAATGGAGAACAATTCTTTTTGCGATCGGCCAGGGGGGGAAAACAGCGCAACTAGCGGCCAATCATAGGAAGTTTTAGTTCCGTATTGGAATCATTTTAAATCGGCGGAACTATGCCCCTGATAAAATCATACTTTTTATGCTGGAAAGCACAAAAACCCTACTGTCCACAGATTTGGACCTAGAATCTGCCAATGATCTGATCTGTTCAGTTATCAATACCCTAAGCGAGAGAATCTTGTTTATCGTATTAATATTATTTATTATTGTTTGTTGACAAAATTCATTAGCCCCGCTCTAAAAAAGCCAGCCCCCCCCCCCCCCCCCCGCCCCAGTCACAATTCTCTGGAGCCATCGCTGATTTTGATACCAATACTTTTTGCAATTTTACTCAAGTAAATGTGTAATTCCGGACTTTTACTTGTGACGGAGCGTTTCTACATTGCAGCATTGATATACTTTTACTCAAGTAGAAGTAATGTAGTCATTTTTCCACCACTGCCGACGCCGTTCGCCCATGTGTTGTAACACAGTGCGGCGCACACCCGTCCCGCAGTGGGGCAAACAGCGATGATGGATGTCGGGTCAGCTTTGGAGGCCGACGCCGACGCCGACGTCGACGCCGTTCGCCCATGTGTTGTAACACAGTGCGGCGCACCCGTCCCGCAGTGTGGCAAACAGCGATGATGGATGTCGGGTCAGCTTTGGAGGCTGTGCGATCCATGAGTGGTGTGAGTCCATCGCCACACTGGCAGCCCAGGCCGCAGTTTGATTAACCCATTCAGAACGGGTACACATTTTGTGTTTCATTATTTTATGCTTTAACTATTGAAAAATAGCAGATATACAAGCTCACAGCGCGGCACCGAGTGCCGCGCTGCGAGCTTGTAGATCTGCTATTTTTGAAAAAAGTCGTGAAAATGTGTGCAAATCTTTGAATATATGCATTTTCAAAAGTGAAATAAATAAATACATTTTTGGGGTCCTTCACATGAAAAGGTTTGAGAACCACTGACATAGTAGTCTCTCAAGAACAGACTAACTGAGCTCCAGTTAAGTGAAAAGGACCTTTTCTTTGACGATGGCTGGCCAGATTGCTGACCTAGAAAGATGACTTAGAAGGATTCAAAAGACACTTATAGAATCGGGTCAAAATTCTAATTTTCACGATTTTTCAAAAATAGCAGATCTGCAAGCTCGCAGCGCGGCACTCGGTGCCGCGCTGTGAGCTTGTATATCTGCTATTTTTTATATATTTAAAGCATAAAATATTGCGTCATATTGTGTTCAGGCCTAAATGGGTTTTAATAGAACACACACACACACAGACACACACCTCCCCTCATCTGCTATTTTTTATATATTTAAAGCATAAAATATTGCGTCATATTGTGTTCAGGCCTAAATGGGTTTTAATAGAACACACACACACACACACACACCTCCCCTCCTTCTGGCCATTTGTCATGGAAAACGTCCATGTATATTATACAGCTACGCAGTTTCCCATTACATACTGCTTCCATGTTACGACCATAAGGGAGATTGGTATGGGGGGGAAAGCAGTTCAAAGCACTTGAGCACAAAAGGCGCGCCAGACTCCTGAGAAAAATCAATCTGTGGTTTATTAAAAACGTTTAAGGCACTTTCTCAATGTGGGGCCCAGGGACCATGCGGGGTACAGTACAAAATGTACCCTTTTGGGTCTGTCCATTATTATCGTTTATTTTAAACTTATTTTCATTATCATTTATTTTATTGTTTATTTCAAATGCGCCACACCGCGTCGTTACGCGTTGTCAGCACGTAGATCGGCCATTTTCACAACTTTTGAGTGACACTCGAGTATGATAAAGTAGGGCATTAATTTACCAATAATATTAATAATGTTTAAATGTTGAAATGTTGAAATACAGCTAGAAGGTTTCCGAGGGCCTAAAATTCATATCAAACTGGGGTTCCTTGAAATTAAACATGGTTGAGAAGCACTGCTTTAAGAGGCTGAATAGCTCAGGTGAGCGCCGCGTCGGCTCATTAACAGGGTCCTGGTGGCGGCAAGGCTTTAAAGGGGACCTTCTTTTTTTCTTTTTTGAACAGTGCTCGTTTACACTGGATGAGGTAATGGACTCTTTTAGCACCTGCAGCTTAACGAGGGGGGTAAGGCTTCAGCGGTCGGGACCATGCGGCTCGACTCCTGAGGAGTTAAACGCCGTCTGGTCAGGAGGTCAGGTCAGGGGGCTGAGGAGAAAGGACTATTAGGTTTTAGTCATTAGTGACTCCGCGCCACGTTGGGGTTTCCTCTAGAGACGCGCCGCGAGATCCCGGATCGAACATATCGCCCGCAAGAGCTCGTCTCTTTGGTTGTCCTGGCGTGCGCACGTGCGCACGTGCGTGCACGCTATGAAAAAAAGAGGGAGATACAAGAGACAGACAGAAAGAGAGGGAGAGACCGAGAGGGAAAGAATGAGAGAAAGATACGAAAACAGACAGACTGTGACAAAATGGCAGAGATACAGTCAGACAGAGAGAGGGAGAGATAAAGAGAGAAAGAAAGAGAGAGGGAGAGAAACCATTTGAAAAACTCTCTCTCTCTGCCTGAGGTATCCATTCAGAGTACAGAAAGGAGGAAAAAGAAAGAAAAACAAAGAGAAACAGAGAGACTGAGATAATGAGTAGTAAGCTGTCACCTAGCTAAGGCCCCAGGGGCCATAAAGCTGTCAGTCTTCGATACTATACTGCTGAACTGAGAACTCATTAACATTTATGACCCTTCCAGGCATCGGTTGTTTCTTGTTAGCCTTGTTTGTTTTCCTCTGCCGCCTTATGGCTGGACCACAAGGGCAGGCCTCATGAACACGCAGGTCTCTGACTGAGTCAAGAACTCCGGGAAGAAAGCACTTAAGATCAATAGGTTGGAAGCAAACACCTCGTCTGGTCAGAATGATGGTTTCCATTATTTACAGGTGAGATCTGGTGGTCAAGTTGGTCCAAGAAATGTATGGTTAACAACAAAAACATAACTTTTCGCAGAGTTTGTTGGTGAGATAGATTTTGCAGCTCAATGGTAAGCTAATACTCGATATCGCTTTAAAAAAGCGGTAAGTTAATACGCAATAAGGCTTGTTGACTTTACTCAACTAATTAGCAGTGGTGGAAAGGAACTTTACACCACTACTAAGTACTATTTACTCAAGTAATAAACTTCAGTACAATTTTGAGGTATTTTGACAACTGCAGTATTACCAATTTCAGCACTTTTACTTCTACACTACATCTGAGAGACAAATATTGTACTTTGTACAACAAATATTTGAATCATGTCCCATTTAACAAGTGTCCAAAATGTATACAAATCTTTAAGTAATAATAATAGCCGATCTACAAGCTATTTTCAAATAGCCAATGTTTATAGGGATGAATTGGTTAATGGATGTTTTGTAATCGACAAAGTAAATAGTACGTTTTTAAATAATTGATGTGGAGTAAAATGTACAATATTTGCCTCTTAGGAATGGAGTCGAAGTCAAAGCCTACTGAAATGTTTAAATACCCCAATAAAGTAAAAAGAAAAATCCTCAAATCTGTACTTAAGTACAGCACTTAAATGTACTTTACACCACTGTATTCCAATGCATCCCAGTGCGGCGCTGTTCCCATGGGTCACATTAATCTTTGTAAAAAAGTATGTGATATTTCATCCAAAACACATCCAATGTGCTTTCATTCAGTCACAGGAGCATCCGTCATTCCTATCTATTACAAATTAGGGATGACAGTAAGTGATTTGGAAACCCCACACCAAGCTGGATTGCACCAGTTTTATTTTCATTTGTTACTATAACAGCTAACATTATTCATTCACATGTTCATCCTGATATCTATCATAATATGAGCTGGCAATATTAACCTCTTACTGCGTTCTCCTAAGGGTCTATTACTTGGCCACCTCCGTTTTCACCTCTACAGCAAATCTCTTCGCCAGATTTGTGAGCTTGTATATCTCATATTTACGCCAAATGTTGACATGCCCAGAATAGGGACGCTTAGGGTTCATCTGTCTGGCAGTAGTAGTCAAAACAGTTTATAGATTTCATAAATAATTTTGTACTGTATTTATTTTATTCTGACTGCTGATTCGAGAGCTGATCATGTGTCCCTACATGTCTGTCTCGAACAGGGGTGCAATAGTTATTCAAGCTAATCTTGTTTAATGTATTATACAAAATAATGGATAATTTAATAAAATAATGTATTAATAACTGATCCCTATTTTGGGATTAATCCAAAGAGTAATCAGTCGAATAATTGCTGAGAAAATTAGAAAGATGCAATTGGAAATTGCAAGTGTGGTTGCCGTGGCGCGGGTCACACTTGCAAATGATTTCCGTCTTACCATTTGAATTTTCCCCATTCAAGTCAATGGGGAAATGTAATTCACTAATACATTAATGGCCATATCTCTGTGTCAGCCCTCGTCCCTTTCATACCCATATATGGAGTTGACTGTCAATCAATATCAAGCCCATATCTTGGAATGCCCATATATGGACATACGGTGTCAGTCCCTATGTGGTTTATGATGTCAGACATCTATGATGTCAGTCATCTCCATATTTGGGAAAAGTTAGATTTTTAATTAAAGTCAATGGAGAAAAATAATTAACTTATAAATGTATACAAATTACTATTTAATGACGTGTGTCTTAGCAAAATGCAAGGAATCGATTCCCGATGAAGCCGGTCGATTTGACATATGGCCCAAGTGTGTGCCACCAAAACTGTGGGGGGAGTAACGCAGCAAAGAAAGGTTTATTTAGGAGGTGATGCAAGATGGATGGAATAAAGTCGGACAAATACTATAGTCTGCCTCTGCAAGGCAACCACACTAATAATTGATACCCGTGTACCAGCCCTAGTCTCAAACTATAAAGATATGTGTTCTCTGCAAGCCAAGGTCTCCAAGTTAACTCTGCGAGAACATTCTTTCCAAGGATGCAGGTCTGCGCTTTGCATCCTTGGAAATGGCCTTTTGTCATCTCTGCTGTGGAGCTGAATATTCTGCAGTGTGCTGCCTTCTATAGTCGCACACACACGTGTTGTGAAGCTATACAGAAACGTCTCACTTTTTTTCACTCTACAGTTCGTTCTTTTTTTCCATCCTCTTCCTTGTCCTTCCGTCATGGTTTCTTTATTTCAGGAGTCTTCAACGTTTTCAGGCCGAGGACCCCTTAGTTGAGAGAGAGATGAAGCAGGGACCCCCCACAACATGTTCATAGATTCTATATAGTTTCATTGTTTGACAGCACAATCATCAGTGTATTTTGGATTCATGTCAATTTGTCTTTTCAGATATTTAACCACTTCAACTGTCAATACTTATTAAAGTTGACCTTTCTCTATGTACTTAGTCTGCTTTTTTCCCCCTCTACACCAAACCTCGCCAAAAATAGCCAAGTTCAACCCAGAGTCAAAACCAACAAAGGGTCAAACTCTTTTTTCTGCTATACCACCAAAATGTGGAAAGCCTTACCGAAGGCCATAAAGGAGTGTGGATCACTAGCATCCTTTAAAATTGCCCTGAAAAACCACTTACAGGCAGCAGCCGTTCGCAACTGGTAAAAATAACTAACCTAGCCCAACCCTACCCTCCCATGCCCCTTCTTTGTATATACTTACTTACTTACTGTTTTAGACTCTTTTTTTTTTGTTCTCTCATTTTTCTTTTCTTTACATATCTACTGCATAGTACTGTGTTCTATTCGTCTGTCATTCAATGTTATATGAGATACTTAAATGGTTTCCTGTGGAAATAAGCTTAGTCTTTTCATGGATCTCCTTTTAGTAGACCTTGTACCAGTGAACTGTACCGTCATGAAACTGTACCTTTTCCTATGCAAACTTCTAATAAAGTCTTCAATCAATCAATCAAAGCTAGGGTTCACATGGTTAATATAAAAAAGGAGAACAAAGTTTTGGAGGACCCCCTAGTAACTCTGAGGACCCCCTAGGGGTCCCGGACCCCCTGTTGAAGACCCTTGTGTTAAAGTGATAGTTCACCTATTTTTGACATAAAGCTGTGTGAAATACTTGCCATTAAAACAGTGGTTAAAATGTATTAATTGATTACCAGAGTCCCGTGGTCAGAGTTCTGGTCAGTTTTAGAAGAATATTAAGTAGTTCCAATGGGGTGGGGGCCATTTGGCGTGGCCCAATCATTGAAAATAGATTAATCCACAAAACTAGCGTCATTTGTATTGTTGGCCTATTTCTACCATATAGAGCGAGGTTTCGTTCTGATCAGCTGACTGCAAAGCACCTTGTTTTGGGGAAATACGTTGCAGCGGCGTAGTGATACTGGACACAAAAAATAGTACCATGTGACAGAGGGGTCAAAGTTGAACGAAAGTTGGTCTATTTGGTAGAAATAGGTCAACAATACAAATGACGCTAGTTTTGTGGATTCATCTATTTTTAATGATTGGGCCGTGAGCCCCTGCCAAATCACCGGAACTACTTTATATTCATCTAAAACTGACCAGAACTCTGACCACGGGACTCTGGTAATGGATTAATACATTTGTAACCACTATTTTAATGGCAAGTATTTCACACAGCTTCATGTCTAAAAATAGGTGAACTATCACTTTAAGTAACTAAGTAAATTTACTCAAGTATTTCATAAATCTACAAGATCTATAAGCTCAAGACGTGTTGTGAGTTTGTATATCTATTTTCCATCATTTTAGTACTTTCATTTTTGGTACTTTAAGTATATTTTGATGCCAATACTTTTTTACTCAAGTAACATTTTGAACACAGGCCTTAGTTGTAACAGAGTGTTTTTAGATTGTATTTATACTTTTATTTAAGTAAAACATCTGCGTACTTCTTCCACCACTGGTCATGTAGTTCATTCACAGCAAAAAACACATCTTCCTAATCCTTCGCCTGAGATCCTCTCTCTACGTTCTCAGTCCAAACAAGGTGTCACCTCAACAACACTGCCAAGTTCATTCAGACATTATACATTCTAGTAGTATGGTGTGTATCTACACACGTGCACATGTGTATTGCGGGTGTGCGTGCAAGAGAGAGCGAGAGAGAGAGAGAGAGAGAGAGAGAGAGAGAGAGAGAGAGAGAGAGAAAGAAGACAGACATCTGTCTGTATGAATTGCGTACAGTGTTTTCCAGGTAGTGTGTGTAGATATGATTGATTGATTGAAGTATTTATTAGAAGTTTGCATAGGGAAAGTGCAGTTTTGTGACAGTACAGTTCCACCTGCTTCTAATGATATCAACGCACTTAATGCGAAATATTCACGTGCTTTCAGACTCTTCAATGCAGAAAGTATCCAGGATACTTGGATATCCAGTATGCCAATGCAGAGATATTAGTAGTAAAATGTCGACATCTAGTGGTCAACCTCAGAGGAGCGCAAAAATAAAACCTGAGGTGATTCCCAGCCTCGAACCAGATGCCAAGATGCCAAGTATGCTCTGTTCCCCGGTGTAACGCCCCACGCCACAGACCCCGACGGAGCGGCGCGGTATTGGGCGCCGATGACCCCCGTGAGTCGCCACCGAGGCGAGCGCTAGCGAGCCGAGTTGCCGCGACGAACGGTGGGAACGGCGCCCAATCCCACTCAGCCGCGTTACCGAGTTATGTGCCGTTATGGACAGAATAGTAAATATTCAGTCCCTCACTATCAACATCTACCCCACTATCCACGTCATAGATAAATGCACAAAAAAGGAGTCACTTCATCCGTTCATTAGCTCAGTCAGTAGAGCACGGATGCAACAATCCCACGGTTTGGGTTCGATTCCCCTGAGGGGAATAATATTCCAGGCGACAGATATCGGCGCATGCGTACTTCAAAGTGCACGGTGAACAGGATACCGTGGATACTCCTCCGTGGATACCCAGTGCATATTCTCTGCATTCAAACGTCTGAGAAATGGTGAAAAAGTCGGATTGAATGCGAAGAGAGCAGTCGAAGCCGGTGACAGTTCACTGATGGGCTAAAACAGACAGATAGACAAGGGTCTAGCATCCATGGCCGCCACATATTTAATGTCTGCCCAAAAAAAAAAAAAAACGTTAAAAGCCATGCAACCACCCAACACATTTGTAATTCACTGTTTTCATTACGGAGCTCTCTGCACATGCTGTATGCCTCTTGGTATTCACAAAAGAGCATCAACTAGCAAATGTTGTTTTGTAAGTACATTTTCTTTCCTTTAACGCCCTTGCTTGATTGGGAGCTCGTCCTCAAAACAGAATTCACATGTTTTTTATTCATGAAATCTAACATAAATCTGTGAAAATATAAAGTCAATGGGAGCAGCCTGCAGAACTCTGCTGATGTAAAAGAAACCAGCCAGATGCTGCTGCATTGCCAGTCAACGAGCACGGAGATGGTGCACAAAGTGCTTTTAAATGGAGATAATGTCAGTCATCTCTTTGACCACTGCAATGCAATAACATTCAATTATATTTCAACACGACTGAATAATTCATGGTCGATAGAACCCCACCAGGTGGTGTACGCAGCCTGAAGTTCTCTGTTCTGTCCACTTTTCAAACTAATGATCCAATTGTCAAACGTCGCTGGAATACTGAGTGTGAGCCGAGACTGGAAATGATCGGCAGCCGCAGTGGCAGGATGTAAATGTAGACGGACAGCAGCTGGGTTTATATAAATGTATAGTTTAATATAATTGTTTTAAGTTTACCATGTTCATGATAATCAGTTGACCCCGTCGCTCAGAATAAAGGTGAATGTTTACACTGTCAGTCAGAGCTTAACACTGGGGATTTATCACCAGAGTGCAGATGATTCCGTAGAACACAGAGGAAGACGGCTGCTTTATGGAGGCCACTGCACTGCTGCAATGTATTTTTGTTTGCGCACTTAAGCTGTGTATCCTCAGGCATATATAGCAGTGGTTCTCAAACTTTTATGCATATAAAGTACACCCAAATCAATATGTATTTGGCCCCCAGGCCACAGCAGCCACCATCTGAAAATATTTTGTCCCAGACACCGTCATAAAACATTTGTGTTGTTATTATCATTTCTTTAATCAATTTCTTTTTCTGGATTGCTTTTTTAAATAGCAGCTCTACAAGCTCACAACGTCATGATGGTGCAAATAAGCTATTTCCAAATAGCCAATACAGTATTATAGGGTTAAAGTGGTCAAACTGATTGTGATGCTATAGCAACTCCAACTCTTCAAGGACCCCCACTTTAAAAACCACTGATATAGCAAATAGCAGATCTACGAAAAGAAAAGGGGGAAAATAACACATAGTATAGAAATGTTGTAAAGTCAGCCAGATGTATGTTTGGTGCATTCAGCGGTTTGAAGGCCAGAGTGCTGATGCCAGTGATGAAGGCTGTGGTCCTCACGGCTCCTGCTGCTCCTTGATGTGGAGATCTGTGGAAGTCTGTCTCACTGACCTAGCCTGATTTCAGACTCAGCTGTCCGCTCAGAGAGTGGGCGGGTCAATGGGTTGGAGCCAGGCTATCACTGACCTGTCCTGCACTGGTGCACACACTGCACTTTCTCCAGGAACACACTGTGAGACATTCAGGTAACACGCACGCACGCACGCACGCACGCTTACATGAACGCGTGCATGTACACGCTCTCATGCGCGCACACGCACCAACACACACACTCACATGGCTTCATGTTTCATAGTGCACTACCAGTGTGTTTAATCAAGGGTTGCTGAGAGGTAAGACGGACGGGCCATTTGAGAATGATTAAAAGACACTAAATCATCCTGTCGCTGTGTTCTGTGTGTGCGCGTGCGTGTCCATGTGTGTGCGTGCCCATGTGTGCGTGTCCGTGTGTGTGTGTGTGTGTTGTCTGCTTGCGCACATGTGTTGTTTCGTGCATGCTTTCCCCCCCCCCCCCCAGCACTGCTGTTTAATCACGGCAACACTCCTCCAAAGCGCTCGCTGCTTGGACGAGCCCCCATAACTCAAGAGGAATCCGGCTGCAGCAAGACAGAGGACATGGTTTCCTGTCCAAATTAACGGGACGGATCGGAGGCACCACTGTTGGCATCGCTCGAGTAAACACAAGCTCACACACACAAACACAAATAGCTCACTCTCTCTCTCTCTCTCTCTGTCCCCCTCCTCTCCCCAACACACACATACACTGCCATTACAGTACACGATTATGGATTTCTTGCACTACCCAGGGCTGTCACAATTCCGTCTCCGACGCGGGGTGGAAAACTCATTATGTTGTCCAGAACTGTTACTTTTCAGCATTCAAGTTAAAAATAAAATGGCAAAGCAGATCGAGAGTCCCGAACCCAGAGGCCTTTGCTGCGTGTCACTCGCCATCTCTCTGTCCCTGTTTACTGTCCAACTACTTCACTACACTATCAATAAAGGCATAAAAAGACACGAAAAGTAGGTGTGTGTTGAAATGTCTTATTTCAACACACACCTACTCTGTCCTCTCTCTGACACTCCATGCCAGTAACACAAACATGACCAAGCACATTTCCCTCCCATGGTGAGGCAGGGGGCATCCTAAAGCCTGATGTAGCCTATAGTAGTTACAGAACTCTGCAGTGGGTGTGTGTGCTCGTGTGTGTGTCTGTCCAGATGCAGGTGTGTGACATTGCAGCAGCCAGGATGGGACACACACACACACACACACACACACACACACACACACACACACACACACACACACACACAATGTTAGTCAGCTCCCTGGAGTCTGCTCCCTGGTGCACCTGCTGCCACGCGGCGGTACTGCGCAATGGTGTTGGACAGACTATACTCAAGTAAATACATAAATAAAGTAAAAGTAAATGTATTGTATTTTTTTTAAAATATGTAAATAAGCCAGGAATGTTTTTTTCTGAAATCTCACAAAGCGTCTCACATTTCAGTAAGTTTGGGACCCAATCGATCCCGTCCTAGAAAACTAGTGGAGTCAAAAGTACCATATGGTATTTCTATTTGAAAAGTCAGGTGCTTGCAATAAAAATTATAACACAACAAAACAATACTGTCCTCCGCTGGTACTGCATCAAGCGTCCACACGGCCATCTGTGTGTGACTATATGAGCCCCTGTGAGAGAATGCTAGGGGTCATGTTCCCATACTGCTTGCTCAGAGCATTTAAACTTAATGGACAAAAAAGACAAAGGTGCCATATAGGTATAGGTAGCCTATACACACTGACAAAGCCCACAGAGACACGCACAGCAACGACCCTGAGCCCACTACAGAAAGGCAACCCTGCTAGAAAAACCAGCACAAGACCAGCACCAGCACCAGCACAAACCAGCGCATGTTGTGTTTTCGTGCTGGTCTGTGCTGGTGCTGGTTTGTGCTGGTCCCACCATCTAAACCAGCATGAACCAGCACAGACCAGCACCAGCACAAACCAGCGCTTACTGCTGGTCTGTGCTGGTGCTGGTCTGTGCTGGTCTGTGCTGGTGTGGTCAGGGACCCCCGGGGGACCCCCCTGAGAAGTGGACCAGGTCTTTGCTGGTTTAATTTGCTCTTTGCTCTGGTGCTTGAATCCTGTTCTGTATTTGACCATATTAGATTGTGACATTATTTTTGACATTGTGGGTGTGAGTGGGATTCGAACTTACTACCTCTGGCACTTCAGTCCTTTGTATATGACCAGCTTAGACCAGCACAGACCAGCACAGACCAGCACCAGCACAGACCAGCACCAGCACAGACCAGCAGTAAAACACAACATGTGCTGGTTTGTGCTGGTGCTGGTCTGTGCTGGTTTATGCTGGTTCATGCTGGTCTGTGCTGGACCAGCACCAGCACAGACCAGCAGTAAAACACAACATGTGCTGGTTTGTGCTGGTGCTGGTCTGTGCTGGTCTATGCTGGTTCATGCTGGTCTGTGCTGGACCAGCACCAGCACCAGCACAGACCAGCAGTAAAACACAACATGTGCTGGTTTGTGCTGGTGCTGGTCTGTGCTGGTCTATGCTGGTTCATGCTGGTCTGTGCTGGACCAGCACCAGCACAGACCAGCAGTAAAACACAACATGTGCTGGTTTGTGCTGGTGCTGGTCTGTGCTGGTCTATGCTGGTTCATGCTGGTCTGTGCTGGACCAGCACCAGCACCAGCACAGACCAGCAGTAAAACACAACATGTGCTGGTTTGTGCTGGTGCTGGTCTGTGCTGGTCTATGCTGGTTCATGCTGGTCTGTGCTGGTGCTGGTGCTGGTCTATGCTGGACCAGCACCAGCACCAGCACAGACCAGCGGTAAAACACAACATGTGCTGGTTTGTGCTGGTGCTGGTCTGTACTGGTCTGTGCTGGTCTATGCTGGTTTATGCTGGTTCATGCTGGTCTGTGCTGGTGCTGGTGCTGGTCTGTGCTGGTGGACCAGCATGGGACCAGCACAGACCAGCACCAGCACCAGCACAGACCAGCATGAACCAGCATAAACCAGCATAGACCAGCACAGACCAGCATGAAAATTGTGCTGGTCTGTGCTGGTTTTTCTAGCAGGGAAAGCCAAAGGACGGCCGATTAGAAAGACAGTGTGAGAGGGCTCATTGTTTTTAATCTACGGCTGAATGCGATAAAGTCGGCAAACGATTTGTGAATTTAATAAGACGTGTGTGGTGTAGCAATGACCTTTGGAAAGCAAGAGAGAAAATTTTCACTTGCATCCAATGATGCTGGGCTGTCACAAAATGTTACCCTGCACTGCCACCTGCTGGAGCACACAGGCAAGTGTTCCATGGTCTCTTAATTTGTCATGATCAATGTGAAACTGTTTTATCACAACAGAACATGCTTTTATATGCATACTAGCTTTTTTATAGTATTGTAGGATATCCACAAGTTTCCTGTATCCCATGATTCCTTGCGTAAAAGTTGGGCATCACTTTGTCTTAGCTGCTTCATTCTGACTGGTTGCTGTTGCTGCTGTGACCTGTGACACCTGAATCTCTGCATGGTGATTACATGGTGCTTTGTTAAGAGAATTGAATCAGCTGTGTGGAGGAGGTTAAGCACACATTAACACACCCTTTTTTCCCCGGTAAGCTACTTGGGAAATCTGTGTTTATGTAGTACAGTAGGAGGTATGTTCGTTCTGTCTTGTCTGTACTTTCTGTAATTTTAAAAGCCGACCCTGGGAGCTGAGCAAGAGTTCCTATGCATTTGTGCAAATGGCAAATAAAGTCCATTCTAATTCTTCTTCTTTTTTTATCCTGTTTTATAGCATTATCTATACTTTAATCACATTCGTACACTGGGTGAATAGTGCAGTAGAATGTATTCGTCTAGGGCAGGGGTCTTCAACAGGGGATCCGGGACCCCTAGGGGGTCCTCAGAGTTACTACAGGGGGTCTTCCAAATCTTTGTGTGATAGAAACCTTTTTTTTCCTTTTTTTATATTAACCACGTGAACACTAGTGTCCTTATTCTGAGAAATTTAGCCGAAAATAGCAGATCTACAAGCTCGCAGCGTGAGGCGTTGTGAGCTTGTAGATTATTTTTGGCAAAGAGGTTTGGTTTAGAGGGGGAAAAGAGCAGACTAAGTACAGAGTGAAAGGTCAAGTTTTATAAGTATTGACGGTTCAAGTGGTTAAATATCTGAATCCAAAATACACTGATGATTGTGCTGTCAAACGATGAAACTATATGGAATCTTAGCCCCATATAGAACCTCACCCATCGCTGCATACTGTTGTGCTCCGAGATGAGGTTCTAGAAACATGGCCGCTGGAATCGTGCGACAGCCTCCACATCACAGTTGGAAAACACACAAAACGAAATTTTGTCCAAAAAGTAACGGCAGTTCCGAGCTCCCAGACTGTGAAAACCTCACCTCGGTACATAAAACATGAACCGCGGCATGAAACAACCCCTTAAAATCGCTAGTTTTGTCAGCCGGTAATGTTTACAAGCCTGGAAGTTGCAGCCGGAATGGCAGCATTAGCGCCTCCTCTGGTCGAACGGTAGCCCCAACCGTCGCTGCATTCGACGGGTGAGGTTCTATATGGGGCTAATAGAATCTATGAACAGGTTGTGGGGGTCCCCGCTTCATCTCTCTCTCAACTAAGGGGTCCTTGGCCTGAAAATGTTAAAGACCCCTGGTCTAGGGTGATGTACACTGACTGTGATGTGAGTACAAATCACAGAAAAAAGCAGATCTACTTGTAGATCTGCTATTTTTGGCATGCGACACACGTCTAAATCTGGGCCTCTTTTTGGACTAGACACTTGAATACTATCATGCTCTAATTTTATTTGTATTTTGTTCCCTCTTTAATCGCCCTCGTCACTCAGTCTTCCTACACAGCATGAAGGACCACATGGTCCATGTGGGTGGATTCCATGTTTACGCTCTGGGAGTTAAAATTAACACTGAGTATTTTTACTGGCGTTGTTTACTGACCAAGCAGCAGCAGTGAGCAGATACATTCCCAGCATGACTCAACAAGTACACAGAGAGAGAGAGAGAGAGAGAGAGAGAGAGAGAGAGAGAGAGAGCGAGAGCGAGAGCGAGAGAGAGAGCGAGAGAGAGAGCGAGAGAGAGAGAGAGAGCGAGAGAGAGAGAGAGAGAGAGAGGAGGGTAATGTAGAGACACACTGGTTGTGAAAGGTGACATTCACCAGGCTGTCCGCCAGACCCGCCAGGCAGGGTGGCCGCAGTTGACCGCACAAGGGCGCAATTAATTTTGGGTACCTCCTGACGGCCGTGTGTGTGTGTGTGTGTGTGTGTGTGTGTGTGTGTGTGTGTGTGTGTGTGTGTGTGTGTGTGTGTGTGTGTGTGTGTGTGTGCGTGTCTGTGCGCACTTTATCACTGCTATTGTATCGAAATGGCAGCTTTTCAGGAATAAATGAAAGCAGCCTTGGAATTTCAGATTGACAGACATTTGGGACAATGCGTGTTAAATTTGAATATCCACTCAATCATGTGTGCACACGTGTGTGTGTGTGTGTGTGTGTGTGTGTGTGTGTGTGTGTGTGTGTGTGTGTGTGTGTGTGTGTGTGTGTGTGTGTGTGTGTGCGTGCACGTCAGCTGCATTGTGTGTTAAGATTTCTGGCGTCTACACAGTACAAACCTCAAAGTTAATTCAACCCCGGAGGGCGTACAATGAATAGTGAAAATTGGGTGTTGAGAGCTTGTAGATCGGGTATTTTTACTTCACTATACCCGTATTTTTTAAACATTTTGAACATTTTTGAAAAATGTTCGGCTACTACGACATTCCCAAAATAGGCGTCTCCAAGGAGAAATTGGTTAAATAATTGGTTTTGAAAGACACGTTGTCCCCGTCAATGGCGAACGCAAAGGTCGTCTCTGTGAGGCTCAGACTACGCTGACCGTCTGGAAGCCAGACGTCATTAACGTTTCTCAGACAACATCTGGACACGCTGGTCCGGCCGGCTGCCGTCCTGCCATGTCCTGGACGTCCTCGGCCTCCTCAACAGGTACGCCGGCCAAATCTGCGGCGAAAATGACTCCCTCCCAGCTTCGCATCGTGTCCGCGCCACAACACAAATGAGCACCGACACATCAAATGCAGTTAAGAATGTTTTGTTTTTAAGTCTCCTCTCCACAGGTCCCATGGTGTGGTTTAGATACTCAGCTAAAGAATCTCTGTTGCAATTAATGTACAATGTCAAGCATTTTTTTTCTATCTCTAAAAACATCACTAAGCTTAATTGTCGGTAGGCTACTTGGAATGGAAGCACACGATTCCCGCTGAAGCCACAAAACTGTGGGGAGTAGCGCGCCAAACTTTAGGATTTATGCAACAATAAAGTTGCACAGGTACTATAATGTTAGGACAAATTAATTCACAAATAAATTAATATAAATTAAACTATATGATATATCCCATAGCAAAATGTAAGCACCAGATTCCCGATGAAGCCGGTCGATTTGAGGGTTTACGTGACAATAAAGTCGCACAAGTACTATACTTTGTTGCCATTTCGGGCAATCACACCAACTAAAGTTTTCAAATAACTGTAGTAAAGGAGTAGTAAAAAGTACATTTGTCTCTGAGATATAGTGAAGTAGAAGATTAAGAATACTGATTCTGAAAATCACCACAAAATTGTACTTAAAGCAGCAATATGTAACTTTTTTTTTTTTAAATGAACAAAATGTCATTTTGTCCAATCTGTGTGGTAGAGTATGTTAACACATGGGATGCCTAAGACGTCCACAGGTTGTGTTCATCCTGGCTGCAGAAAAAATCATATATCTCGTCTTATTTTCCCATATCGCGATGCCAAAGATGTCAGCACGCTCAGGAAACCGGGTCCAAATCTGGGGTAGTAGAGGAAAATGACATGCAGACCGTGCAGTTCTAACTAAGTACAGTTCCTGAGTAATTGCAATGACTGAATCCTTTGAAAGAAACCAGAATGATGATTTCCATAAACTCCTCAAACTCAGCTTGTCAAAACTTACAGCTACAGCAGCACTAATGCCGTTCTGAGATACAGTATGCCTCAGGCAAGAGGGTAGGTCTGAGTAAGTACAAAAAACATTTGGATCACACACACACACACACACACACACACACACACACACACACACACACACACACACACACACACACACACACACACACACACTTACTTTTGACACTGGATATGTCCACATGGGTACACAAAAGAAGAAATGAGAAAAACAACTCTATTCATTCCCAACTGACCTGGCCACGACCTAATGCTGCTGCTTCTCACGTTACAATGGAGTGATTTCTCCAGCGATCCAGTTTATAAGCTGGCAGGTGTTGTCTTTTATGTGACAGCGTGTTTTTCTTCCCGTAGTCATGTGGAAAATGGCGATGATGATGATGATGATGGGGTCGTACTAAAGAAAGGAAGTGTGCAGGAGATGAGGCTTGGACAGAGAGGCAGTGGTGGAAAACGTACTCAAACGTTTTACTTAAGAAGAAGAATCAAGACCGTAATATTTTACTTAAGTAGAAGAATCAAGACCGTAATACTCTACAAGTAAAAGTCTGGTATTCAAAATGTCCTTAAAGTGTACGTAAAAGTACAGATTAAGTACGACAAAAAAGACAAAAATAAGTACAATAATCAAATAATCAAAATATACTTAAAGCTCAAGCAGAAGAAAAAACACTTGTTATGCAGAATGTCCCATTTCACAAGTTATCTTTATTTTCTAAAAAAAAAAGAAGGCCAAAGTATAAATTGGACTGAGGTGGCAAATGTATGTTTTGTAATAACAGTCATCTAATCTATCTATAAATGCGACAAATCTCTGTCTGTTTGTTTGTTTGTTTGTTTGTTTGTAATCCGCGTATCTCGAGAACCGTTCGTCCCACCGGCTTCAGATTCGGCACGCGCGTTCCCCGCTGCGGCGCGGAGTGCAGTGCCGGGCCTCGGCCCGACTCGGCATGCGGTTTTCCCGAAGCGGCGCGAAACGTTCGGAATCTCCTTACGCGGAGCTGATTGTTAACATCAGGCTGTTCCTGAGGAAATCGGCACAATCGCTGACTCATTGTGACATCACTTCATAAAAGGCTCTGACATCACGTACGCCAGGAGTCAACAAAAAATCTCTGTGAATGTGTATGTATGTATGTGAATCTCGAGAACCGTTCTTCCCACCGGCACGCGCGTTCTCCAGATATGGGCATAAAATGAATCCCCGAATGCGGAGCTGATGTCTGACATCAGAGTTTTCCGCAACCGGTACTGTGTGTGCAGAGATCTCCATATATTGGGGTTTGCATTAAAGGGTGGGGACAAAGGCTAACAGAAGGCAAACAGATGGTCAAAACGGGTCCTATGACAACATGACAACAGGTATATTGGGGTTTGCATTAAAGGGTGGGGACAAAGGCTAACAGAAGGCAAACAGATGGTCAAAACGGGTCCTATGACAACAGGTATATTGGGGTTCGGCGTAATTTGGAAGCACGCAGCACTGACGTATGTTCGTGTCATTCTAATCTATCTATAAATGCGAGAAGTCTCTGTGTGTCTGTAATCCGCGTATCTCGAGAACCGTTCGTCCCACCGGCTTCAGATTCGGCACGCGCGTTCCCCGCCGCGGCACGGAGTGCAGTGCCGGGTCTCGACCCGACCCGACGCACGGTTTTCCCGAACCGGCGCGAAACGTTCGGAATCTCCTTATGCGGGGTTGATTGTTGACATCAGGCTGTTCCGGAGGAAATCGGCGAAAGCTCTGACTCATTGTGACATCACTTCATAAAAGGCTCTGACATCACGTACGCCACATGAGTCAACAAAAGATCTGAGTGAGTGTGTATGTATGTATGTAATCCGCGTATCTCGAGAATCGTTAGTCCCACGGGCACGCGCGTTCTCCATATATGGGCATAAAATGACGTACGCCACATGAGTCAACAAAAAATCTCTGTGAGTGTGTATGTATGTATGTAATCCGCGTATCTCGAGAACCGTTCGTCCCACGGGCACGCGCGTTCTCCATATATGGGCATAAAATGAATGCCCCCATATATGGGCATAAAATGGATTGCAGACAGACAGATACAGATATCTCCATATATGGACATAAATGGACAGAGGCAAACAGATGGTCAAAGATCTCCATATATGGGCATAAAATGGACGCAGACAGACAGATACAGATATCTCCATATATGGGCATAAATGGACACAGGCAAACAGATGTTCAAAACGGGTCCTATGACAACAGGTATAATGAGTTTTGCATTAAAGGGGGAACTGGCACTGTGTCTGCAACACAGTTGGAGGCACAGACAGATACTCCATATATGGGCATAAAATGGACGCAGATAGACAGATATCTCCATATATGGGCATAAAATGGACCCAGAACTATAACTGCAGTGATCTCCATATATGGACATAAAATGGACGCCGACAGACAGACAGACAGATACAGATATCTCCATATATGGGCATAAATGGACACAGGCAGACAGATGGTCAAAACGGGTCCTATGAAAACAGGTATAATGGGGTTTGCATTAAAGGGCGGGGCATTCATTCCCTATTTACATTGTTCCGAGTTGGCCAGGTCGCCGACTAGAAGCTGGGCCGCCCGAAGGGCGGCCCAGCTTCTAGTAAAGCACAAAGTGGTGGCAATTTAGAAGCAGAATGTTTAGCTCCATTGTCTCGCTACACCTCTCACAAACATAGCCACCACGTCGAACAAGCGTGAAAATTTTGCACTGTCCACATTTTAAACATGCCACTCTTTGAACGGCATTTATTTCAATTTAACAAAGTTTCGCCTTTCGCCTCACGCAGAGCAGCCAGTCCTGAAGGAGTATCTTGACAGTGCTCATACGTAAAACTGGTCACCAGAGTTACAGAGGAGGGGGGGGGGAGGGGAGCTGAGCAGAGGAGAGAGAGAGAGAGAGAGAGAGAGAGAGAGAGAAAGACGGGGAAGGGCCCGGGGAGCTGAGCGTCCGTCATCGCATCACCAATACCTTTTTTTTTTTTTTTCCAAAAAATTTTTTTTAAAAACTTTTTTTTTCAAAAAACTTTTTTTTTTCAAAAAACTTTTTTTTTTCAAACTTTTTTTTTTCAATTTTTTTTTTTTCAAAACTTTTTTTTTTTCAAAAAACTTTCTTTTTTCACAACTTTTTTATTTTTTGCCATATTTGACCATTACACACCACGCTGCCGCAACATGGCGGTGAGGGCCGTGCAGCGGCCTGAACTCTAGACTTTTGCGGCCCAAAGGGCCGCAAACTTCTAGTAATATACAAACTAGTAACTAAGTTTTCAATCAATTACCTGTATAGTGGAGTAAAAGTAGAATATTTGATGTAATGGAGTAGATGTAAACGTATCGAATATTGGACATACTGTACTCTCAGTCTCCAGTAAAGTAAAAGCGCCACAAAATTGTACTTAAGTGCAGTTCTTGAGTAAATGAACTTAGTTACTTTCGCATTCCTAAGACAAAAATGTGAGAATAGTAAATTTACCCCCATTGATTCCGGACGGGGACCCAAATGCATATGGAATCAATGGGGGTACATTTATTGTAATCAAATTATACTTACTTTAAGTACCAAGTACACCAATCATTTTATACTTTCACTCAAGTACATTTTGAATTTCGGACATAAATGTGAGTACTTTTCCCACCACTGGAGTGGTCACACTGAAATCGAATCATTGTCTGAACATGTCTCACTCAAAGACAGTGAGTCATGACATCCTGTGACTGTCCCTATAGTGTGCAGGTGACAGTTGAAAGATAATGATGAAGGTCAGGTGCAGTCTATATGGACTAATCTATGTTGATAAGGAACGGCTTACCGTTAGCCCACTGCTTGCTTGTAGTCGCTCGCACGCAAGCAAGAGTATATTTCTGCCCCAGGCCTGGAATTTCATAATTTTAACCTGTATGTATGCCGTGCTAAAACAAAAACGTTATGTTGGGAGTGTTAACTAAGATGTGTATTTAGAACTTTAAACTGCAATACAATTATGAAAGATCAATACTTTTCCCCAATTATTATTTTTTCATTTCTTTCATGAAGGAGTTCTTGTTTAAATTATATCGTGATTTAATTAACCACAATGAAAATGTACCCTTTAGATGCCAGTTTTGATCATATACCACTAACCGATTAAAAAATAAACTATAATTCTATTAAATATTCTAAAAACTAATTTAACTTTGATTATTAGTTCTCTCTCTTCCTCACACTCACACACGCACGTGCACACAGAGTGGCATAACTATTTTTCTCACTTTGACAAAACAGTATTGAATGCTGCCAATGCCATGATGTGCCATCCGTAGATGTCTGATGTTGATGACAAAACATGACAGGAATCAATCTTGGATCTCAGACAACACAATGCCAAGTTGCGACGCTGTCACTCGACTCACTCCATCATGACACCCTGTCCAAGTCTCTCTTCAATCAAACCATGCCCTTGCCCAGTAAATATTTGTCAAATCATCATATTTTGACCAAATACCGGTACCTCAATATCTATATTGTGACAATACTGCATTATGACAATACAGCATAATGTTCCTTTACATTTGACAACAAACATTTATAAACAGTTATAAATAGGGCTTAAAACCAGGAAAAGACAACTCTTATGCTATGCATTGTCACATATATTAACCAGCCCTAATTCAGAGAATCCCCGAAGGCTGTTGCTCATGCATACATTATCATTTATGAATTGGATCTATTTCATACATTTATTTAAGCAATACCCTGTTTCATAAACTCAGCATCAAATCGACTTGATGCTGTGTTTATGAAACAGTAGTGGTGTAAATCCTGAATAAAAAAAAATCCCCCCAAAAAATTGTAGTGATTTGCCAATTGTTTGGGAACCGACTCCGACTCGCAATACCCTCACGACCCACAGGTTACTTCTGGCTTAAACAACGGGACATCCTTTCATCAAACAACAGCGGCACAAGGAATAAAGTGCTTCAAAGCACATCATTTCCATCACTTGCTGCATCCAAATGATGTTCAATATATTGAATATAAGACAGAACACAGAAGGAGATGAACTATACTTAAACTATGGAAAACTAAGATCTCGCGCGCGCGCACACACACACACACACACACACACACACACACACACACACACACACACACACACACACACACACACACACACACACACACACACACACACACACACACACACCTCTATTAATGGCAGCGACAGACTGGTTGTTGATTAACTTGCATTTTTACTACTGTAAGTGTTATAACCTTTATGAAGACTAAACCTAGTAGCATGACTTGACAAATTTGTGATGATGTGATGTGACAATGTGTACTGTGTACACTCGTGTTGTGTGTTACCTTCTGTAGATCAGAGGCTCTCAAAATGTTTCATTTCAAAGACCCCCACATTAATATGTATTTGGACACAGACCCCCATACAAGGTTTCTGTTGTTTTATTTATTTATGCTGCCAATGTTTACAATAGTTTGTTCCACTTACCAGAGGCAGCATTTGCTATAATGCATACATGCTACAAACAGAGTGATACTTGGCTCTTCAAAGAGAAATACATCTCCTTCATTTCTTCATCCTCTAGGGCCCCTGGGGGTCACTTTGAGAACCACTGCTGTAGATGCCTGTACCCTGATACCCTGAGTAGGCCTTCTATCAGTAACAGTTGGGGATTTCTTGAACTACTGTAAAGCAGTGGTTCTCACAGTGGCGTCAAGGGACCACCAGGGGTGATTCAGTGGGTCCCCAGCTAAATGAGTTAATATAGCATCAGAATCAGTTTAACCACTTCATGTTATACTTGCTATGCTATTAAAGCAAAAAATTAAATTAAAACAATTGGAAAATGTTTAATTTGAAACATGTTGAATAATCTTGAAGAATGCAAATCTTCTCTTATGAGGGTCCCTGAAATTAATAAATAAATAGGCCTATATAAATAAATGGGGTCTGTTTGGGGGTCCTTGACATAAAAATGTTTTAACAGAATATATAAGAATGACTATTCGGATCAAAGGTTGAAAGTATATCTGAGCATTGGCCCTTGAGTTGGTTATTGTAGTGGCATTTGCGCACACAACACAACACTCTGAAATGTCCTAGGGCTATTTACAGGGTTAAATAGCTTCATTTAGGTATGGAATGTGCCTCTTCATTTGGAAATGAGCAAGCACAAATGCAAAATACTTCATAATTTACTGTCAGTAGCCTACTGTACATAGTCTACTGCAATAACAATGTGTGGTTATCACAACATCATTGTCTCAGTTACAGTACACCAGTGGGGGAAGCGCGCACGTAATGTTTCCATATTTGGGCATGTGGGCCCGCCCCTCTAATCTGCAGGGATTTGAGGCAGAACAGGACAAACTTGCAGCAGTTGTTGTTCAACTCTGCAGGGCTGAGGAGCTCAGACCAGGACACTGCACTCATCATGTGGTTTGTTCCAGACTTCTCGATCGAGACCTGGACTCTCATAGCGATCGCCATCTCTCTCTTCGTGCTGTAAGTAGGCATAAAGCTTTTCAAACAGAGTTGAAGCTGTCAAATATTGAGTTTGGATATTGAGTATAGCCCAAGGCTGTTTTAAAACAAGTGTAATGTTGTATATGCTGTTCAAGTTCACTTGGGGAAAAAGTATACTTTTTTAACTATAACTTTCTCCTAGCCTGCACTGAACTGTTTTGAACTGAGCTGTTATGTAAGTTGCTGACCTGTGAGACCTCCTCAACAAAATGTTAACCTTTTCTCCACTTAAGGTGGAGCTAAATGTTTCCACATTCATGTAGACATAATGGTTATGTAACAACACAAATAATAATAGGGCTAAATTATCAGCAGCCAAGTTTTGTCTTTGTAATACATTTTTCAACAAATTACAACTAAATGACAGAATCAGCTTTGTTGTCACATCACATTACAGGTGTAATTGTGATGAGAGAAGAGAATAGAAAAGAACAAGTTATAACAGGAAGGCACAGACAAATCCAAATATACAGTATTAGTCCAATAGGCCTATTAATATAAAGTGTTTTCAATGGATAGATTTCATGACAGAAATGCTTCTTAGGCAGGTGGAAAACATGACTAATTCCATGTCTGAATGCAGACCTGAATGTATTCAGTCGTTTAATTTGAGTTGGGGGGTGTCAGATTTTGGTCAGCTTACTGTACCTCATTATGCAATGGCATAATGTCATGGTCACATCACATGACAGATTTCCTTTAGATGTCATGTGGCTTGCTGATGTTTTACTGATAATATTATTGTTTGCCCTTCTGCACAGTTCTTCAGTCTCACATGGACTTGGAGACACGATAACACTTGTATCAGAGTAATAATGATGGGAGTGCTACTGTTAATAAGCAATTATGCTAGCTGTAAAATGCAGATAAATGCCGATATATGAGTGTAAAGCAGGGCTGGCTCACACCCAACGTATCTACAGTATGTTATTGTCCCCGTTCCTCCTCCCCAAGCCTGTATTGGTTATGCAATACAAGAATGTCCACTGATGGATGGGGAAAAAAGGAAGAAAAAAAGTATGTCCCCCTTAGTGTTAGTTTGACAATAAACGGCTGGAGCTTCACTAGTCAGATCCCACACAGGTCCCACACACAGAGCAGATGACTTTTTCCAGTGACCACTGCAGTGTTCTAATTTAACCTTATTATTATTGTTATTTTATGCATAATATTCTCCACCCAAGTTATTTTTTCTTGTCTACATCAATAGTTCTCAAACCTTTTTGTGCCAAGACCCCAAAATAATATGTATTTGGCCATGGCCTCCCAGAAGGAATGATTAATTTTGTGTTTTAATTTTCAAACACTTTCAAGATTGTTTCAAAAATGTTCAAAAATAGCAGATATACAAGCTCTCCGCGCAGCACAAACTGATGGTGAGCTTGCGCCTCTACTATTTTGTATTAGCCAGCACTGAATATCTTAAATGTGCTTTCACGGTCTTAATGGATTAAAAGAACAGTTGTGATAGCAATACATATTCCCACACTTATTTATGAGAAATTACTAGTGACTGGTGATTAAAAAAAAGATATAATAATATGACATAATTGTCTCTACATTATCATCAGGTATGGATATGCACCGTATGGATTCTTCAAGAACTCCGGCCTTAAAGGACCAAAGCCGTGGCCCTTTATTGGGACCTTCTTGGATTACAGAATTGTGAGTTGCCTCCTTCTGTTACAATATTATTGCAAAGATTTGAGATGTTTCGCTGAAACTTACAAAGACTCCTGATTTCATTTTGTAGGGTGTCCATAACTTTGACATGCAGTGCTTCCAGAAGTATGGTAAATTGTGGACGTAAGTTTGAGAGCATGTTGGAGTGAATGTGTGCATTGTAATATTTTTTGCTATATTTTGTTGCTTATAAAAGATAATGTGTAACCTTTCAAAGTTAAATGAACATTGTGTCATAATCAAATAATCGTTCCTGGGGATAAGAATCCATATGAAATAGCCTGGCTTACTATATACAAGGATAACGTGTACAAGAATAAGAACAAATTCATATAAATGGCATTTTCCTCTGTTGACGCTTCTGTTTTATTAATCTCGATTAAATTGATTAATCTTAATCAGAGAATCCAATAATCATAAAAAGATTATTCTGGTCATTCCTGCACCTTTCAGTCATGCAACTTTGCAGCTGATTAGTACATTGTTGGTGCAGGTTCTTCGATGGCAGGCAGCCAATGATGGGCGTGATGGACACGGCCATGATCAAAGCCATCCTGGTGAAGGAATGCTACTCGGTCTTCACAAACAGGCGGGTAAGGAGTAGGACACTTCACAGCATGTCACTTATTAGTCACTGCGTCATTCTGACCACCATCATCTACTGTAGGACAGTAAAATAAAAGTCTGGGTTTCCGAGGCTAGTAGGACAGTGTCTGCATAACCAGGGTGTTGGCCCAACTTGTGGTGGTGCCAAAGTTCACGACTTTTTGGAGATTTGGTTGCGATTCACCAGGTAACGATTCGATTCGACGATGCATCGCGATGCAACTCAAATGTCGGATTGGGCATGGTGCACTCACGCACATAATGCAAGGTGTATTTGTAAGTTAGCCATCATATATAATTCTTATGTTTATGTGTCTGTGTGTGTGTGTGTGTGTGTGGTTCAGGACCTTGGGCTAAATGGACCCCTGGCTGATGCAGTGTCAGTCGTAGAAGACGATGCATGGAAGAGGATTCGTAGTGTGCTCTCGCCATCTTTCACCAGTGGTCGACTCAAAGAGGTAAGGACAAGAGATGCAAAATCAGATGGGATAACCATCCACCATGCCTGTGTTGCACCTATTGGTAAACAGCACTCCTCAAAGTCTTTGTCGATGCACACACGGAGTTTGAAGTCGGTCAGTCCCATATATGCACATGAACATACATGGGCATATATACTGTAGCGGTCAGATCTGTGGATCTGGACAATCGGATCTCCATATCGTACAGCCTATACAGTATATGGGCGTATTGGGTTTGTTTATAGTTAAGTCTGAGTCAGAGTGACGTGGCTGTGATCTGCCGGTTGGCCCTCCCAGTAGCCAATTTTAAGATTCGATTTGTTTCTTTGGAAACATGCCAAAATGTCCATCTTTTATTAGAACTCGATCTGAGCAGGAATATGACAGTACCGTACGTGTCACATAAACTTTATGAAGCCTTTATAAGATGAAGGTCAAGCACATGAGATCATTCGATCACTGGGAACCCATTTGTTCTCTCCTATTTATTTTATACAGATGTATAAAATCATGATGCGCCATTCCAGCAACATGATAAAGGACCTTCACAGGAGAGCAGAAGCCGGGGAGGCCATAGAAGTCAAAGAGTGAGTACAAGAGCTATGATGATTACATCTTATTCTAATCTAAATGTCTTATCAATTACAAAAAGTTTTAAATGAGTTGTCTTAACAACACAACAATAGAAAATAGAAAGGTGTCGGTATAGTAAATATTGTTGTGGCGACTGCTTCTGCGGCCGACTGCGACTCAAAGGGACTAGCTGCACTAGAAAACGAGCACTCCTGGTCTCAATCTAACTGAGTTTCAAAAACACTGTAAAATATATATATCAAACATATAATTTTCCAAATGTCTGTCTGTCTGTCTGAGTGTCTGTCTGTCTGTCTGTCTGAGTGAGTGTCTGTCACAGCGTTTCTCCTCAGTGGCTGGAGCAATTGATCTGAAATCGCATCACCATTAGCATATGAACACACCTAACATAACTGTGAAGCCTGTTTGTCACTTTCACAAATCATATGCTGTATATTAGCATTTGTATGGTGTATCTATATCTATTCTGCATCTAGCTTGAGGCATATCTATTCTGCATCTAGCATGAGGCAACATGTTTAACCAGCTCTGTGTGTGTGTGTGTGTGTGTGTGTGTGTGTGTGTGTGTGTGTGTGTGTGTGTGTGTGTGTGTGTGTGTGTGTGTGTGTGTGCGCGGGCGGGCGGGCGGGCGGGGGGTGGGGGGGGGGGGGGGGGGGTATGTTGTCCAAAAATCATGCAGATCGGTACACAGTAAACGAAACGGGTATTTCTTACATTGATGCTCCTACATATTATCATGCAAGCACCAGTTAAAGTTACTTTCCATCCCTCATATCCCATAACCCACCCCATCCCTCACATCCCATAACCCACACACTGCACATCATTTCAGAGCTTTGAACGGGTAAGGGCTAGTATATATAATTTGGGGAAGTTGACATAAGGCGTAAATTATTAAAACCAGGAAAAAACAACACTTATGCTATATTATGATGACATCCAAAATCTCAGATGATGTTGTCTCATATCACGATATTGAGATAATTCACATTCACACGTTGCCCAGCCCAAGTTGAACATGTTGAACGTGTTGCTCCCATAGTGTATTTGGACCATACAGTATGGATACTGTGACCAGCACTGCCTTCAGTGTGGACATTGATTCCATCAACAACCCTGGAGATCCGTTTGTGAGCAACATCAAGAAGATGGTCACATTCAACTTCCTCAATCCCCTGCTGGTGCTTGTCGGTATGTGTGTCGAGCAGTGGTGGAAGACGTACTCACATTGTGTACTTACAGGACAACTTTAGTTTTTTACATCAAGGGTTCATATTTTAGATTGTAATTAAATAATATAAAAGATAAGTGTTAAATTGATTTCATTTACTTCTTTCTATTGTTTTAGAGATTCTTATTTCAGTGGTTGGGGCCATGCGTACAAGTGGCTAAATATGACATTTTACACAGAATAAGCCCATTCCCAAGATACAACGCAACCTTTCATGGTTGGATGTGACTTGTGGGGGCTAGAAGTGTTACTGTAAATAGCAATAAAGAAACTGCTGGCTTATTGTGTCTAAAAAGACATATTTAGCCACTTGTACGCATGCCCCCATGCGTACACATGCCCCACATTTTAGCACGGTAAACGTGATAAAACAATAGAACGAAGCAAATGAAAACATTTTAACACTCACTTTTTCTTTTGAACCCTTGTTGTAAAAAGGTTGTCCTTTAAGTAAAAAAGCATTAATACTCAATGTAAATATATACTCCCGTACTCAAAGTGTACTTGAGTAAAAGTACAAAAGTATAGGAATGTCGTATTTCACAAGTTCAAAAAACATATACAATTTGAAGACGGCCGATCTAGAAGCTCACAATGTGTCGCTTAATGAGCTCGTAGATCTGCTATTTTCAAATGGCTGAAATATATATAGGGCTGAAGTGGTTAGTGTGATTTGTAATAATAATCAAAATATACAAAGTAACTACTAACTTTTTAGAGCTTTAATGTTTTCAAATAATTGTAGTGGAGTAAAAAGTACAATTGCCTCTGATTTCAAATTGTAAATTGTAAAAAAAAAAAAAGAAAACCCAAATTGTACTTAAGTACAGTACCTGAGTAAATGTACTTAGTTACTTTACACCACTGTTCTTAACCAGCACTGTCTGTGATGTTTTCCTGCTAAGACTTGAACTTACGATGCACATTCTGTCTTTTCGTTCCAATTCAGTTCTGTTTCCATTCCTGTCAAAAATCTTTGACAAAATGGAGGTGTCGTTCTTCCCTGCTGACGTGTCGCAATTCTTCTACACCTTCCTGGAGAAGATTAAAGCTGAGCGGAGTATAAATGACCACAATGTAATTGTCACAAAGTGTTGTGTCGAATAGCTCTATATTCTGATAGCAATCATTGAGACAGTGTTTGTTCGGAAACAGGTCTCACCCTGTCTCTCCAGCTAGTTAGACAGAAAAGTTAAACAGAATACATCTTAGGGTCACTCGGGATACCAATTATATCCAGTCAGGAGAGAGAACTCATACACAATAAACAAGTGAAATTGGAAGTGATGGAACAAATAATTAGCAGACAAAATTGGAACTGGAACACGATAAAATAAAACCTGATAAATTCTCTCTCCTGATTTGATGAATTTGGCAAACAACCTGAAAATGTATTTTCAGTTCATTTAAAAGCTGAAGAGACGTGCAGGGAGACTCCTGTTACTGAATGAGCACTCGAGAGCAGGGCAGGAATTTCATGGAGGCCATGGCCGCCGTTGCCCCTCAGTTTGGCCTTGTGCCCCTCAAACCAATGGCATGACCTGAGGCCACAGTGGCCTTAATGCCCCAGCTGACTGTACCAGTTTCTCCTGTCTCTTTCTTGTCAATATGTAGACAGTAGACACCAGTGTCTCTTTTTGTCATGTAGACACCAGTGTCTTCTGTTGATTCTGAAATCTTAACTCCCCTGACTCCCCATCTTTAAGCCAATCTAGTGACTTTGATTGGTGCATGGCTGAGCATGGATCAGATTGTAAATACCATCATTTATCCATTTCACTGCAGAAGTGCAGATTAGGTTATCATCCCAAACCCTGAAATACTACAAATTCTTTCATTTGACTAAAATCTTTGTTTTATTTGATGGCCTTCCTGCTCGAGAGCAAGGATTACTATCAGAATAGAGCTTTAACTATTTTGCTTTAACCAATAATATAATGTACACATACTGTATGTATCAGTGTGAGGCTGTGAGCCAGTATCTAAATGTGTGTTTGACCTGGCAGAATCGAGTGGACTTCATGCAGTTGATGGTGGACTCTCAGGGTTCTGAGAACAACAAAGATGATAAGCAGTACAAAGGTACGAAAGCCAGTGACGGAAGAAGTACTTGCATGTTTTACTTAAGTAAAAGTAGCAATGCCCTACAGTAGAGATACACTGTTACAAGTACCAGTTTGAAGTTCTGTATTCGTAATTTACTTGGTTAAAAGAACAAAGGTATTGGAATCATAATATACTTAAAGTAGGCTACCAAAAGTAAAAGTGCTCATTATAGAGAATGTCCCATTTCACAATCTTTTCATATGTATATAAAAAAATAATTTTCCAATAGCCCAAGTATGCATTGGGCTGAAGTGGTTAATGCATGTTTTGTAATATTAATCTAAATCTACAAAGTAACTAGCAACTAAAGTTTCAAATAACTTTGAAACTTTATACTGTAAATATACAGTATACACTTTATACAGTACAATATTTACCTCTTAGATGTAGTGGAATAGAAGTAAAAGTATTGAAAATTGGAGGGGGAAGAAAAGTATACTTAAGTACAATACTTGAGTATGTGTACTGTGCTTAGTTACTTTACACCACTGATGAAACCACACAAAGAAAATGAATACCCACGATGCTCAGCTACGCTGATAGTTAACCTTGCCACAATGAGATATGTGATCTTGTAATGCAGGGGTCTTCAATGTTTTCAGGCCAAGGACCCCTTAGTCGAGAGAGAGATGAAGCAGGGACCCCCACAACCCATAGATACCATATGGGGCTGTTAAGTCTGACATCATTTTGTAGGCAGAGGAGAACTTTTGCCCCCCAAAAAAGCGAATCTTTTTACTATTTTTACTATTTACAAATTTTTCTTCTCTTTGTTGTTGAAAGGAAAGTGGTAGAATTATACTTTAGTCGTTATTTTTGTCTCGGATCTGTTGAAATAGCGAGGGACAGATATTGACAATAAATCTGCTTGGAGGTCTGACTACAAAATGATGTCACGGCTTAAAAGCCCCATAGTTTTATCGTTTGATGGCACAATCATCAGTGTATTTTGGATTCATGTCAATTTGTGTTGTCAGATATTTAACTACCGGTACTTGAACCGTCGATACTTAATAAACTTGACCTTTCACTCTGTACTTAGTCTGCTCCTTTTCTCCTCTATAAACATCTTTGCCGAAAATAGTCTGCTCCTTTTCTCCTCTATAAACATCTTTGCCGAAAATAGCCAATCTACAAGCTCACAACGCCTTGCAGCGCGAGGCATTGTGAGTTTGTAGATCTGCTATTTTTGGCTTAGGTTCTCAGGATATGGACACTAGGGTTCAAATGGCTAATATAAAAAAAGAAAAAAAGTTTCTATCACACCAAAATTTGGAGGACCCCCTGTAGTAACTCTGAGGACCCCCTAGGTGTCCCGGACCCCCTGTTGAAGACCCTTGTTGTAATGGTTGAGGCCTTGTGGTTTGTTCTTCTGACAGGGCTGTCAGATCACGAGATCCTCTCCCAGGCTATGATCTTCATCTTTGCCGGCTACGAGACCAGCAGCAGTACACTCTGCTTCTTAGCTTACAATCTGGCCATCAACCCTGACATCCAGAAGATCTTACAGGAGGAGGTCGACGAGGCCTTCCCAAACAAGGTAATGTTCCTCTTCCCTTTCTCTCACTTCTGACTGTTCTTTGCAGAGCCGGCGCTAGCCGACAACGATGATTAAGTACAAGCTGAAGTCCTTGTCATGTCTGTCTGTCTGTCTGTCTGTCTGTCCTGGTACACGCAACACCACTGACCACTTTCTTAACACGCTGAGGAAGGCTTGATGCCGAAACCCTGTTAATTAAAATGTACCAGAAGGTTTCTTTTTTTTTAACTGCCATTCTTGACTGAGGGGGCGAGATGGTGCTTCGCCTCCTTATGATGCCGGCTCTGGTTATTTGTACTACCACTACTACTACTATCTAATAATAATAATAATAATAATAATAATACAAACAAGTATAATATAGTCTGGTTGCCCTGTTATGGCAACCACGCTAATAAAACATGACAGTTAAAGTGCCTTTCAAAACACCCAAGGTCTAGTATCAAAGCATGTAAAACAGCCAGGTAATAAAAAAAAGAAAAAAGTAAAAGATTGTATCTGTCAAAAAGCAGCAGGTAAAAAGATTATCCAAAAGTCCTGTCTAAATATTTGTGTTTATTTTGATATTTATATTTTTACTGTATTTTATTCAAACACAATTCACAATTCAAAACAAACTATATTGTTGTAGTTTTATGTAGAAGCAGTGGCATCACTATAGTGTTTTGTTTTGTTTCCATCAACCACCAGGCTAAACCGACGTACGAAGGCCTGTCGCAGATGGAGTACCTGGACATGTGTCTGAACGAGTCCCAGAGGCTGTACCCCATCGCCAACCGCTTGGAGAGAATCGCCAAGAGCTCGGTGGAGATCAACGGCGTGACCATCCCCAAAGGAACCTGCGTCGCCGTGCCCGTGTACGCTCTCCACCGCGACCCCTCCCTCTGGCCCGAGCCCGAAGCCTTCAAGCCCGAAAGGTAACTGTGTTGTTGTTACACGAAACGCCAGCGCTTCAAACCAACGTTGGAAAACATTTTAGTTGTTGCTTAGAGAACATAAAATTTCTCGTTTGGGTCTCGTGCCAAAAAGCCTGGGAACCACGGAACCAGACTAGTGAAAATAACAGATCTACAAGCTCACAACGCGGCACGAAGTGACTCATTCTGAGCTTGTAGATCTGCCAAACCTTTTCTGGATAAGGGTCAAGTTGAAAATCTTGAAAGCGTTAGCGGCCCACCCATTTTATGCTGTAACACGGCATCCAAACAGCAGCCGAGTTAAGTGGTTAAGTCAATCCATTGTGTTCCGGCTTGGATCAGTGGAACTAACGTAGTATACTTAACGTTCCTGTCTGCAACGTTTTATAGAAAGAATACCATGTCTAAAGGGTCATTCACACTGAGCACTATAACTATAACTATAAAAGTATAGTTTTAAAAATCATCAAGTCCAAGTGGATGGCAGAGTTCACGTCGGCTATTAAAAAACATACAATGGTGAACGATATAGTTAGGATATAGCTTGCAATACTCTTGCGGCCCACATGTTGGGAAGCACTAGGTTAGACCATGCTGCAGGTTTTAGATAGGGTAAGCACTAAGCATGAGAACTTAGGCAAATGGTGCATTTATATAACAACTTTATCCAAGGCACTTTACAATGTGCGTTACATTCACCCATACCTTGATGGTGGAGGAAACCATGCAAGCCACCAACCTGCTCATCGGGAGCAGAGGTTGAGTGTCTTGCTCAAGGACACTTTGACACCAACATAGGGAGAGCTGAGTATCGAATCAGGGACCTTCCGTTTCTTCCACTCTTGGCTACCTCCTGAGCCACTGCCACCCCAAGACACTCTGTTCGGTTTCACTGAGGCGGAGCCTTAACCTTAACTCATACAAACCACACTTTCAAAACCCCTATTCTCTATTTCTAGGTTCAGCAAGGAGAATAAGGACAACATAGACCCGTATGCCTACATACCTTTCGGCGCAGGGCCAAGGAACTGTATTGGCATGAGGTTTGCCATCCTGTCCATGAAGTTAGCCGTGGTGGAGCTCATTCAGAACTTCACCATCGTCACCTGCAAGGAGACTGTGGTGAGTAGACATTCTTCTACACAAGTACACAAGTGGGTCATCAACGTGTCCATACGCAGACAAATATATCCGTGGCAAAGACTAGGCCTTGTCTTATACTGAATGTAAAGTATACATGTACCAGCATGGTGATAACCGGTAAAATCCAGAGTGTGAATCTAACCCGGAAAGTACTCTGGACTTTGCTGATAATTGTGGTTGTTCATTTTGTGGTTATTTAAAAAGGTGCTGTAAGTGATATGTTTTGGTTAAAACAAAAAGTATTTTGTTAAAAAGTTAAAGCTCTCCTGCTCTTTAGTAAGTACGGAAAATACATTTCCAGGTGGGAAATACCTTTCATCCAATCAGGAGAGAGAACTCATTTCATCACTGTTCCAATTCCAATGTCTTCAAAAGAAAAAAGAAAAATAACTTTTAATGATCTGTGATGTTACTTATGTTTCTCCAGATTCCAATGGAGCTAGGAATTGATGGCTTCACAACACCTAAGGAACCCATCAAACTCAAGTTGATTCCAAGAGCACATGTGGCTGCTTAACCTGCTAAATGCTAAATATACCCATGTCACTCAACACTTCTTTGACACTTAGTTCAATATCTCACTTTTGTCGAGCGCCATTTGTTGAAAAGGCATATAGTACAGTATAAAGTATAAATCAGCTTCAACTCTAGCCTGCCAATTCTTCCCATTTCCAGTGCTTGATTCATGTCATATTTTGAGCAGTTTGAAAATGTGCCTCAACAACAATCAACTGCATATGACTGTATTTCTATTCTCATGTCATCTGTAACCATTTTTTGTATATAATAAAGTGATTATATCATATTATAGCGTGATTATTAAGTTGACCACCTAGGCCTAAATAGAAATATTTGAATTATGGAATTTATTTTAATAAGTATAGGAATACATTCCAGAAAGTGCTAAATTTACTGTATGAGATTGATAGCTACAAAATACTGAATACAACCTTTAGAAAGACATAGGCCTACTAGAAATATAGTGTGAATAAGTAGCCTTATCCGCTTCATCTGTTACATGAGCTTTGTGTACAGAGCAAGTTAATCCAGGAGATTTTACTGCACTTCTCTGTGCAGAGTTCAACAATGACTGCTTGATAGATGAAAGCACAGATGATAGCCCTCTCTCTGTCTAAGAAAGATAACACCCAACAGGTTTCAGCCACTGCATTCCAACACAGGGACGTGCTGGCCATTGGGAAAAGCGGGACAACTCCCCAATGGCCGGTTCATTCCCGGCCGGTCCAGGCCTTCGTTCCATTTTGGGGGGCTGGGCGGCCAACAAAGTAAATCGTCACCGTCGGGCAGAAACCTTGTATCTCCAAGTTTCAAATGTGTGCATTTTTCCGCAAAGCAAGGCCCTGCTTCATCATACAAGGCCATCGCCCAAAAGTAGTGAAAACAGCAGATCTACAAGCACACAACGCCTCGCGGTGCAAGGCGCTGTGTGCTTGTATTTTCACTAGTTTAAATCATTTTTCAAATGATGAAACAAAAAAGGGTTTTGGACATACAAAGTTTCCACCCAACAACAACGAAATATAACTCATGTAATTGGCCCACTGGCTTGTCACTTGTCATGATCTGAAATGGCAAATCTTTGAGTAGCAGCAGCGCTATAGAGAGAGATCTCTCTCTATAGCGCGCAATGAGGGCATCTCCAACTCTTTTTCCCAGGCTGAATCAGGGGTACAGCACGTCCCTGTTCCAACAACAGTGTATATAACCATTAGCTCATAGCTATCACTCATGCACATAAAGAAAACGAGAGCGCAAATTCAAAACAGGTTTTCACTGCTAGGCCTCATGTTTTCTACTGCACTGAATAGATGGCCTCCTTTAAAATGTTTGGATATTGTTTCAAGGGGGAGCACTCCCACTGCTATCTCACTTTCCATTGATTGATTGATTGATTGAAGAATTTATTAGAAGTTTGCAATAGAAAAAAGTACAGTTTCATGACAGTACAAATCACTGGTACAAGGTCAACTAAAAGGAGATCCTAGAAAGCCGAGGCTTATTTCCACAGGAACCACACTTTAAGTATCTCATATAACATTGAAAGACAGACGGATAGAACATAGTACTTTATCTAGGATAATATCAGTTTCAAAAGCATAACATCAAATACAAAGGCAGAAAAAAAGAATAATAAAAAGGGGGGGGGGGCATGGGGGCTTAGTCTATTTACAAGTCACGGGTAGCAGCTGTCTGAAGGTGACTTTTCATACCAATTTTGAAGGAGGCTAGGGATTTGCTCTCCTTTAGGGCTTGAGGAAGGGCGTTCCACATGTTGATGGTGTAGCAGGAGAACGAGTTAGAGCCTTGTTTAGTGTTAAATCTACGTTGATGATGATTAGTGGAGTCTCTGCACACAGTACACACCCACAGTACTACATAAACAAGCTCCCCTCTTTTTTGTTAATAAATGATAGTTTAAAAAAAAATCAAACCTCGGTTCGAAGTGGAGCGGTGAATTTGAGCAGTTCCAGGTAAATATATAAAATATATAAATATATTCACCTATTTATATATTGACATGTGTCAATTCTTGATTGCCCGTGGCTCGCTACGGTGGCTGCATGCTGAATAGATGGAACAGAGATATTTTGGATAGACTGTTCAAAGTCCCTGACTTTTTTCACCTATTTTATATATTGACATGTGTCAATTCTTGATTGCCCGTGGCTCGCTACGGTGGCTGCATGCTTCGTGAGCCTCCACTCTAACGGCTATCACGGGCAGACGCAGACAGCAGAGGGGGTCGACTCGAGATACGCCAACATACCATGCTTGTTAGTTGTTATTAACGGACTACACACACACACACAACAGCTGATCTTCACGCAGACAACACCTCGATGTGCGTCTTGCGCGAGGCGTTGTGAGCTTGCAGCTCTCTCTCTCTCTCTCTCTCTCTCTCTCTCTCTCTCTGAAATACGATTCTCTCTCTCTCTCTCTCTCCCTCCTCTCCCCCCGTCTCCCTCTCGCTGCCGTTAACCTTTGTTTTTATCGCGACGTGGTGTGTGTGTGTGTGTGTGTGTGTGTGTGTGTGTGCGTGCGTGCGTGCGTGCGTGCGTGCGTGCGTGGCGCGCGCGCGCATGCGTAGATCCTGTTCGAACTGAACGAAACAAAAAAATCCCATCATTCTCCATGCATCAGGGCGGAGGGGAACTCAATTCGATAGGTACCGAAATGTTGTGTAACTGCTGTGCGCACATGCGCAGATCCTGTTCAAACTCAACGGGACACTTCTCACTTGTGAGACTGGACACACATTTCTGCCTATCTATAGGTACCGAAATGTTGTGTAACTGCTGTGCGCACATGCGCAGATCCTGTTCAAACTCAACGGGACAGTTCTCACTTGTGAGACTGGACACATATTTCTGCCTATAGCGGAGCTGCTGTGTTTCACACACCGCTCCAAAAACCTACTCAACATTGTGAAAGTCTGACCTCTAGTGGAAGGCTGGAGCATTGCAATGAGACGTGAGACCATGCCAGGCTAGGTTTTTTTTTGATTGATTGATTGAAGAATTTATTAGAAGTTTGCAATAGAAAAAAGTACAGTTTCATGACAGTACAAATCACTGGTACAAGGTCAACTAAAAGGAGATCCTAGAAAGCCGAGGCTTATTTCCACAGGAACCACACTTTAAGTATCTCATATAACATTGAAAGACAGACGGATAGAACATAGTACTTTATCTAGGATAATATCAGTTTCAAAAGCATAACATCAAATACAAAAGGCAGAATACAAAGAAAAAGGGGGGGGGGAGCATGGGGGCTTAGTCTATTTACAAGTCACGGGTAGCTGCTGTCTGAAGGTGACTTTTCATACCAATTTTGAAGGAGGCTAGGGATTTGCTCTCCTTTAGGGCTTGTGGAAGGGCGTTCCACATGTTGATGGTATAGCAGGAGAACGAGTTAGCGCCTTGTTTAGTGTTAAATCTACGCTGATGATGATTAGTGGAGCTGCCTCTGGTGTTATGATCGTGAACATCCTTGACCTTTAAGAAGTAGTTTGTCAGGTACATGGGAATCTTGGAGGTGTAGTGTATCTTGTACACCAGGCCCATTGCAAGATGCTGTACTCTGTCAGCTACTTTGAGCCACCCCACGCTTTCGTGGTGATGCTCGGTAAGGTGGGTCAGAGGAGGGAGACCAAGCACAACCCTAATTAGTTTGTTTTGGGCTGTTTGGAGCTTTAGCTTTAAGGCAGCTGGGGCGTCGCGATACCAGACAAGGACTCCGTAATCAATGAGGGGCCCAATAAGAGCACCTCCTAGTGTCTTTCGGGATTTAATATTGATCAGTGGGGCAACTCTTTGCAAGAAGCGAATTCGTTGATTGACTTTATTGATTACCTTGGTGGTCATTTTTTCACTGGATAGGTTAGCCTCCAGGATGCAACCCAGGTAGCAGATGTGGTTTTTTCTTTCTATCACAGTGTCACCTACTTTAATTGTGAAGTTCTCAACTAGGCTAAGTTTCTGACTAGATCCAAAGAGGATACATTCAGTTTTGCCTAGGTGAATTGAGAGTCTGTTGTCATTGAGCCAGGTGCAGATCTTGTTAAGTTCACAGTTAAGGGCCTTTTCAACCTGCAAAATGTCTCTGCCTGAGACTAGGAGAGCCGAGTCATCCGCGAACAGAAACAGATTGCAGTCACAAGCAGATGACATGTCGTTTACGTATATTAAGAACAACAGTGGTCCTAGTATACTCCCTTGAGGTACTCCACAGTTTACTGGGAGGGGGGGGGACAGGGTTCCGTTGACTTCCACCATCTGTTCCCTCCCCACCAAGTAAGAGTGCATCCATCTCACTGCTGTGCTATCAAGACCAATAGCTTTGAGTTTTTCGATCAGAATAGAATGATCGACGGTGTCAAATGCCTTCTGGAGGTCCAGCATGACCATGCCACAATATTTGCCATCGTGAATTTCACGTTTGATGTAATCATTCAAATAGATGAGGCATGTATCTGTGGAATGGGACTCTCTGAAGCCAGACTGGAACTCGTAGATCAGTTTATTCTCTTCAAGATATTTAGCCACCTGTTCATAGACAATTGTTTCCATTACCTTAGAGATGGAACTAAGGATTGAGATTGGCCTGTAGTTGCCAGGGTCAAGTTTACTGCCTTTTTTGTGCAGGGGGGTTACCTTGGCTAATTTGAAGTCCTGGGGGACATAACCCTGCTTGATAGATAGATTAATAATATGGGTAATGATTGGGGCAATGGTGGCAGCTGAGTCTATGAGAAATTTGGGGGCAATTTTATCATGGCCAGCGGCCTTGAATTGAGGTAGGGTGCGCAGTTTTTTAAACACTTCATCAGTTGACACCGTGGCAAGTTTAAAGTTGTCTTTGCATACCCCAAGGTTCCTGTAGAATTTCAAGATGTGCCTAACACCAAACAGCCCAGATGGAGCGGGCAGTTTATTGACCAGATTTTTGGCCATGGAGGTGAAGTAGATGTTGAGATTTTTGGCTACATCAAGACTATCCGTGAGGAGGGTTATGGGAGTTTGGATGGATATGTTGTTGGCTATGGATCTGAGTTTAGCACCACAGCCTAGCTGGGTTTTAAATAGCTTCCATAGGTCTCGTGGTTTGTGGATGTTTTCCTCAACTTTCTCATCCAAGTAGTTTTTTTTGGCAGAAAGGATTAAGGAGGTTGTCCGATTTCTCAGTTTATTAGCCTCTAAACTGACTATTTCTAATTTGGCTTTAAGGTGTTTATTGGGGCCTTTTTTGAGTTTGTGATTATATTTGCGTTTCTCAGAGTATTTTTTGTCTCTGAGTTTCATTGATTCACAGATTTCCGAATTCCACCATGGCTGTGAGCGGGCTTTAACCCTGACCCTACGCAAAGGAGCCACTTCGTCTAGGGTAGTGTTGAAAATGGATTTAAAGCCTAGCCAGGCTTCATCGACCTGAGTGCTAGCTAGTACTGGGGACCAGTCAGATTTCTCCAGTTTATGGTTAAAGGCTTCGCTAGAGTAGGTTTTGAGGTTTCTAGCTTCAACTGTTTTGTGGCCGTCAGCTTTGGACTTATGTATTTTGCGGGTGCAGTAAATGATATCATGGTCGCTTAGACCACCACATTCAATAGTCCCACTCGCGGAGACTTTAGATTTGTCTGTGGTTACAATGAGATCTATGGTGGTTTGAGAGTTATCTGTAACCCTAGTTGGCTTGGTGATGAGCTGAGTGAGCTGAGTGAGCTGAGGTTAGGTTAGGTGGATCAATCCTAGCCTGGCTAACCAGACTATAGCCTAAGGCCCCGGCTACACGGAGCTGGATTGTTGCTGGATTGTTGATATCTAGACACTTTTTTGTGCTGTTGGGGCATGTAGCCACACGAAGCTGGATAGTTTGGCAGTGAATCTGGATAGTTTTCAATCCGGATAAATAAGTGGAGACACTGAAAACTATCCGCTTCACTGGATCCGTGTAGTCAAGATAGGCGGATATTTCTGAAGACAATGACATCACCGTAATCTTCGCGCATGCCCATTGATTCTTTTGGCATGTAACACGAATCCCAGTCAACACTCTCTTGTGCTCTCATGGCCTTGTATTGTACGGCGATATTAAGCAGCAACTCAACCTCATCGTCGGTCCATATAAAAATTGTATCACTTTTTTCACTTTTATCTTTTTTCTTCTTGCTCTCCATGACTTCACTCACGTGTTTTCAGTAGCTGTTTGTTTTTGTTTTTGATTCACTGCCGGTGTTCCGGCTTAGTACTGCGCATGCTGAGATGCTGAGCCTATTCTTCTATGGTAGAGCACTCTGGGTATTACTTATCCCTTACCACCACGGCGCCACCTACTGGCCTGGCATGCTTGTTGGAGCCTATAATTATAGACCTCCCTCCATGCCTCCCTCTAGTGGAGGTCTGGGGACTCATATTTTAGACCTAGATATCCAGCTCCGTGTGGACCTAGATAGTTTTCTATCTGGATATCAACAATCTATCTGGATATCAACAATCCAGCTCCGTGTAGCCGGGGCCTAAGCCTACTATGCTTAATGCAGCTAACTAACTGCAGTATATGTATCCCCTCGTTGTTTTAACACTCTTTGTCCAGAAAGTATGTTACAACATCACCTCACACCAACATACTCAAGAGGCCCACTGGATACATGAAGACTAAACTCCAAACAGCCCAAAATAAACTAATTAGGGTCCTGCTTACCCTTCCCTATCAGACTCACCTCACCGCTACTCACCAGTTAAGAGTGGGGTGGCTCAGAGTAGATGACAGAGTACAGCAACTTGCAATGGGCCTGGTGTACAAGATACACTACACCACTATGATACCCAAGTACCTGTCAAAATACTTTATAAACATTAAGGATGTCCATAACTACAACACCAGAGGCAGCGCCACAGATCACTTCCAACCCAGAGTCAAAACCAACAAAGGGTCAAACTCGTTTTTCTGCTATACCACCAAGATGTGGAAAGCCTTACCGAAGGCCATAAAGGAGTGTGGATCACTAGCATCCTTTAAAATTGCCCTGAAAAACCACTTACAGGCAGCAGCCGTTCGCAACTGGTAAAAAATGAACCTAGCCCAACCCTACCCTCCCCTGCCCCTTCTTTGTATACTGTTTGTTTAGACTTACTGTTTTCTTTTTTGTTTTTCTTTACATATCTACTGCATAGTACTGTGTTCTATTTGTCTGTCATTCAATGTTATATGAGATACTTCAATGGTTTCCAGTGGAAATAAGCTTAGTCTTTTCATGGATCTCCTTTTAGTAGACCTTGTACCAGTGAACTGTACCGTCATGAAACTGTACCTTTTCCTATACAAACTTCTAATAAAGTCTTCAATCAATCAAACATGACAGTGCTTGTAATGGATGGAAATATGTAGTAAGACTAGTACTAGCCTAGGCCTAATGTGAATTTTACCAGGCTGGCACCTCAAGCCAGGTGAATAGGTAAATAATGTGTACGCACAAACGTACACATTCTTTTCTTTCACAAAGTGGTTGACTCACCAAGTTTGAGCAAGGCTCTAGGGCAGATTTTTGCAGGGTTGTGTCTGTGTAGACATCAGGAGGTGGCAAGTGCGAGCTAGTTGTTGTAATATTGTCTTTTGGCCACTACGGGGAGCTAGAGTCCCGCGAGATGCTATGTGTGAATGTGTCCGGGACTCCGGGCCAAGACGACTACTATTTATTTCAAGAGGCATTTTGTTTTTAGTAGTTAGTTATGTAATAAGTAACCTCGCGTAGCCAGGCTTACTCAGTGTAGTCAATGGACTTATGCTACTAGCATAAAGGTTCAACTTGATACATTTGCCCTAATGTAGTGAAGCAATGACAAAGTATTCTTCCCCTTGGCGCTCTGTAAATTTCAAAACAATTTCTAGCCTCACTGTGACTGAAATATCGTCGAACAACATACTCGGGAACTTATAATTTGACAAAAACCGATGGACATGCCATGGCATGAGTCCAAATGTGTCCTTTTATATTCTTCAATCCATTGTGGCTGCAGCTCACACGCTGCTGCTGGAGACCGAAACTGGACTGGGATCAAACAAAGAGGTTTATCCTCCTCAAAGTCCTCATACAGCGCAGCAGAACGGGAACGCCTCCATGCAGGATTGCCATGTCTGCTTATTATAAGCCACTTTGGGCTTGTTTTTTTTCTCCTGTTCCAGTGTTCCTGGAACAGGAGATGCTCCAACATCTGGCTTTGTCCGGTCAAAAACTGGTGGGGAAAAACGTGTTAAAAAATGTCTGTGGATTAAGTAAACTGAAGTGTGGCCTACATCTGGCCTACATCTTGGCACAAAAGGCTCAAAGTTTGTTGTACACCCAGGCATAGGCGACTCTAGCCTCTTCCAGCAAGGGGTGCACGACCTCTATTACCTCATTGCGCGCGCGAAAAAAATTGCGGATATTAGCGGTTTTGTAATGTTGTTTTAGCGGATTTCTGCAGTTAATTTTGTACCCAAATGTAAAAATAAGTTACTTGCGGTTATCGGTTATTTGCGGGCAAATTATGCATTTTTTCAAGTTAAAATCGGTTCGGTTCTACACGGCGGCAGAACCATTTTGGGCTTAATATAATAGGGTTTATAAAAGCATGATCTGACTGTCTTAGTCTTACCTTGGGCTGGTCAGGAGGAAATGGTTCAGTCACGCACAGTGAGACAAGAGTCCTGGCTGATAGAGCCTGAGGTCTGTGTTTTGTAGAGGAAAGTCAGGTACAAAATGATCCTCTCCATGTGATGTTTCAGGGCAAGCAGCTATATTATAATATCTACCGGTAGTCACGTCCATAGTAGTGAAGAGCTCGAACTCCATGCTTTATTTTTAACAGATGTTGTTTTCAATTTCAATACTGGCGCGTGGATATGACATCACATCAGGAGGGGAGGGGGGGGCTGCCTGGAGCTGCCAGCCTCTATCACTACCACTAGGGGGTGTTGTTGTATTCGGTCTGAGTGGATGTAAAGTTACATTACAAAAAAAAAAAAATCAAAATGGCCGCCTGGCGGCCAGGGGTTGCACGTGCACCCTAGGACACCCCTTAAAATCGCCTATGCACCCAGGCTGTGCACCAAGATCGTATTCAATGCATGGGGTTCGTTCAGCACTGCTCAACTGTCACCCAGTAGTAGTGTTTACAGTTTACAGTTTAGGCATTTAGCAGACGCTTTTAATCCAAAGCGACTTACAATAAGCAGATAATACATCACTATAATAAACAAGATAATAGGCCTATGTCAGAACATCAACAACATAACAAATGCAAATGAATAATATCAACCCTGCTAGAAAAACCAGCACAAGACCAGCAGTAAGACCAGCACCAGCACAAACCAGCGCATGTTGTGTTTTACTGCTGGTCTGTGCTGGTCCCACCATCTAAACCAGCATGAACCAGCACAGACCAGCACCAGCACATGTTGTGTTTTACTGCTGGTCTGTGCTGGTGCTGGTATTATTAGCTGGTTTAGGTTTAGCTAATTAGGTTTAGGTTTAGCTAATTTGCTCTTTGCTCTGGTGCTTGATTCCTGTTCTGATGCTCTGCTCCATGGGTATTTGACCATATTAGATTGTGACATTATTATTGACATTGTGAGTGGGATTCGAACTTACTACCTCTGGATCTTGAGTCCGATACTGATCCTCTGCGCCACTGGAACCTGTTAGTTAAAATGGGTGTTTGTCCCTATTTGTATATGACCAGCTTAGACCAGCACAGACCAGCACAGACCAGCACCAGCACAGACCAGCACCAGCACAGACCAGCAGTAAAACACAACATGTGCTGGTTTGTGCTGGTGCTGGTCTGTGCTGGTCTATGCTGGTTTATGCTGGTTCATGCTGGTCTGTGCTGGTGCTGGTGCTGGTCTATGCTGGACCAGCACCAGCACCAGCACAGACCAGCAGTAAAACACAACATGTGCTGGTTTGTGCTGGTGCTGGTCTGTACTGGTCTGTGCTGGTCTATGCTGGTTTATGCTGGTTCATGCTGGTCTGTGCTGGTGCTGGTGCTGGTCTGTGCTGGTGGACCAGCATGGGACCAGCACAGACCAGCATAGACCAGCACCAGCACCAGCACAGACCAGCATGAACCAGCATAAACCAGCATAGACCAGCACAGACCAGCATGAAAATTGTGCTGGTCTGTGCTGGTTTTTCTAGCAGGGAATCTAGAAAAACAATATCAGTAAAAAAAAAAAAAAAAACACTACCCACTAACCATTGGTTACTCACTAACCAATGGGACTGACCTAAATGCCAGAAGAACACTCCCATCAGCTGCTCAAGTGACCAAGTAACAAGTGTCAAAGTTCAAAGGAACGGCAGGAAATGCAGCTATATAGGCAGCGCCAGCGTTATTACGAGCCTGATGTGTGACCGTACCCACTGTGTGGAGTTTGCATGTTCTCCCTGTGTCCCCTAGCCATAGGGTAGGTACCTATCCTCAAAAAAATAATCCTGGTCTCTATAGTGCCTCCCCATGGCCAGCCGGGGCACCTGATGGAGGGGAAATGAACTGGTTGGAATAAGGTGTTCCTTCCACACGTTACGTCCAACCGGGTAAACTCCCCCCTGTCAGGTGGAAAGAAGCAGCTTGGCCTCCTCATGCATAGAAGGAAGCATGAGGTGAGTCCATTGCTCTCCCCAGGTTGGTGCCCAGGATTACATTAGATAATAGACACCGGGTCGTTTTTCACCAATGTCACCAATGCCAAAATGTTTTTAAAATATTGCAATCTCTCTTGACCTTTTAAACAACGTCTTCAAAAGATAGCCGTATTAGCCGACAAAACCATGTACTTTTACAAAGTAATCCCTTACACTACTTGTTATTGGGTAAAGTATATAATACAGTAATATAGGCTATTACTAGTAACTACTCTACTAACTAGTTACTGCCCATTGCCCAACACTGCTCTGAACCTGATGCTTAGTTAGTGCTCGTGTACATCTGTTTTCACAGACCTGGTTGCTTAGTTATTTCTCTCGCACCAATCTGGCAACGCCGCTACCCCCATGCGTAAAGCTGCGCGCATTGGCCAGCCCCGCTGGCTGCTGCCTCCATCCATAGGCTGGCTGTCCTGTCACTGAAGCCGCTGTTAGTAGTGCTTCACACGCTGCCTCCGAGTCCGTCCGAGTCCCAGGCGCTGATAGCCGGGGTGGGCTCTGCCTTCAGTGCCTTGATTCATGGTGTGGTCTGGAGGAGAAGGCTTATTTTGGGATTGGGAGAAACTTGATGCAGCCGGCACGGAGCGCATGAAGGTAAAGGGGTTTATTTCGTGAACTGAGCTAACAAATGACTATGTTGTTTCCAACCGTTTCATATTTTATTACAAGAAAGCATAACATGCAAGAGATAAGTGTCTAAAGACATAGGGTCTTCTGTCTCATCTTGAACATTTTGGCAACCAGCATGGGCTTGCCTGGGGTCATGTATGCGTGTAGGCAGGGTGAAACTTCTAACTGCTGCCAGAATGATGCTCTGTAGCCTAAAGGACTTTGTTTAATAAAGGTCTATTTTTAAGCAATCGTAAAATATATATTAGTTACAGTTAGCCTATTATCTGTCAGCCAGCTGACAGTGAGAATCAATTGTTTCCCGTTGAGCCTATTATCCAGGATAAAGGGTGTGCGTGATACTGATACAGTAACCTAATTGATATTGATGCGGTATTAATTTTGCCATTACACGTCCAGGCAGGGCGGTGTATGCCTTTTTGGGCACTATTAAGACTTTCCATTCAGAGATATATTATAGCAGAGACTGAAAATGTAGTGATTTTTGTCTCTCATGTGAGACAAAGGGGTTCCATGCAGCCAGCCGGCAGGTGGATCCTCCTCAGATACTGGGAGGCAGTTCTTGTGTTGAACAATTTGTGCTATCTTATCTCCCCTTGTTGTGGCAGTCTCTGTCTGTCTGTCTCTCTGTCTCCGCTGCTTTCTGTTGGATGAGGAGCTCTCTGTCTGTCTGGCAGGCATCATTATTTCAGGATGTATTTGCTGCTGCTGGTGAGAAATGCAGAGAGACAGGGAAGAAATCACTGAGGTGCAGAAAACAATGAAGTTAAAGGCTGGCTAACAGAACAGAATGCACACTCGTGCACGCGCGCGCGCGCGCACAAAACACACGCGCGCGCGCGCACACACACACACACACACACACACACACACACACACACACACACACACACATAGTGGTGTAAAAAGTAACTAAGTACATTTACCCAAGTACTGCACTTGGGTAATTCTTTTAGGTATTTATTACTTTTATACTGGAATATTTTCAATTGTCAGTAGGCCTACTTTTACTTCTACTCCACTTGGACTTTTACTTGTAACAGAGTGTTTCTACTTTGCAGTATTGATACTTTTACTGATATGTGAGTAGTTTGTTCACCACTGACACACACACACACACACACACACACACACACACACACACACACACACACACACACACACACACACACACACACACACACACCACAGGGAGGGTACACTACACACTAGAGTTTCCTTTTGGCACACACAGATCAGTGTTTGTCTTAATGGGCGTGATTGTGTTTCTATTGAGTTGTAAATCCATCTGTTTTTCCTTTCTGAGAAATCTCAGTGAATGCAGAACATTGGTACGAGAGCCAGCCCATACATTAAATACCAGTGGTGGAAGAAGAACTCAAATCCTTGTTATTTTCTTTGTTATTATATAAAGCTTGTAAAGCTCCTTTGAATTGAAATTGAATTGTTATTGAAAAAAGGTTGATATTCACTGATGATGGTTAGTGAAAACAGCAGTGCAGGGACCCCAGCCGAGTAACACCTGAAGAGGGTTTAAAGTGTTTAACATGGTTAATATAGTTACCAGTAAGACCCCTAAGGGCGACAAGCGACCTCGCCCTTTCGAGGTCGCCCTAAAAGGCGAGGTCACGCCATGTCTTGGCCACCTGGCCAGTGATGTATATCTGACCAGTTACCCATAATATGGAGACCCCTGGTACCCATATATGGAGATCCATGTACTGTTATGCTGTGAGAGCCCAAACATGCTTACTCAGTTATTCGTTATGTGAAAGTCCTATGACATCTGACATCGTATACAATCCCTTTTATGCCCATATATGGAGATCCCTGTATGTAGATCCAGCCACACAGATATATGGGCTGTCTTGGCCATACAGTATATGGATTCTGTTAGTGTGGTATGGGGCTGTTACGGCCACCAGTCTAGGGTTGGGGACCGCAACATAAAATGCACAATGACAACTGATTTAAAAGGGAATATTTACATTTGTTGCCACAAAAGGGGGTCTGATTACAGAAATGTTGTAAATATATACACACTCACAGAACTACACAGTGAATCAACGGATTTAACTAACTCCAAGTAACAAAAAAAAATCAGAAATCAAAGGTTTGGTGAGAGGACAGAGGGATTGAACCTCTGCTGCTATAAAGCTGACAGTCCTCTGCTGCACTGAACACTAACTGAGGCTGCAGAGGGCCGCCACTGTTGCCAGGTAGAAGCAGGAATATTAAATAAGCATCAAGTTCTATGAAAACAAGCCCAAAAGAAGCGACTAACACATGTTCACTTTAAACCTCTGTACACATCGGCTATTTTCAAACAAACCTTGGGGGAAAAAAGTGAAAATGTAAAATATCCTTTGAAACATTTTCAACAACAAAAGTCTTGTGCGGGGGTCCCTGGTACAAAATATTTTCAGATGGGGATATGTGGACAATTACATATTCATTTTGGGGGGGCTTGACATGAAAATGTTTGAGAACCACTGGTTTAAACAACTTTAGGAAACATGCCCCAAATAATCAACTATACACTTTAGAAACAAGCAGAGGAGAAAAGAAAAACGAAACCCATACCACCAATATTTACAAGTGACTTTGCAGAAGAAAACAAGCCCATAAGTCGCTTATAATAAGCTGACGTGGCAACGCTGACGGCCACATGTTAGTTGAGACCCGTTGGCCATGATGAGTGGGATTCAGGGATTACCTTTGTGTGACAATTCCCATGGCGAGGGCATCCCAGGAATGTGGTGCTAATATGGTTTTCCATGGAGGAAGGTTGGGAAGCATGTGCTATACTGTTGCTTTAGTTTAGGAGCGCCGTCCTGCCGATTCTCAACTGTTTTCATTTCAAGGACCCCCGCTCTGATATTCATTAGGCCACGGACCCCCATTATGTAGGACTTTTATCCCTGGCAGGCTGGCACCCCAATTTAATAAAGAAAAAGTTAATTTAACTCAGGGAGTATACAAAATGCAACCAATGGGTTCCATTTCTATACTCTCTGTGTTACAGTCCTTTATTAAGGGATCATTTGGTTCGTATCTATCAATCATTTAGCCGCTCTGTAACCCTCTCAGGGAAAGCCATGGGGTCCCCGGACCATACATTGAGAACCAGCTGTTTAGGGCTTTTATGCGTTTTGGCTGTGACGGTAATTAACCAGTGTAATCTTACTTAATCAGATATCAGTTTATACAGAGTCTATCAACACATACCGCTACAGAGTTTAGCTTAACAGCTTTCAACCTGGCCATAGTAGGTAAACATTCTTTCAAAAATAAGCGAAAATAGGGCTTAAGTGGCAGCTTACCTGACAGCTCAGCCAAGACTAGGCAATTACTAACACTTAACTGTGCACGCGCGTGCGTGCGTGTGTGCGCTTGCACGCATGTGTAACTGCAAAACAGTTTCTTTGATATTTGGCCTTAAGATGTGTGTGCGAGCGAGGACTACAAATTGTTGGACCGGCTAAAAGAAGGGCAAAGCGATTAGTCAAATATTGTACAGACAATTTTGACCATGATCTTGCATTGCATTTTGATAGATTTTGACATGATTCATGTCTTAAATTGAAAACCCAAATAAAGAAATTAAAAGGTGTGTGTGTGTGTGTGTGTGTGTGTGTGTGTGTGTGTGTGTGTGTGTGTGTGTGTGTGTGTGTGTGTGTGTGTGTGTGTGTGTGTGTGTGTGTGTGTGTGTGCGTGCGTGCGTGCGTGCGTGCGTGCGTGCGTGCGTGCGTGCGTGCGTGCGTGCGTGCGTGCGTGCGTGCGTGCGTGCGTGCGTGCGTGCGTGCGTGCGTGCGTGCGTGCGTGCGTGCGTGCGTGCGTGCGTACGTGCGTGCCGTGTGCGTTCGTGCGTCTGTGTGTAGGTGGATACCCTACCCTCTCATATTCAAGTACCAAGTAAAGTAGCTAACCATACATTTGTCCCCAAGTGTTGTGTTGTGATTGAGTGGCGACCCACAGAATGCAGTGAGGTTTGTGTGGTGATGATGATGATGGGAGGAAGAATGTTGTGGAGCGCAGCAGCAGCAGATACAGGAAGGAAAACAATGTAAGAGAGGAGTTGTCATAAGAAATGTCATCTCGACTATCCACGTAGCTTGCAATAGCAGCCAACTTTGTGGTATTTTGCTATGTGGAAAGGAATATGAAATGTCATGTCAACATTGTACTGTTTACATGGCATATAAATTCAGGATTCAAGGTTCAACTTTATTGTCCACGAGGGAGCATTTGTCTTGGGCACAGACACACAGTGCTGCACAGTTGCCGCACATAAAACATCTTAACAACTGGGGCGGGAGTGGCTCAGGGGTAGAGTTGCCGTCTTAGAACACAAAGGTTTCCCACTTCCCAGTTCGATCCCGGGCTCCCCCAGAGTTAGTGTTGAAGAGTCCTTGAGCAAGACTGAACCACTAGTTGCTCCCGGTGAGCAGGTTGGTGCCTTGCATGCATGGTTTCCTCCGCCATCGGTGTATGAATGGGTGAATCTAATGCACAATCTCTGTAAAGCGCCTTGGATAAAGGTGCTATATAAATGCACCATTTAACTTATAAAGACATTAAAAATTACCTTATTTTCTATCAGTTACACACCCCATGAAGCCTAGTTTCTGTCGCATTCCTAAGCCAATAATTTGATCGGTCAATAGGAGACTCAGTAGTCTCCTACCGGGGACTCTGCCGGTCATCACATTATTGGCTTAGGAATGTGACAAAAACAATCTCCATGAATTCAAAGCTTCATGGGCTGTGTAACTACTCCTTTAAAACCCTATATTTAGTTTGTTCCCCCAGAGCTGCTCCTTTTTTTCACCAAATCTCTTACAGTATACTGTAGATCTGCTATTTTTGACAGATCGTCTTTGCTCCGGAATAGGGATGGTAGTAGGGAGGGATCATGAGGCTGAGTGTTTGCGGTATGATTTGATTTGAATTTGAACCATTTTGAACCTTATTCTGCGGGGAACATTCACCAAAATAGATCGGCTATTTTCGACAAAGAGAGAAAAAAGGACAATCTGGTACCACCCACCTATAGAACAAATATGGGTAAATTCTCAATAATGTGGATCACTGTCTTATTTCAAAACAGGCCTGAAAATCCATCTTTCAGGAGACCACAAGTGGAGCTAAACTCACCCTTCTCTTAGAAAGGTGATGGCATTCAATGACACAGTTTTCTTTTGCGTTTTTCCCCCTTTTCTACTTTGTACATATAGGGCCCTATTTTCGGCCATGATGCCATACCCCTTATCACTGAACTTATTTGCCTTTTCTTACTGATATGAAAAAACATTTTGAAATACTTCAAATAGCCTATCTACAAGCTCACAACATGTCAATGTAGATCGACTAGTTAAACTATTTTAAAACGTTTTTCAAAATAGTAAAAAAAGGAATAGAAGTTTAGGGATAAGGGGTAAGTCACGGACGACAATATATAGCTCAGAGAAAGTGTTTTATATTTGTTGATGCTATTTTATTTTTGGTGTTGTTTTTATGCTATGTTGATGAATTGTAAGCATAGGACCACAATGGAGACAAGTCCCCAGGACTAGAGATGAAGTCAGCTGTGTGAGGCGGCGTGTGTTTTGTCTGGCCATGACCAGGCCTTTACAGTAGGACTATTATGATTCACAGGCCAGGGGGGAGACACACAGAGACAGAGATAGAGATGGGATGAGTTGGAGATGAGCTACATTGCTGTGGTGTGAGAGCCAGATAAGACGTGTGTTAAACACACAGACAGAGACACACAGTGTTTAGTATTCTGGAGCACAGTCCTGTACATTGCACAAGTCGAGGAGGAGCAGACAACCGTTCCTCAGTGCTTCGCAGAGAGCTTAAACATGCGGATATGCTAATGGAGTCCTGTTTATAACCCTGAGCACAACCCTCTGCCCGGACCACAGAGTGGACCCGAGGCCAGCTCTGTCCTATACCGTCCCAAAAGTAACAAATCTTCAGTGTTCATTTGACCATTTTCTTTTTTTACACATTCTCAGTCTCAGTTCAGGTAGTTTTTATTTTCGGTTATTTGACACATAACGTACAGTAGTGGAATATATTTTGTTAATTGCCAATTTGTCCAAGTGTCCGATTAAAGGAATAGGGAGAAGCACTAAGCTAGTTGGGCCCTACCCCTGGAGATACCCCAGATTACAAGTGAACAGTGGTGGAAAAAAACTAAGTAAAAGTATCAATACTGAAATGCAGAAATGCTGTCCATAATTAAAAATCTACTTCAGTAAAAGTTAAAGTATTGGTATCAAAATGTACTTAAAGTACAAAAGTAGAAGGTTCTCATTATGCAGACTGTCCCATTTCACAAGTTTTCAAATGTATAAAAATATCTGTAATAGCCGATCTACAAGCTCACAATGTGTCGTATCGCGGCACATTGCAAGCCGATTGTAGATGGGCTATTTTTCCGAAATGTATGTAGGGCTGAAGTATATTTTGTAATAACAATCAAAATCTAAAAAGTAACTAGTAACTAAAGTTTTCAAATAATTGTAGTGGAGTAAAAGTACAATATTTGCCTCTGAGATGTAGTGGAGTAGAAGTAAAAGTACCTAATTGTACCTGAGTAAATAATATACTTAGTTACTTTACTTTTGCACCTTTGAAGCTGCAAATTGGCACTTCTCTGTCCTTCCTGGGCTTTGAACCCGGGTTCCCACGGCACAAGCACCAACATCTCTGCTTTTGAAAGCCAGTGTGCTCATAGATCTGGCATTCAAACAGGTACCTTTTGTCAAGATGTTGTCATGATCCACATGTGTCAACAGAAGAGCAGGTATAGACCAACTACAACGCCACAGTTGTGTTTGCTGTCGGTTAAAAATAACGCTTGTATTGCTTCACCACAGTGGTTGGCTGGTTGCTGTGCATTGCAAACACACCCCACAGGCGTCACGGTGTATCTGGCATGATAAGATGACACTGTGGCAGTTGTTAGATTAATACTTGTTTTGATTTATAGCAACCGGTAATGGCCAGTTGTAAATTCAGACACGTGTGCTTCTAATACTAACATCTATCAAGTTCAACCCAGGGAATTATCTTTTTACTGTTTGTCTTTATCTTTATCTTATTATATGAATTATTATGTCTCTGCCTTTTATTATTGTTGTTATGTTGCCGTTAGCACAGTATTGCAGAACTGACTGCTTTTTGGCTGCTTTTGTAAGTAGGGGTGGGCGATATGGAAAAATACAATATCACAATATTTTCCCAAGCTGTATGTGTTTTGGGTTATTTTTCAAGTTACTTGACAAAAACTAGACTCTCTGGGTTCCTTTTGGGAGGTCTAAATTGAACTTTACAAGTATGTAACTCTGACAGTATACAAATGAAACCAAATGGACCCTTACGGCTCCATTTGGTTTCATTTGTATACTGTCAGAGTTAAGTGGAGACCTTGACATTTTAAAGTTTGAGAACTACTGATTTAGACCAAAATGCAGGTTTAAATTGAATTCTGCAATGCATCTCTGTATTAACGATTAAACAGGATTTTTTACAAGGCTCCCTCAATTGTATCACGATATATACGATACCTCTGAAAAGGCACATCGTGGAGACATTGTATCGTCTCAACGATAATTAGGGCTGTCACAATTATTACATAATCGTCTAATCGTGATTTTTTGAAATAATCGTGATTATTTTTCATAATCGTCATAATCGTTCCATGTTGAAAAATGTTCATATATTTAAAAAAAAAGTCAAAAATAGTGGAAATAGCAGATCTACAAGCTCACAACGACGCGTTGTGAGCTTGTTGATCGGCTATTTCCACTATCAATGTTCTTTTTTAAGCATAAAGTTGTCAAATATGTCAGTAATTTATTTGTATATTTAGGTTATGTGTCATATCTACCGTGCAACTTCAAAGCCTAAAAGCCAAACAGAAATGTAATTGTCAACGACAAATACACAATTAAATCGTTGATCGCAATTATTTGAGTGACAAATAATCGTCATGTAAAATGTCATTATCGTGACAGCCCTAACGATAATTATCACTATATCGCCCACCCCTATTTCTAAGTAACGACAACTGATTCCTATCCTAATTGATATCCTATCCTATCCTATCCTATCCTATCCTATGTGTGTTCTGTAGGAGACGATGAATGTGGAGGCTCTGAGCAGAGCAGAGCTGTTGACTCTCCTCAGCATCCTGGAAGGAGAGCTGGAGGCACAGGATGTGGTCATACACACTCTGAGGGTGAGTGAGTCCCCCGCTGCTCTGCACCCCACATACACACAATGGGCGCGTCGTCCACACATGAAGGCTCATAAGGCTGCGAAATGCCCCTGCCTATAATAGCAGCATTACTCCCTTAAAGGTGATACACCATGAAATGTCACTTTTTCTATTTTAAAACCTTTTTTTGGGGTCCCACTAGCACCTTCTATCCTCACAAAGTCCCATTTCTGACCGTTGTGTCTTTCTCTGGTTTTGAGAAGGCAAAGGTTAAAAGTATCCCATGGGTTCTTAAAACAGGCTGTCCAGATTTGCTGCCGATTGTGACGTCATCATCGGCCGTTTTTTTTTTTTTTTTTCAACAGAATTTTTTTTTCAAAAAGATTTTTGGGGGGGTGGCGCAGTTCAGGCCAAAGGTGGTACTGCAGCTGAAATGCTCTGAGAGCCACTCAAAAATGAGAGAGGCTCTCTATTCAGGAGTGGTAATTTAGCCTCAAACCTTTTGAAAAACGTTTTTGGGACATAAACAATATGACATAAATACTTTTTAAATGCATGGTGTATCACCTTTAACTTGACACTTTCACACTTGAGCAGCTAATGTGAGTGTTAACAAAAATACTTTCTTCCTGTGTTTGGTCTGTCCCATTGGTTAGTGTGTATTACTGCCAGGTGAGTGTACAGCGGTGCTGAACCTGTATTGAACCTTTGAGCTCGTGACTCCGCAAAGGCATAATGCGTCTTCGTTCAGACACCCAACGCCTCTTCTGGGTTATTCCCTTAACACATCTACTGCCTCTTAATCTGAAGGTTGCTTGGTGCCTCGGCGCCACGTCGTTTCCTCCGTCGGCCGCCGCTATTATTTTGAAGGGCCGGAAGGGGGTTGTTTTTGTTTTTTTGGATTATCACTTGACGGCAACGATTACGTCATCTAGTCACATGACAGTGTGCGACAAGAAGATGAAGATGGCTGCGCCCTGCCTTTTGCCTTGTTTACATTTAGATCTGCTGCAAAATGTCTCAAAATGGCTATTTTGTTTAAATGAAGTTTCTTTATGGGCCTCTCCATTGACTTAACATTGAGGAGCTTCACTTCGCGTGCACGCCCAACGTGCGTTGTAAACAAATCGCCGACATTACCGATGTGAGCGGGACCGGAGCGACATTAAGTAAGTAATAATATCTTTACTGTATATACAGTAAGATTCACAGTCCTCACCGTCAACGGCGCCATGGTATTAACCCTTTCAATGACAATCCTCACCGTCAACGGCGGCTAAAAAGTTAACATGGGAGTGGATGGGAGTCAATGCATCTGCCTCTGACTGTTTGGACGCGCCCACACACTGCGTCACACCTCTTCACCTGACACACACATAGGGTTGGGATCCTTCAGGATTTTAACGATTCCGGTTCCTTAACAATTTTGAGTTTGAGAACCACTGGTATTGTAATTGTATAGCAGACGTGAAGTCCACATAACAGCTCTGACAGTGTGAGATAACCTGTTCTAGAAATGGTTCCAAATGTGATGGAACCAATTGCAGTTCCTCAATGTTGGATTCGAGTCCTGCTGTTCCTCCGTTTCCGGATCCCAACCTACACACACGAACACACACACACACACACACACACACACACACACACACACACACACACACACACACACACACACACACACACACACACACACACAACAGCACACTGCTTTACCCAACACACCACAATACAATGATGTATAGCATGTGCAATGTTGGTGCGTAATGATTTCTCAGAATGTTGCATCGTCAGTTTAATAGAACACATTCTTCGGAATAATGAGCAATCATAGGGTCTGCGGCGCACATCTTTCATAATGTTGATTTCATTGCTTCAGCTGGAAGTTGAAATTAATGAAGATATTCACTTCAAGTGGTAGCAACACTAACATTACATTCTACGGGTTTGGAGTGGGGCCTATAGCTTTCCATGTACATGTACATGCATTCATCTTTATAAACTATCTTCCTGCCTGGTTTTTCTCCCGGACAGCAGTTGTCTCTGATCTGTCTCTGACCATCTTAAAATGCGTGTTTCTTTTTTTTTGACGTGTGATCTTGGTGTGTGAGCCATCAAGGCGCCCATGCCTCCCGTCTTTCAACTCTTCTGATGTGAAAGCCTCCGGGGAGGCTAAAATTAGTCTCTTATTATGGCATTACAAACACAAAAAGAACTTCAGCTATCTGGGCAGAAATGTGTAAACAGGAAAGCAAGGAAGTAGAGCTAGCAAAGACAATGGCACAGCAACCCTTCCGGCTCTGACGGGCCTGTTAATGTTCAGCCTATGGCACTTACATCACCACTCACCACCAGACCAAGTCCTCTGCCAGATTACCACCGTAGGACTCCTACTGCCTGACTCTGTTTTACCATTCAGACCCCAGGTCTGCTCCCTTTTCCTCTACACCAAATCACTTTGCTGAAATATAGTAGATCTACAAGCTCATAACGCTGAGTGAGTCGTTGTTGTAAAGTTCTTCTCAGTATAGGAATGCCAGGGTCCTAAGTGGTTAATGTAAAAAAGAAAAAAAAAAAAAAGGAAGAAAGTCCTATCACACAAAGATTTCTTGGACCTTCTAGGGGTCCCGTACCTCTATTGAAGACCCTGATGTACTTAGTAGACCGGGGTCCCCCAAGGCTTTATGTTTGTCCACTCCGTTTTCCCCTCAACACAAAATGTCTTTGCCGAATGGCGATAGCCGATCTACAAGCTCACAAAACGTTCAATGCGACGGATTGTGAGCTACGTTTTTCGCCCCCTGCTTAGCTGAAGCTGGCCCCTGACGTTTGACTCATGGCGTTTGGGTTGATGATGGAAAGCAGAATGCAGTGACAGTGAGCAATGATAGAGACATACATTATTCTAAAGCAATACTCTATAGGACAGTGGTTCTCAAAGTGGATTCCAGGGACTCTGTGGGTTCCTTTAGGGGGGTCTAAATGGACCCATACAAGTCTGTAACTAATGGGTCCATTTGGTTCCATTTGTACACTCTCAGAGTTAAGGGGAGACCTTGACATTTTAAAGTTTGAGAAACACTGCTCTAAAGAGACATGATCACGTTTTATCTCCCACTGGAAAATGAATCACCCACCAAAAATTGAACTGTCTTATCTCTTGTTATGTACCATTCCTCACACTGAGCCCATTGCAGTGAAGTCGAGTGTATTTCTCACAAATGAATGACAGCACAGTTCTACAGCACAGCAGAGAAGTTCATGAGCTGGAGGAGCCCGGGGGGCAAACGGTTCTAAACCACCGCCAAGCTCAGACGCATTCGAGAATGGCACGCGTCCAGATCTGACGCATGCAGAGCCTGACCCGAAATTCTACACACACGCACACACGCGCACGCAGCCGCACACACGTGCGCGCACGCATGCATGCGCGTCCCCTCAGGACAATTGTACAGTTTCTCTGTTCTTTCCGCTCCTCTGGCTTCGCTGCTCCCCCCCCCCCCCCCCCTTCCCCTATCTCTGCTGATCTCGTGGTCTGCTGAGACTTTAGCGTGTTTAGGGGCCCCCCCAGTAAGGCGTAGTCCTCATAGTCCACACACATTACCGGGGGTCTTTGCGTGTCAGATCACGACCCCCATCCCCGACCAGTCCGCCCCCACAAGTCAGACACTCCGGTGGTCTTCAGTGTGATGACCAGCAGTCAGTGGCCAACAGTGTTTACAGTGGGTAGGAAGTTGCAGAGAACCGCAGAGCCTCAATCACTGACTTCCCTTGTTTCGGTGCCGGAGGGAGGAGTGGGGGTCCCTGGCTGCACAGCGGTTCCATTCACTTTGTCCATGTTAGGGCTGTCTGTGCTGTGCAGGAGACCGGCTATGGAGGGCAGTGTTCTAGGAGGGTAAGGGAGAGATGCCAGGGCAGGGCAGGCCACTCTGCCCAGTTCCATTTCTGGGCATTCAAGAGTGCCAGCCAAGAAAGACTGTATCTGCTCTCCTTTGGCTTATACTCACCAGTGGTGATAAAAGTACTTTTTTTATTTTTTTATTTTTTTAAATAAAAGTATCAATACTGCAAACGTAGACAAATATACTTAAAGTACGAAAAGTAAAAGTACCCATTTTGCAGAATGTCCCATTTCACAGGTTTCAAATGTATACAAATCTTTTGAAAATTGATGAACTGAATCGAGAAATCGGTTTTAATTTGCAATGATCTACTATATCGTTTGCAAAAGCAAAATATCGTACCGTTTTGGCTTTGTATCGAATCATATCTTTTTAAAATGTGGTGATCTTTGCTCACAACGCGTGACAAGTTTAAGCAAATAGCTTAAATAAGGCTGAAGTGGTTCAGGTTTTAAAGTTATACCATGTAACTTTTTTTATAAAACAAATGTTAAAATGGTCCTAACTGTCGCTAAAGTTTTAGAACCCCCACTCCGTTATTTTCAGCTTCAAAAGCCTTCTCTTTATATGTTCTCTATGAGCCGTGAGGGGGGGAGAATTTCGCGGCAAAATGACGTCATCATACTACCGGGCCAATCACAGCGAGGGTTATACACTGCCGGCCAATCACAGCGCATCTTGGAGTGGGGTCGCTAGGGCGGCCATATTTGTAGTCTCCCGGCCGTGTGTCTCTATACTCGGGTGCAAAGCATGGGTGAAGGAGTGTATCTCCGGAATGGCTGAACGCACAGGAACCAGGGACCCCTCAAAAGATAGATCTCGGCGAGGTGGAGGCAGACGCGGGGGTGTGAGAACCGAAAAGCGGCCGAAAGACGCAGACGCGACCGAGGTTTGCTATAGAGCTACTGACCACAAGTTGAGCAACTTACACAGTATAGCTTTAAATAATCAAAATCTACAAATTAACTAGTAACTAAAGTTTTCTAATACCTGTAGCGGAGTAATATAGTTGTGTCTGAGATGTAGTGGAGTATAAAAAAGTACAGTAAAAGTACCTGTACCTAAGTGGTGGAGTACTGTACATTTACTTAAGTAAATGTACTCCACCACTGTTACTCAGACATTCTTACTTTCTTGCTGCCATTTTTGCTCGTTGGTGCCGTGGTATTCCACCCTTTTTATGCATTCATCAAACGATTCAAAAGTTGTAAAAAAAATTGGCAGATCTACAAGCTTGCAACGCGTACAGTAGCATCGCAACTATTTCAGTTATCCAATCAATCCTGTTATCAACAAGAGCTACAACATACCACAGTGGCAAACCACAGTGCGTGTGTGTACGCGCGCACATGTGTGTGTTAACCTATTTAGGAGAAGGACGGGAAACCCTTTTGGGGTTTTTACCTTTCAAGACTGCTATGTACTGCTATGCTACTGTATACAGCAGTGGTTCCCAAACCTTTCAGCTCGAGACCCAAAAGAGAAATTAGACGTTTGCCCGGGACCAAAACGAGTGAAAACAGCACATCTACAAGCTTGCACGCTTGTAGATCGGCTATTTTGACTACTTCTTAAATATTTGTTTTCTAATTTATGGAATTTCTTTGATTTTTCTTTTATTTATTAATGAAATTACTTTGAAAAATCATTGCATTTTTCTTTTATTCATGAAAATATTTTTGAAATAATAGGCCTATATTTAAAAAAGAAATGTAGGAAACCAAAAATTAAGGGACCCATAAAAATGTGTCCACGACCCACAAATGAGTGCCGACCCAGAGATTGGGAACCAACAGTATGTAGCAATCTTTTTAATAAATATTTTATGTTTTTCAGAAAACTTAAAGGGGAAGACCACCCATTTTCAATATTGAACTATGTCATTAATATAACTTAGAGGAGTTGTGTGGAAATAGAAAAAAAAGTTCCCCCCCTTCTGTGTTGCCTAGAACTGGAAGTTTGATTTTGGGGGTTGTATTGTAAAGTACAATGTGTGATGTCATCAAGTTGTACTTTACAATACAAACCCCAAAATCAATCCTCCAGTTCTAGGCAACACAGAAGAGGGGGAACTTTTTTTTAATTTCCACACAACTCCTCTAAGCTATATTAATGACATAGTTCAATATTGAAAATGGGTGGTCTTCCCCTTTAAGGCCTAAATGGGTTAATAATGTGTACTTTATGTTTCGGCTGTGTCCGTGAGGGTTGGAAGAGGAAAAGGAAGGGAAAAGGGATTTTAAGTTTCTCGAAAGACCTCTCCTCCTCCTCCTCAACTTCCAAATATTTTCCCTCCTCCTCCTCCTCGAAGGGCAAACAAACTGGGGATGCCAGCAGGTTGCCGGGGGCGACCCCCCATTCAAAGGCAGCTTTTCTAGTTCCAGTGTGTGTGTGTGGATATGTTTCCTCATCCTTTCACAAACCCGTTCCGCCATGTTTTCCTGACACACTTTCCCGACCAGAGGGGGGGTGAATTGGCCCAATTGGCCCACTTTCTCACCACAGAAAAACTTGTGAACTGTATATAATATTTGTTTGGCTTCCGTTTTCATACAATTCTGCGGTCGTACCTGCGCGGAACATGTCTGTACACCTTTCCCCCCACACTGTTTTGCCGTTGCTTCGTTTCCCATCTCTTGAATGAGACAGATTAGACACATCACTGGAGGCAACATTCCTGGCTACATGACATATGATACTGTTAACCGTTACTGTATATACAGTACAGTACAGATACTGCATTCTAACAGGGCGTGACTTATCTCTCAACTTGAGGATCGTTTGTATCAGTGATTCTAAACCTTTTGAAAAGAAAAAAAAGCTAAAAATATATAATAATAATAATCTTTGGGACACCAATTCTATTCAGAGAGTGTACAAATAGAACCAAATGGACCCTTACAGGACGGTCCATTTAGTTCCATTTATACACTCTCAGAGTCCGTTTGGTCACTCATTTTGCTGGGGACCCCAGGAAGAGCCAAGTAAGAACGTTACCCCAGGGGGTCCCTGGACCCGATGTAGAGAAACGGTGAATTCTAATTTTATATCACTGGTTCTCAATGTGAGGGGGACTTGATGGGGTTCCAGGGGGTCCCCTTAGGCTAAATGATTGATAGTTTTCCACTTTGTTTTTGCTCCCTTCGAGAAAGACAAGAAGAATATAGTGAAAAGCTTAGTCTGCACTACAGTATCTTGACAGGAAATGGGGAGAGGGAGACCATGCAGCAAAGGTTGTCGGGATCGGGATTCGAACCCGCGACATGCTGTCACAGGCTGCAGTACCCGGTCCGGGGGATAAGAACTTCTAACTCCAAGCATTCGTCAAGTAGAAGACAAGGGAGACATTTGCAACTGAAAGGCAGTTTATGGATTGCATTTTAATTGTGGACACCAATGTTTTTGTTGGCCTCCATGCGGCGGTTTGAGCACGGTGGCTGTGTCCGTTCCGCCCGTTTAGTTTTCCATCTGATTTCACGTCCTGTAATCTTTAAAATGCTTTTGTCTATTTTTATGGGCTGGCATTTATATCCCCGACTGCATAAACAACCGAGGCTCACTGGCCTGTAGTACCAGGGGGAGAAAAAACAGCATCTGTTCTGTTACTGTAGCACATTATTACCCAATATGGGCATCTTTTGTAGCATGGCATGGATCAGAAAACAACCCATAAGGTAATTTTGTAGGAATGACATGGAGAGTGGCCATGAAAAGCCGGCTGATCTATCTAATGATATGCAGTAATGCACGCTAGAGCTGCGATGATGTCATAGTTGTAGTTTTCCTGTGCTGTCATGTTCAGCAGCCTGAGAGATGAGAACTCCCTGACCTGGAAATGTGCCCTAAAAGTACCCTGATGTTTATATACACGCACATGCGCGCGCACACACACACACAGTACACAACGTAATTAATACAGGTGTGCCGTGAGATTTTCACCCTCTGTGTGCCACGCAAAGTTTGAAATCCACTCCTGGAAAGCATCTGTGTCAGTTTAGATTTGAGCTATATAGTAGCGGGTGTAGGTAAGCTCATAGGATTCAGAGCAGTGGTTCTCAAAAATAGCACATAATACCAGCTGGTACATCTGCTATTTTTGAACATTCTTGAAAAGTCTTGAAAGCGTTTGAAAACAGTAATCTTCTCTCAGGGGGTCCCTGGCACAAAGCATTTTCAGATGGGGGTCCGCGGCCAAATATACCTGATTTATAGCTTAAACACCTGCTCTTCAGGCTACCAAGTGTCTCGTTGATGATCAATTATTGTCTGTAAGCAACACATCGTACAAATTAGGCTTTCAAAAGTATTTGATGAAATGGAAATGTCTAGTAGTGAAGATAGCCGGTCTACAGGCTCACACAGGCTGAGAGTGTGTAGGTCTGTTATTTCCACTATAGTTTGGGCCTTTAGCTCAAGGCAGACTTGGGCCTTGAGCTAAAAGGTTTGCACCACTGAACTAGAAGATGATGCTGCACTGTGTGTGTGCGTGTGCGTGCACGCGCGCGCGCGTGTGTGTGTGTGTACTGCACCTAGTCTCCTGTTTGCTCAGAGAATGACACTGTTTGCCCACGGCAGATAAACCGTGATTGAGGAAGTCGGCCGAAACCGAGACGTCGGTATGAGATAGCGACTGTAACTCACTGGTTTATCAAACCCATATACTATGAGGTTTGTGTCTGCATGGGCGGGTGCATTTTAAGCCTAATCAAAGCACAACAACAGCTAATTATGGGGTTTGAAAAAATGCACTGGCCGAACATTTATGTTCTTGGCTTGGCAACCATGGCCCCAACCCCTTAGGTCCTATTTTGTTATTTTGTCCTGCGATGATGTCGTGTGAGCTAAAATAGCTGAAGAAATCCCTTTTGCGCCTCCTCTGAAACCAGCAAGGGCACTTTGTTTTCCCTGTGCATTCTAGTCTAGTTAAACATTACTTAGAAGTGGTGTCAGTGGATGGTGTTTAAGTAAAAGCACGTTTTGTTTGGTGTCTTCTTGCTTATCTGTGGCCTATGTGTGGTTAGTGTGTGGGAGGGAGGAGAGATCAGGAGTCAGGACACTGTTAAAAACACACACCTACTAGTCTACTCTGCCCCTCCTTTGCGCGCACTGCACACTACACACACACACACACACACACACACACACACACACACACACACACACTAGGGATGGGATGATAAGCGATATTATCGTTTATCGTGATAAAAAACAATCACGATAATCGTATCGTGGAGATTTAATATTGTGATATCGTCCTCTGTCATGCACTGGGATCAATTCACCTTTTATATGCTGAGTTGCATATCCGGTACCACTTAAACTCTCTATAATTGGTAAAATGCTGTCTTTTTTCACTCTCTATCAAATGTCTTTGCCAAAAAATTCAAGTGGTTAAATATCTGAAAACACAAAATGATTCCAAAATACACTGACGATTGTGCTATGAAACTAGGGGTCCCGGCTTCATCTCTCTCTCAACTAAGGGGTCCTTGGCATGAAAACGTTGAAGACCCCTGCTTTATACCACTGACTAATACCTAATCTCTCTCTCTCTCTCTCTCTCGCTCTCTCTCTCTCTCTCTGTTATTCTGTTGTCTTTGGCTGAGTGCTCTCTCCATGAATACAATGAAGTCTAGCTAATGTTTTGCTTATGACTAATGCATGGTTCTGCATACATTCTCTAAAGGAGAGTCAATATCCATGCATTTTTAAATAAACTAACTTGATTATCATTATTTGCATCTTCTTAAAAGCGTACGGAGGGATACAAAAGTGGTATAGATTTAGCAGCAGGACTGCAGCAATGACATCACACACACACAGTCACACACACAGTCACACACACACACACACACACACACACACACACACACACACACACACACACACACACACACACACGCACAAACCTGTTTCACATTAAAGCGAGCTGAATTCTTCCACATAGCAACGTCATGAGGCTACGCCACATGACATGACAGTATTCAGGTATATCACCTATGGCACATTTTATTATGAGTAAGCTATAACTCCTGAGAACATTCCAGACAATCTTGGCCTGTGAAGTGTAATAACTTGATGTGCCAAGTGTTGTCTGCTTCTGTACGTGTGATTACACTGTACCGTACACTGGGCTGTCAGGAACAATAACTGGTGAGAAAACAAAGGGAGATAAATCACATGTAAAAGCCAGGCAGCCTGACATTAATGCCAGTGGAACGGTTGCAAAATGTTTGCGGGGGAAGAAATCCACTGCTTAACTCCGTCTGAAGTCTGCCTATTAACCCCTTAACCAACACCCGTGTAATTTTAGATTTTTGCGTCGGCTCTTCAAAAACAGCAGTTATACGAGCTTGTACATCTGCTATTTTTGAACATTTTTGAAAGATTGTTAAAGTGTGACGACGAAAACCAGAACCACTGATTTAGAAGGCATTTGTAGTCATTTTTGAACATCAGCCTCAAGGTAAAATCCCCTGTTCTTAGTCAAATGGACCTGAGTTAATCTCATCAAATCTACAAGCTCACAACAAATCTGCAACTCCAGCAGACAACCTAAACATCAATGATCAACATCAGGTCAGACGCACACAGGGCAACAGCTGAAAAACTGAAGTGAAATACCAACATTGAAAAATGACATTGCTTGTTGATATTGATACGCGTATAGAAGAAAACGAATAGCTGAAAACAAAACAAGAAGTGTCGGTTGAGTTTCACACAGTAGGTAAGAAGACACTGACCCGTATTATGTCGACACAGCAGTGTTTCATCCCGTGTCACCGTGCATTATGGCTAATGATTATGCTTTTCTAAAGCCCAGCTAGCTAGCCATTATGTTCATTACAGTCCTCAGCAACCCCAGGGGAGCAGCAGACTAAACTAAACGGTCACGCTAAATTCCATACCTCGTGCTCAGCTGGGCTTAGGCACGCAGACTAATTGCTGGGATGGGGGACTGATGCTACTGCTATTATTCCAAAATGGTAATTTCGGCGGTATTTCAACAGTTCTGCCCAGTTGGTGAGAGTGAGAGAAAGGAGGGAAAAATAACAGAGTTAGTAGTCGGGTTACTGTTGGAATTGTATAAAACATTGGGTCCAAGCAACAATCGAAAACCCATGAATAAAAACATTAAAAAGGTACAATACATTGAAATACAATACAATACACAACACAAAATCCCTTTACTCATACAACTGGAGCTTTCTGTTGCTCCAAAAGTGAGCAACAGAAGCGTATGCTACATGCCAGGCAGGCATGGAGGCCAAGTTCCTCTGTCAGAAAACGCATGTCCATACGTATTTCCCTCTGATGTCTTGTGTGAGGGGACACACTAGTATGTGCTGTTCTTTTGTATACCAGTCTCACCAGTGGTGGAAAAAGTTGCAATGCGATGCGTTGTGAGCTTGTAGATCGGCTATTTTCAAATAGCCTTAGGTATACAATAGGGCTAAAGTGGTTAATGTATGTTTTATAATATTATAATTTATATCTGCAAAATAACTACTGTAGCTAAAGATTTCAAATAATTGTAGTGGAGTAAAAGTGAAATATTTGGATCCGAGAGTAGAAGTAAAAGTACAGAAAATTGGGAATACTCCAGTAAAGTAAAAGTACCTCAAAATTGTACTCAAGCACAGTACTTGTGTACATTTACTTTGTTACTTCACTCCACTGAGTCTCACATTGACACGTACGCTGCTCAGGTGGTATGCAGCTCCACCTCCCCATTTCCACACGCACGCAAGCATGCATCGCATGAGAGGACAACCAAACCTGTGTAAAAGGTTATCCTCAAATAGTCCTCAATGCAAGATGTGCTGCCGCCGGTGCTGGTATATAGAGTGGATGAACAGATAAATCAGCGGGTTTGATGGCTCGGTATGTCTTATATCTTGTTCCCTCTTTGGGCACCGACTCAGATAGGGATGGTCATTGGTCAACCCGCAGAGCTTGTCTCGCAGAGAGAGAGAGAGAGAGAGCTGCCAGCTAGATGGATGAATGGAATTCTGAAGACTTGATGGATAGGAAAATGACCTACATTTTGTGGTGCGTGCGTGTGTGTGTGTGTGTGTGTGTGTGTGTGTGTGTGTGTGTGTGTGTGTGTGTGTGTGTGTGTGTGTGTGTGTGTGTGTGTGTGTGTGTGTGTGTGCGTGCATTGGGAGGGGTGGTATCAGAGGAGCGTGACCCTCCCTCTCATTAAAATGTCTCTCTCCATTCCTCCTCCATTGTTGTGTTGCCTTTCTGTCAGACTCAAATCGCTTATGCGTTAAGCCAGGCGAGGGCGGGTTTGCCGGGTTCCAAACTCTTCAAGGATTGGACCCCTCCTCGCACACCTCAGCGGCTCAAAGCTCCTTCTGTCCGCGTGAGTTGCTCTGCAGCCTGGACGGCATGGGCTCAATGGGACGTGACAGCCGGTGGAGTGATACCTCTAGCTCTGCCAGGGCCGATTTATCCACACCGCCAGACAAGCTGGAGCGCTGTCTGTCTCTCACGTCTTGACACCCTACTAAGTATGAGGTGATTTGTGCTTTGTCGTACAAGGGAGTTGTTATGGACGTGTGTAAATTTTGTCTACTAAAAATTATGACAAGGCATTTTGGTCTACTATCTTTTTTTCACGGACGAGAACTAAATAAAAAGTAACAAATACCATAGCCAGGGACCCAGTCACCCAGAATGTGAGATGACCTGTGATGTCATGCCGTACTTTTAAGGTCCACAGAATGAGAGGCCTGCTCTGCCGGAAACATCGCGAAAAAAGGTTATGGCCATTTGCATATTCACTGTCCCATCGACTTCACTATACAGGAAAAGACAAATATTAAAAGATTAGTTCTTTTGATGACTCATCACTTTCACAGTTTTGTGAGGCTGAAATTTAGCCCAAGGAATGTTTTTCATGCAAAACAAATGCTTGCAATGCATTCAGAATCATGAAGAACCCCTAGTTTGAACCCTCACATGCTACTTAAAGCAGATCTTCTTTTTTCAATATTTTTCTTTTTCTGTATAGTGAAGTCGATGGGACAGTGAATATGCAAATGGACCTTAGTTTGTTCATTAAGGTCTGTGGACCTTAATGAACAAACTAATAGATAAAACAGAAATAAAAGGTACGGCATGACACCACTGGTTCAACCCTATTCCTTGAGCTTTTAGGCTTGTGGGTCCCTGACTACTAAGCTATGATGACAAACTAAGAATAAATATTTGACAATTTCTTCAAACAAAAACTAGACTAAATGTTTGGGAGGGACCAGTGGAGAAGAGATCCAGTAGAACTAAAAGACAAGTCATTTTATGTTCGTTTGCCAAATGAGCCATTACGATGCCATCAAGGCCCGCCAAAATACATTTTTGGCGACAAAGTCACCTGTAGAATTAGTCGACTAAAATCTTATGATATTTAGTTGACTAAAACTTTTCAGATTATGACTAAAATATAATTAAAACTAAATGAAATTATATTCAAAAGACCATGACAACTATATTTAAATTCACTGTCAAAATTAACACTGGTAGTTGGGCTATTTTTGTGGCACAGACTCCATCACACGACAGGAGGATTAACAGGGGCTACCGCCGCACTGCTAAGGATTATGGGTGCATGTCTTCCATAAGTCCCACTTTCTCAGCAGGGGTCAAAGGTGAGGCAGGGACACGGTGAAAGTGTCTTGGGCGCCAGGCCCGGGGCGCAATGCAACTGCTCTGTCCTGGTCTCCTGGGATTGAGAGCGACTGTTGAATTCATTTATCTCTGAATAACGAGGGATTGAATACTTTATTAGACAGAAATGTGAACCGCATGAGGTGCAATCAGACATGAGGTTGTGGATATTTTGGCAAAGAGGTTTGGTAGAAAAAAAGACTTATCAAGTACGTTATTTACAGGTCCGTTTTACCAAATTATAGAAGGTTTAAATGGTACCGGATATGCGGCTCGGCAAATAAAAGGTGAATTGATCCCAGTGCAAGACGGAGGATAATTTCAAGATACATTTAAATCTCCACGTTACAATTATTGTGAGTGAGTGATTATCGTCCCATTATCGTCCCATCCCTAGTGTCGTTCCAAAAAAAGATTTGAGAACCACTGATCTAGGAATACATGGTAAAAGGTGGAAATATTTGGAAAAGGGACATTCTGGCATAATTCTTTCACTTCCCCGTTTGTTGTGGCTCGGGCACAGAACGTTTGAGAAACACTACCTTAAAGCTTAAAATACCCGATTCATAGCTGAAACACCTGCTCTTCGAGCTAACGATGCATCTTGTTGAAGATCAGCGAGCAACACATCGTACTGCAGAGTATGAATTACTGTAGGCTTAAGGTTGCTTCTCTTTATCCTGATTTGTTGACTCTAGAAGATGGTGCTGCATTGTGGCCAAGACGTGTGTACTGCACCTAGTCTCCTGTTTGCTCAGAGAATGACACTGTTTGCCCACTGCAGATAAACAGTGATTGAGGAAGTCTGAGATGGCGACTGCAACCCACTGCTTTATCGAATGCTGTTGTTGTTATTCTGTTTAATAGAATGGTTTGTACATTCTTAATTCCGGACTTTTACAGAATACTTCCACATTGCAGTATTGACACTCTTACTAACAAGTAAAACAACGTGTACACTTTCATTCCACCACTGCCATAGACCAGTGGTTCTCAAAGTGGATTCCAGCGACTCTGTGGGTTCTAAGGCCAAGGTTTTAAGGCCAAGGAAGGACCCCTTAACTGAGAGAGAGATGAAGCAGGGACCCCCTCTACATAGTAAACTTGACCTTTCACTCCGTACTTGGTCTGCTCTTTTTGACCTCTACACCAAACCTCTTTGCTGAAAATAGCCGATCTGCTATTTTTGGTTAAAGTTCTCCTCAGAATAGGGATGTGAGGGTTCAAGGGTTTTAATCGAAAATAATTATCATATCACACAAGGATTTGGAGGACCCCCTGTAGTAACTCTGAGGACCCCCTAGGGGTCATGGACCCCCTGTTGAAGACCCCTGCTTTAGGGAGTCGAATTGACCCATGCAAGTCTGTAACTCTGTGTACAAATGAAACCAAATGAGTTAAGGGGAGACCTTGGAATTTGAAAGTTTGAGAACCACTGCCATCATAGACTATAACCTGTGTGCTTAGCCTCTTCCTGGCCTTGTAACAGGAGCCTACAGTAGGTGCTGTTCAGTGCTGCGCTGTGCCGTAATGGTGTCCTCTCCGTGCCACAGCTGCTGAGCGCATTGTGTAGACAGTCATTACGGGGCCACGCTGAAGGAAACTGGAGTCCCTGTCTCTTTTCAGCGCGCACAGGGACACGATTGTGCCTGCGGGCCTGTAGCTAACTAATTTACAGAGAGGGGGATTTACCAGGTGAAAACCACCAGGGCTTTGTGTACCACGCCTCAACCACAGCTGCAGGGAACACAATTTAGGAGGACTTATGGGCTCTGGAGGAAATGCACAATGTTGACAGGTCAGGATTAGAAGAGCTGCATGTTTTTGACGTCTTCCACGCAAACCAGTGGTGGTGAAAGTGCCTGAAAGTGAAAGGTACAAAAAAGTATACCGGCATCAAAATTCACAAGTTATCATTATGTGTAATGAATGAAATGAACGAATTAATATCAGCTTGTAGATCTGGAAATATCAGATCTACAAGCGCACACACGCACACATGGACACACACACACACGCGCGCGCGCGCACACACACATAAGAGCACGCGGGCGCGCACACACACACACACACACACACACACACACACACACACACACACACACACACACACACACACACACACACACACACACACACACACACACACACACACACAGCATATTCTTCTGTCTGGCTCAGCCAGCCCCATTATGGCCAGTTTTAAACATTTATTAAACTCAGGAAACTGCCATTTTGTTTCCTCCTCCTGCAAGACAAAAGTACCCTCACCCCAGAGACCGGCACTAAAAAAAAAACACAAACACACATGAACACACCCACATAGAAACGCACACGCGCACACACACACACACACACACACACACACACACACACACACACACACACACACACACACACACACACACACACATACTTTTCTTCCTCACATATATAGGCACAAAGGAATTTGTGCTACTATACACCCGCACACACACACACACACACACACACACACACACACACACACACACACACACACACACACACACACACACACACACACACACACACACACACACACTCAGGTTTTGAACTGGCTCTCACAGACTGAAGACCAGTGGGTCAGCCATGCAGACAATGCGAGAGGCCTAAGGTATTGAGACAGTGTCTTTGTGCGAGTCCTGTAATCTCCTCGCCTCGCAGAGACCAGAGAGGGTCACATTCTTTGTTTGTCAAACAAGGGGAAAAGAGCCTCAAATATGGCCTCCTTCCTGGTGCGCTTGTGCGATGTGTGGGTGTCGGTTTGCCTGGATTGCACACTGCGCGCGCGTGTGTTCCTGTGCAATGTGTGCATGCCACTAGGCCAGTGGTCCCCAAACCTTTTTGCCCTAGACCCAAAAGATAAATCAGATGTTTGTCCCAGCACTCGAACTAGTGAAAACGGCAGATCAACAAACTCAAAAACAAAGTATGGGAAACTAAAAAAATAAAGGGACATTCACTCGCGACCCATAAAAAACGTGTTTGCTGGCCCACAAATGGGTCCCGACCCACTGTTTGGGAAAACAGTGTATTTTTGATTTATGGCAATTTGTGTTTTCAGATATTTAACCATACTTAATAAACTTGACCTTTCACTATGTACTTAGTCTGCTCCTTTTCCCCTCTACACCAAACCTCTTTGCCGAAAATAGCCGATCTTGTAGATTGTAGATCGGCTATTTTTGGCTAAAGTTCTCAGAATATGGTTCAAGTTGTTCATATAAAAAAGGAGAAAAAAAACTTTCTATCACTCGAAGATTTGGAGGACCCCCTGTAGTAACACTGAGGACCCCCTAGGGGTCCCAGACCCTGTGTTGAAGACCGGTGTGCTAGACTGTGTGATGAGATAAACGGAAAGGAAAGTGAGACGGAGGGAGGATGAAAGAGGAAGAGAGAGAGACGTTCTCTGTGGAATGACAGTGATGTACCCACAGAGGAATGTGGTGCCACGTGTGGATGAGTTAGAAGAGGCTGCGCGGGACACAGCGGGGTTGCCCCCAAAGCCTCCCAGAGTTGTACTCAGGGGGTCGCGCAACGGTGTGCGAACCCCATGCAACAAGTTAGGGTTTGGTATCAAAATTCCGGGACCTGAATCCAAATTGCAGGGTAAAGAGACTGGGCAGTGGGCACCTATAAATACACACTAGTACTAGTTATGTTTAACAGTACTGTGAAGATTTTATTTTATTTTTTTGAAACATTTGACCTCCTTTTTTTGCCCTACAAAGCCAAAGTGCAGTAACCTACATTTTTGGACACAGCGACTTCTTTGTGTTTCCCAACGCTCAAATTAACCTTCGTGATTTTGGGGGGATAAACAATTACCTCAAGAACAGACATACAAGTGAAATATCACTTATACGCCGATATCTCATTTGGCCGACCAGTTGAAACACTTTTAAACCCATTTATCAGTGATTTCTTTCTTACTCGTCGTTACTGCACTTTGGCTTTTGTAGGGCAGAATAGCCGATCTACAAGCTCACAATGCCTGGGGCAGAATAGTCGATCTAAAGCTCACAATGCCTGGGGCAGAATAGTCGATCTACAAGCTCACAATGCCTGGGGCAGAATAGTCGATCTAAAGCTCACAATGCCTGGGGCAGAATAGTCGATCTACAAGCTCACAATGCCTAGGGCAGAATAGTCGATCTACAAGCTCACAATGCCTAGGGCAGAATAGTCGATCTAAAGCTCACAATGCCTGGGGCAGAATAGTCGATCTACAAGCTCACAATGCCTAGGGCAGAATAGCTGATCTACAAGCTCACAATGCCTAGGGCAGAATAGCCGATCTACAAGCTCACAATGCCTAGGGCAGAATAGTCGATCTACAAGCTCACAATGCCTAGGGCAGAATAGCCGATTTACAAGCTCACAATGCCTAGGGAAGAATAGTCGATCTAAAGCTCACAATGCCTGGGGCAGAATAGTCGATCTACAAGCTCACAATGCCTAGGGCAGAATAGTCGATCTAAAGCTCACAATGCCTGGGGCAGAATAGTCGATCTACAAACTCACAAAGCCTAGGGCTTGTCACTGCTGTGACGCTTTGTGGAGCTTGGTGCACGACGCAGCAGCACACAGCAGCGTATAACTCAGGAATGAGTGCATGTGTGTGGCGGTGTGGTTACGTCACTGGAACGTCTTTCATCACCATCATCAGGGGTGTCACACCAAATTCTGGGCCCTGGGTACAAGGATTCACTGCAGGCCCCCCATGAATGTTAACTATTGAAAAATAGCAGATATACAAGCTCACAGCGCGGCACCGAGTGCCGCGCTGCGAGCTAGTAGATCTGCTATTTTTGAAAAAATCATGAAAATGTGTGCAAGAAACCTATATGTTTCCATGTCAGTGGTGCTCAAACTTTTTCATGTCAAGGACCCCCAAGATGTGATGTATTTGGCCACAGACCCCCATCTCAAAATATTTAGTTCCAGGGATCCCCCCCCCCCCCCCCCCCCCGAGAAGCAAAATTTGAGTTACAATGTTTTTCACACATTTTCACAACTTTAAAAAAAATAGCAGATCTACAAGCTCGTGCCGCGCTGTGAGCTTGTAGATCTGCTATTTTTCAATAGCTAAAGTTACTAGGGCCCCTCCACCTTGGGCCCTAGTAACTCAGTCCCACTTTCCCCCCCAGTGTGACGCCCCTGACCATCATCATCATCATGGTGGTGGTGGGCATGCACAGACACAGAGTCAGCTGAATCACATTCCTCCAGCCTGCGCGTCCATATGCTAATGACATCTAGCTGATGACAGATCAGCCGCGGGCGAGGTCACCCAGCGCCTATCACCTTTCACTCCATTCCGCCCTGTCTCACACTGCAAGTTGCAGGTGCTGTAAAGTGATATATTTGGGTTAAAAAAATATTATTATTGAAGCGGTGAAAGCCGCTTCCAAGGTGTGGCTTTGTCTGTCCCGTACATGTCCCCCCCCCCCCCCCATCTGTTTGGTCGATTTTGTCTGTCCCGTACATGTCCTGTGCATGCTTGACCAATTGAGGACAAAATCATTCAGAATTCAGAATTCATAGAAATATAGAACTAAAGCACATAGAAAGTATAGATCTAGAAGACAGAATGTATAGATCTAGAACACAGATTTCAGGGAAGGCAGGGCCCTTAGCCAATGAGTTGCAATTGAGGTGCGGAAAAACATCTGGGAGTGGTGTTAGCTGGAGTATTGGTTGAGCTTCACATGACAATTAGCACGCTGCAGAATATAGTCACGAGCGAGCCCTCACTAGGAACAGTATTTCTAGTTTCAGACGGTATTGTTGCTGATGGTCTGTCAAATAATGTACTGTACAGTGAAGCTGCGAGGAGCCCCACATTACAACGATGGTGCAGCTGCTGTATTGATGGGACACAAAGTGTACGAATTTGGAGGTTACGATTTAAGAAACCCTATAGAAGATCAGATCAACGTGTACGTCTTCAACACAGTGTCTCTGAGAAGGAGGACGTTGCCCCCAGTGACGACTACAACAGGAGAACGACCCCCTGAGGTTCCCTGTAGTCGCCATGGCCACACAGCTGTGCTCATTGAAGACATTGTCTACTTCTGGGGAGGAAGTCATAATAATACGTATGAGATTTGCAACATGCTTTATGCATTTGATGTCGACGCCCACAGATGGATCATGACTAGGGTTTCTGGGACCGTTCCGGAGGGGAGGTCAGCTCACTCAGCCTGTGTCTTGGGGAAGGTCATGTATGTCTATGGAGGATGGACCCAGGAGGATGGACAATCTAATGACATCGACAAGCTGGACACCAACACAATGGTCTGGTCCTTAATTAACACCAGAGGCAATCTGCCTCCTGCTGCTTCAACAGATCACTCTGCCACCATCATCGGGACAAAAATGTTTGTATTTGGGGGCACATGGGACCACGAGGACTACACCAACATCAGAGTGTTGGACACAGAGACCAACTGCTGGCTGAACACGCCTTCTGCACAGCTCCTTCCAGAAGTACGTGTGGGTCATTCAGCCTTTGCCTACAATGGAGAGCTGTACATATTGGGTGGTGAGCACTGGAGTGAGAATGACGATGGTGCTCGGTTTTGCCTCTGCAAAGACATGTGGAAATTCACTCCAGAGACCTTCTTCTGGAAGGAGGTTATGCCCAAGGTGAATGACTCATTTTGGAGAACACAGGGCTGCTGTTGCTTGGTGGGAAGTCGTGTCTTCATCTCAGGAGGTTTTAAAGAATTCTTCAAACCCAACAATGTACACCTGTACATCCTAGACTTGAGTCCTAGTCTTAAGACGCTATGCAAGCTAGCAGTTATTCAGTACGGTCTGGATCAGTCAGGACTCCCACACGACATCAGATGGGAACTGGAAGCCATGACCGATGGAGAATTGGAAGACTCTGAGGGTGAAGTCACATATTGGACGACTGCAGAGACCTACGGATCTTCTTTCAACGACCATACCGATGACGTATAGACATCATCCGGGGTATTTGGGCGGTCCCGGGAGATAAGCTCACGGAAGTCTATTTAATCGTGTGTAGTTCTTTCTTTAGTTCTCTGTTGGTGAAGTGGGTGTAACACAGCTTGGTGAAAGCTTGTAATTTAGACAATTATATCAATCGTGTGTATGTCCTGTTTCAGATTATTGAAATTGAAGTGAATTCTTAATTATATTTATTTTTCCATTGTTTTTATGACTGCTTTTTTATTTTCTCCCCTTTTGTTACTGACAATTCCCTATGCAAAGTACTGTGTTCTATCCGTCTTTCAATGTTATATGAGATACATAAAGTGGTTCCTGTGTAAATAAGCCGTAAAGCTTACTAGGATCTACTTTTAGTTGACATAAAACTGTACTTTTTCCTGTGCAAACTCTAATACATTTTTCAATCAATAAAAAGGAATGCACACTACTCGACATGAAACATATGCACGTGCAATTTAAAATATGAATTACACATTATCCAGCAATATGAAAACATTAGTGCAGCACCAAATATGAAAATAAATAACCACATGAACCCCAGCTATGCATATTCTGGGAGGGGGGGTAAGCCAAAGAATTGCCGATCTACAAGCTCACAATGTGTCGAGCTGCAACAAGTTGTGAGCTTGTAGATCGTCTATTTTTGGTAAAGAATTGGTGTTTATAGAAATAAGAAATGTGGGTCCGTTTTACTCTGTATTTGGAGAGCTGGATGACTGAAAGAAAACTACAAGCGAAAAACCGGCTTCACAGGACGTTCTGTCCCATTGGTTTAGTGCGTATCTCTACCGGGTGAGAGTACAGCAGTGCTGAACCATGAACCCGGAGAGTTCATGACGTCACAGAGCCTGTGGGCTCTTCGATCGCAGATGAAAGCACTCTTCCGGGTCATTCTTTTAACACGGGAGTGGATGGGAGTCTCAGCGACTTTGGCTTACAATAACATATATAAATCTCTATGGAAAACATGAATCCACCGCTTCTCAATGCCAGTGTCTGTCCACCAGCCATATACAGTGTCTGTCAGTCTGTCTCACATGCCTTCTCTTCACCCCAAATACCTTCACCGATTTACAAGAGACGAGCAATAGCAACTATTTGCACCTATAACAAACTAGGCTAACGTTATATAAACACGGTGTTGACATGCAGTTCATTAGTTATTAGATCACAAAGGTAATAGGCCAGGTCATGGCTAGTGAATGGAGCAGGTGTGAGCTGAAACCTTGCCATGGGCTATTGATGCTCTCAGCTGTGGACTACACAAAGAACAAGGGAGAATCATATACAGTTGTGCATGTTCAATGACACCGTTGGGTCAGTCATACAGTATAGTGTGTGTGTGTGTGTGTGTGTGTGTGTGTGTGTGTGTGTGTGTGTGTGTGTGTGTGTGTGTGTGTGTGTGTGTGTGTGTGTGTGTGTGTGTGTGTGTGTGTGTGTGTGTGTGTGTGTGTGTCGAGCTATACTTATGGGGACTAAACGCATGTTCACACAGTCACCTGCAGGGGACCTCTGACAGTGTGGGGACAAAATAGTAGGTCCCCACAACGGTTAGGTTTAGGGTTAGGGTTAGGGTTAGGGTTAGGGGTTAGGTTTAGGGATAGAGGTTAGGGTAAGGCCACAGGACTTGCATAAAAATGAATGGAAGTCTATGTAATGTCCCCACAACTGATGTAAATATATTTACGTGTGTGTGTGTGTGTGTGTGTGTGTGTGTGTGTGTGTGTGTGTGTGTGTGTGCGTGCGTGCGTGCGTGCCTGCCTGCGTGCGTGCGTGCGTGTGCGTGTGTGTGCTTGTGCTTGAGTGTGTGTGTGCATGCGTGCGTGTGTGTGTGTGTGTGTGCATGCGTGTGCATGCATGTGTGTGTGTGTGTGCTGTGTCATTGGACGAGAGGGGGTCTCCTTTGTATACCCTGCCTGCAGCAGCACAGGAAGTAGCGTGGGGAGAAGATAGCGTGCCAAGAATAACACACCACTTTGCAGTGATTTAAGTCATTTAAGACAACATTTTCAGTACAGTATATAAACTACTCGGTATAGAGGCTATGCACATGCATAAAGTGAATGGCAAATCGAGTGGCAATCAAGTGAGTTTAATGTTGTTCAACGTTGTTTAATTCTTCATTTAATGCAATCAGATAGGACTTTTCTGTTTGGATGTATGGGCTGTCAAGGCCAGAATAAAAAACCCTAGCCCCTCAGTAGGCGTCCGAAACGTTGGTCTTTTGGCGTGTCCACAATAGAACTTGAACCAGCAGCTGTGACTGTGCGGCTATACTCTTATTTATTATTTAGTGTTTAATCCATTCACTGGCACTTCACAAGGACCGGCGTGCAGTGCAACTTTTGATAACCGGCATCAGTATAGTAACACACACACACACACACACACACACACACACACACACACACACACACACACACACACACACACACACACACACACACACACACACACACACACACACACACACACACACACACACACACACACACACACAGAGATTTGTACTGGAAGATATAGCTGTTGTTCGAAGCATCTTCATGTGCTTCATGTGTTCGGCCCAGCTGCTATCATGTCTGCGTGTCTAATGTGTGAATTGATGTTCTAAGTACCATGTTTATGCAAAGAGCAGATGGTCCCCCCCCCACCCAAACACAAAGGGGCGAGGAGGGAGAGGGAGGACTGGCTGGTCCCCTGCTAGGGGCAGATGTTAACCCCTCCCCTGGGGGCAGGGTGACGGGTGTGAGAGGGGAGATGTGACCGCTGACCGCCGCTTCACACCGAGGGGGCTTCTGATGTGTAGCGGTTTAGGTTAGAATGCATGCATGATGGGGGTTAAAGCACTGGTTCTTAAGGTCGGGTTCTGGGGACCACGGTAGTGGTTCTCAACCTGTGGGTCTAGACCCCTAGGGGAGTCGCCATATGGTTGTTGTTGTTGTTGGGTTGTTGTTGTTTTGTTTTTTTGTTTCTTTTTTTTTGGGGGGGGGGGGGGTCCCAAGATGACCGTGAAGTGACAATTTAAGGACTTTTAAGAAAAGAAAAAGAAAGAAAAAAGACCATCAAAAGTCATAGCAAACTATTCTGTTATTAAAAACTGGTCAAACATTGGCCAAATTGCCAAATAATATAATATAAAAACTGATCAAACATTGACCAAATTGTCAAATAATATTAGAAAAGAAAAAGAAAATGCCTCACGTTTGAGCTTCTAGATTTTCACAATATTTATCTGCGGAAACCGAGTCAAACAAAATGGAATGCCTCAACTCAGTTCCAAGTGCTTATCAGGGTGGGTGGGGGCCTGGGGTCCCCAGTTCAGATATGATAATTTTGTTGTAGTCACAGCCTTATAAGTTTGAGAACCATTGTCTTACTGGACTGAAACTCCTGTAAGGGTAGTTCCAGAGTTCCATACTGAACTCATATGTCAGTATTATTTAGTGACACGCAGCAAAGGCTGTCGGGATCGGGACTCGAACCCGAGTCTAGGTGTTAAATAAATGGTAAATGGTGCATTTATATAGCGTCCTTTATCCAAGGCGCTTTACAGAGATGATTGTGCATTACATTCACCCACACATTCATACACCGATTGCGGAGGAAACCATGCAAGGCACCAACCTGCTCACCGGGAGCAACTAGGGGTTCAGAGTCTTGCTCAAGGACTCTTCGACACTAACTCTGGGGGAGCCCAGGATCGAACTGGGCACCCTTCGAGCACCCTCTGTGTTCTAATGACGGGGGGGGGGGGGTTTCTCTACCCCTGAGCCACTGCCGCCCGGTAGAGGCCCAGTAGCGGTCCGATAGCGGTCCGGTAGCGGTCCGTGCCTGTTCTTCAGTATTGTACTACAGGGTTCCCACGGTCATGAAATTCCTGGAAATATTTTGAAATTAGAAAAATATTTTTCCAGTATTGGAAAAGTTTTGGAAATGATCAAGGGTCCTGGAAGGTCCTGGAAAAAATAGCTATGCATTGTCTTTGGTTATTGATTTTGTTAATACCTCTGAAATGACATATTAAACATTGGCCAAATTGTCTCATATTAGAGGCAGAAATTGTGAAAATAGCCGATCTACATGCCCACAACGCCTCGATCGGATATTTTCACAATAAAACCGTGTTATACAAAATTCCTCTACTCTTAGTGCTCGTCAGGGTGCCGGGGTCCCCAGTTGAAATATGATTATTTGCGCATAGGAGTAAGCGACTCGTTATTGAGCTGAATTATTGTTATATAGTCCTGGAAATCGGGTAAAATATTCTGGAAAAGTCTTTGGAAATTAATTGGTAAAGATGTGTGGGAACCCTGATTGTAACACTACTGTGTGTGTGTCTCCCTGTGTGTATGTGTGTGTCTCTCTCAGGCTCAGCACAGGGACTCTTTCATCCAGGAGCGCTACGGCCAGTACGACCTGAGCGATCCCTTCCTGGCGCTGCAGCGTGACAGCGAGGGAGAGGAGCGCCATGAGCAGCAGCAGCAGCAGCACACACACCACCCCGGGGGGCAGCCGGGGGGCCGCGGAGCGCAGGGGCCCAACCCTCTGGCCGTGCTCAAGCTGGTCATGGCCCACTGCAAGAGGATGCAGGAGAGGATGATGGGACAGCTAGCGGCCTCCGAGAGCAGACACAGGAGGGTAGGGAGACCGCGCACGTACATACAGTAGGCCTGTCACAATTATTACATAATCGTCTAAATCGCAATTATTTTACTTAATCGCAATTGTTTTACATAATCGCAATTGTTTTGTCATAATCATCATAATCATCAAAATTTGAAATACGTATATTTTCAAACATTTAAAAAAAAATTGGAAATCTAGATCTACGAGCTTGTAGATCGGCTATTTCCACTATCAATGTTCCACTATCAATGTTGTTGTCAAATATGTCAGTCATTTCTTTGTATATTTATAGTCCAGTCATTTTAGGGTTAGACCTAGAACAAATTGCAATAGTAGCAAACTCAACTGATTTTGTATCCTCATTATGTCCTTAGTGAGGGAAAAAAAGTCCCAAGGAATCCCACCGGGGCAAAGTTTTGAAAACGACCTATCTACCTTCACTTACTATACACTACAATATAAAGGAAAAAATTACTGAAAGAAAATCTGCTTTAAGTGGGATGTGAGGGGTCTAACTAGGGGTTTGTCATCATGCTGAATCCATTGCAGGCATTTGTTTTGCACAAAAAACATTCTGTGGGCTAGAAATGGCCTTAGAAAACAATACACGTATGGGTGCGTTTTCATGTTAGTCGGAGGCCTTAGGGTTTTTTTTTTCTCGTGCTAATCAGTCTAAAAGTTCAAAATTTTGCACAGATGTAGCTCAGGGCATGCTCTAATGATTTAGCTAGGGCGCCCGAGTCTGCAACATTCGGGGTCGCCACAGCGGCCAAATCAAGTTGGGCTCCCATCGACTTTAGTGATGAAAAGTGATGAGTCATCACTTTTCAGAGTTTTGTTGGTGCTGTGGCGACCCCGAAGGTCGCAGACTCGGGCGCCCTAGCTAAATCATTAGAGCATGCCCTGTAGCGGACCCAGCTGGACATGAAAGAGTTGAAGCTCGACTGATGATTTGAGTTCTTTATTAAACCAACGTGAAAACTGAAAAACAATACATAAACCAAACGTCAATCAATAAGCATCACTTCACTTGTACATATTTGCAAATTTCATATAAATTCCAAATAATCATAAAGATACATTTCTCATAGGCCTACATATCATGAATAAAAACATTTCCAATACATGACTACATTTCCATTACCAATAAAACTACCATACATCCCAAATCACATTAACAGCCCATCATAACAATAAAACCCAATAAGAGCATCCACAGTTAACAGCAACAAAGAAAACAAAACATGTATGCAAATATACCTTGTGACCCTTCCAGCTAGGCGCTATTGAGTGACCGTGTCCGTCTCAATGTTCATGGTATTTAAAAGGCCTTGTGCATTTGTCCATCCTTCCAGGACCGTCTGTGCCGTAGTCTGTATCAAAACAGTTTAATCTGACTGCCATTCCTCGCCCCTCTACCACAGAGGCCATTTTGTAGGTTTGCTGCCATGCACCCACAAACTGGCACCAGGTGAACTCAATTCCCTTAATCAGCACACTTGTTGGCTGCTGAGTTCCTGCAGGCTTCAAAATAAGTCTTTGAATCTGACATTTGCACAGAAAACCCCTTCAAAATAAAAAGCCTAGAAAACCCCCACTATGGGTCCGTTACACTCCCACCAAATCATAGTGATTTTAAAAATCATTTACCTAAAATTACAATGATTTTACATAAAAAGTCACGTAACCCCAGACACATTCAAAACTCTCAAACTGGGTAGCAAAGACCTGTACCATCGTTCTCCCACCTTGAGTCCTCCTCCCACCTTAATCAGGTTTCCCTCCTGGTGTTTGGGCAGGGATACCAATGCTTTCTCAGGGTGCCCTTGTCGCTGTGGCACTCCTCCAGCACCACGTTCCATCTCTACTGAAGCAACCGGGGTGTCTTCCTGGTGAGCCACTGGAGCCAATGCTTTAGGGGCCTGGTCCTTTGGACTCCTGAAAACCTGGTCTCGATTCTGTGGGACAGCATCAGGCTCAGCCCCTCCGACCTGTAGAGCGCCATCTCCAACTGGATCCCCAGGTGCCCTTGGTTCTGGGCCCAGGGCAGCTGCACCCTGCTGGGTTGGGTCTTTGAGCTCCACACCTGCTGCTGCTCCCTCCATCACCTCCAAATGTGTGTTGATGGCCCTTTCCTTCTTGCCTTCCGGAGCACCCAGGCCTGGCAGTTTCTGGTGGATCTCCCTGTGTTGCTCCATGACAACCAGGAGTTTCTCCCTCTGGTCCAGGAGCCTCTTCTGCTGCTCCTCTTGCTCACGTCTCTCCGTCTCACATCTCTCCATCTCACGTCTCTCCGTCTCACGTTTCTCCGTCTCACGTCTCTCCGTCTCACGTTGTTGAGCGTCCAGAGCTTTCCTTTGCTCTTCCTGCTCCCGTAGTTTCTCTTTCCTTTCCTGTTCCTCCATCTCTGCCTTCTCTTCTGCCTCCCTTGCAGCAAGCTCTGCTGCCGTCTCCGGTGAGGGTTTGAAGTGAGAAGGATCACAGCTAAAAGGTTCATGAAAATCTTGCACTTCTATTCCATAAAACCTTCCATCTACTAGGCTATTATTAGCAATTTCAAAAAGATCTCTTGAGATAGATTTACATGCATCCATTTTTATCCGCACAATCGTATCTACTGTGATGCATGTTTGGATCTGAGAATAGAGTTTGTAAATGTCATTACTCTTCTCAAACATGTCAATGATTAGTCTTGGGTTACACTCAGCAATGTTAAACTTAAACAGTTTCTTTGCTGCTCTTACCAGAACCTTCCATTCTTCAAACAGGCAGAGCAGCTCTTTTACTTTTTCCTCCTTATCTGCCATTTTGCATATGTCTAAATATAACCTTCAATGACCGACCGTATATATAATGTTCCGTTATCCGTTGTTTGAGTAGAAGACTGAGTTGAGATGTGGAGGAGATGGGTGAAGATGGGTGAAGTTTTCACTGTAGCGGACCCAGCTGGACATGAAAGAGTTGAAGCTCGACTGATGATTTGAGTTCTTTATTAAACCAACGTGAAAACTGAAAAACAATACATAAACCAAACGTCAATCAATAAGCATCACTTCACTTGTACATATTTGCAAATTTCATATAAATTCCAAATAATCATAAAGATACATTTCTCATAGGCCTACATATCATGAATAAAAACATTTCCAATACATGACTACATTTCCATTACCAATAAAACTACCATACATCCCAAATCACATTAACAGCCCATCATAACAATAAAACCCAATAAGAGCATCCACAGTTAACAGCAACAAAGAAAACAAAACATGTATGCAAATATACCTTGTGACCCTTCCAGCTAGGCGCTATTGAGTGACCGTGTCCGTCTCAATGTTCATGGTATTTAAAAGGCCTTGTGCATTTGTCCATCCTTCCAGGACCGTCTGTGCCGTAGTCTGTATCAAAACAGTTTAATCTGACTGCCATTCCTCGCCCCTCTACCACAGAGGCCATTTTGTAGGTTTGCTGCCATGCGCCCACAAACTGGCACCAGGTGAACTCAATTCCCTTAATCAGCACACTTGTTGGCTGCTGAGTTCCTGCAGGCTTCAAAATAAGTCTTTGAATCTGACATTTGCACAGAAAACCCCTTCAAAATAAAAAGCCTAGAAAACCCCCACTATGGGTCCGTTACATGCCCTGAGCTACATCTGTGCAAAATTTTGAACTTTTAGACTGATTAGCACGAGAAAAAAAAACCCTAAGGCCTCCGACTAACATGAAAACGCACCCATACGTGTATTGTTTTCTAAGGCCATTTCTAGCCCACAGAATGTTTTTTGTGCAAAACAAATGCCTGCAATGGATTCAGCATGATGACAAACCCCTAGTTTGACCCCTCACATCCCACTTAAAGCAGATTTTTTTTCAGTCATTTTTTCCTTTATATTGTAGTGTATAGTAAGTGAAGGTAGATAGGTCGTTTTCAAAACTTTGCCCCGGTGGGATTCCTTGGGACTTTTTTTCCCTCACTAAGGACATATTGAGGATACAAAATCAGTTGAGTTTGCTACTATTGCAATTTGTTCTAGGTTTGGACAAATTTTGGCCTAAAATGACTGGACTATTAGGTTACGTGTCATATCTGCCTCGTGCAACTTCAAAGCCGACAAGCCAATCAGAAATGCAATTGTCAACGTCAAAAACACAATTAAATCGAAATTATTTGAGTGACAATTAATCGTCATGTAAATGTCATAACCGTGACAGCCCTACATACAGGCACTCACCAAGGTTCAAGGGTTCAAGGTTGTACTTTATTGTTACATCTTGTGTACAGTACATCCTTCCTTCAGACAATGCAGCAGCATGAACTGTATAATAACAGCAGAATGAAAAGATTTAAGGAAAAGAAAGAGAGTGCAAAAAGAGCAATTTGACCCCTACCCTGTAAAATCCTCCTTGCGACTGTGCCTAGCCTACGTTTCACACTGGGGCTCACGTCGACACAATATAGCCGCGTGTCTCTGTGCATGCTTGCATTGGTGGGTGTATGGGTGGGTGCAGGCATGTGCACACACAGATATCAAAGAGGGCTACCTACATACCTACCCTTTTGCCTGTCGCTAAAACGTGCCCTCTCCAAACCATGGATGCAGCATTTACTATGCTGAAGTTCAAATTCCCTCAGCACGCCCCCCTGGGTGGGTTTGTGTGTGTGCGTGCATGCACGCATGCATGTTCATGCATGTGTGCCATCATGCTTCAGACACTGTTGAAGTGGATGAAGGGTAATGAGGCAGGCAGACATCGTAGCCACACCCAGGGCTTAAAAGAGTGGATATTTATGCAGCCTTATCAGAGTTCAACCGGAGGCCTGTGGGACTCTTAAAGCAGTCTGCACTGCTGGCCTCCTGGAGAGAGAGGATATGACTTATCACAGCTCCTTAGTAAGCACTAATGACTCATATCGTTTTTGTAGGGTGGAAACCTTGTATGTCCAAAACAGTTTTATCATTTTAAAAATGATTTAAACTAGTAAAAACAGCCGATCTACAAGCACACAACGCCTCGCACCGCGAGGCGTTGTGTGCTTGTAGGTCTGCTGTTTTCACTAGTTTTGTGCGACAGTCTTGTGTGGTGAAGCAGGGCTTTGCTTTACGAGAAAACGCACAAATGTGAAACTTGGAGATGCAAGGTTTCTGCCCGACGGTGACGATATGTAATGTAAGCAGGACGGGTTCACTCTTGTTACGGGAAACATAAAGGGCTCTGTCTTCTGTTAATCAAATACAACGGTAAATGGAGCCTTTATCCAAAGTGCTTTATAACGTGCATTACATTAACACACAGACTGACGGTGTAGGAAACCATGCAAGGCATCAAACTGCTCCCGATGAGCAGGGGTTCAGTTCAATGTCTTGCTCAAGGACACTTCAACACTAACCCAGGGGGAGCCGGGCCAGGGATCGAACCGGGAACCTTCCGGTTCTCAAACGGCCCTAGTTTCAGTTCCAAACAAACACCAAAAGTCATATTCTGCATGGATGGACGGTGGTGGTTGTTGGCAGTAATCTGGTGCAATGTGACCTGACCGGTTCTCTTTGGCGTCGGCGCCAACAGGTGATCGCCGATCTGGAGGAGGAGAAGAGGCGGCGAGCGCAGGACATTGCGCAGGGGGATGACATCACCTGCATGTTGCAGAGCGAGAGAGAGAAACTGCTGCAGCAGGTATGCATGATTTCGGGTGGAAGAACAGGGTGGTGTATGTACCGGTATGTGGTATGCTACCAGGTTTGTAGATTAGGGATGGGACGATATGAACATTTCATATCACGATTATTGTGCCCAAAGAAATTGCGATTTACGATATTATCGCAATAATCAAAACATCCCCAACATCCATTATCCTGGGGCGGAACATTTGCCAAAAAATAGAAGATCTATGTAGATCGGCTATTTTTTTGCAAAGACATTTGATAGAGGAAAAAGACTGTATCAAGTACGTATATTATAAATACCTTTTACCAACTAGAAATACTGTTCCTTCGAAACAGTGTGGGCTCGCTTCCAACCCAACAAATAGGATACTTTAAGGTACTGTAAGGTACAGTAACTTACAGTATTGTACTGTACCTTACTATACTGTACTGCACCTTACTGTACCTTACTGTACTATACTATACTGTACTCTGCTGTACCGTACTGTACCTTACTGTACTCTACTGTACTTTACTGTACTCTACTGTACTTTACTGTACTCCACTGTACTGTACCTTACTGTACTTTACTGTACTCTACTGTAACTTACTGTACTGTACTTTACTGTACTCTACTGTACCTTACTGTACTCTACTGTACCTTACTGTACTATACTATACTGTACTCTGCTGTACCGTACTGTACCTTACTGTACTCTACTGTACTTTACTGTACTCTACTGTACTTTACTGTACTCTACTGTACTCCACTGTACTTTATTGTACTTTATTGTACTTTACTGTACTCTACTGTACTTTACTGTACTTTACTGTACTCTACTGTACCTTACTGTATTGTTTTGTACTTTACTGTACCTTACTGTACTGTACTCTACTATACCTTACTGTACTGTACCTTTCTGTACCTTACTGTACTTTACTGTACTCTACTATACCTTACTGTACTGTACCTTTCTGTACTTTACTGTACTCTACTGAACCTTACTGTACTTTTACTGTACTCTACTGAACCTTACTGTACATATTCTATGTGTTCTAGAGGTGTATATTGAGTGCATATACTGTAGGTTAACAATCCCAGATCACATCTGTCCTCCACTATGTCTATAACCAAGGCGTTCTTCTATGTGGCCACTCCAGACTGAGGAGTGGAGCATGACTTTTATTGTGTTTGTGGATCTGATTTGAAAATGCATTGGTTGTGATATCTCCCTGACAACCAACAACAACCACTAATACGGCTGATTGTCCCTGCGGGTTCTAGGATATATATACTGTAAATCCCATTGCCCGGGATCCTAAAACCTTATTCTTTTTAAGTAAAATTTCTAAAACACTACAAAACATGTCTCAAAGACAAATACAAGCAAACGTCTCCACAGTAACACAGTAACAGTTGTTTGTGTGTGTGTGTGTGTGTGTGTGTGTGTGTGTGTGTGTGTGCGTGCGTGCGTGCGTGCGTGCGTGCGTGCGTGCGTGCGTGCGTGCGCACATTGTAGATCAACTTCATAGCAGTATTAAGTGGTCCATCTATGTTTTTTATTAATAATAAAATCTGCAAAGTAACAAGTAACTGAGGCTGTCAAATGCTGTATTTATAGTAGAGTATATGTAACAAAAATGGAAAGTAGAGTTAAAGTATCTCAAAATTGTACTGTAGGTACAAGTACTTGTATATACTTGAGTAAATGTACTTGGTTACTTTGCAGCACCACAGAACAGCCAATGACAGACAGGCCTTTAATCACAGCTGTCTCAATCAGTAGAGTGGAGAGGGACATTTATAGATATTTGTAGTTTTAACTCAGAACATATACATCACACAGCTTAGATATTTGGATCAAATCAGAGAGCAGACCTGTGTGAACGCAATGATATAGATAGCATATCTGAAGTGTGAACACTGCAGCCACAGCGCCTTAACATAAACATGGGTCTATTATCCTTCTCTCCACTCTGGGGACTCACTAAACCCATTGGAAATGCATTGGGTGCTTAAAGTTAAACATTTTTATTTTTTTATATTTATACTACAAAACATTTCAAAACCAAAAGTACAAGCACACGTGTCCTCAGTAAGCTGAACACATAAAAATTTGAATGGTGTTGAAAGGTGTAAGCGTTTAAGAGATGAATCGCGCCAAAGTTTTGAGGAGATACTGACTGACTGACTATAAATAATGAAGATAACATACGTGTGCTCGCCTTCCAGGCGAGCCCACAATTATAGAGGGTTTAAGTGGTACCGGATATGCAGCTCCGCAAATAAAAGGTGAATTGACGGAGGACGATATCACGATTAAATTAAATCTCCACAATACGATTATCGTGAGTGTTTTTTAACACGGTAAACGATAATAGCGCTTATCGTCCCATCCCTATTGTAGACACTGTGTCTGTCTGTCTGTCTGTCTGTCTGTCTGTCTGTCTGTCTCTTCGGCCCCACGGCACCGCTGTGCGATGACGTCTACCACAGGGTGTAATAGTGGTTAAAGATAGCAAAGTCTGCAAAATGTCCGGGCTGCTGAATGACAGGCACATCTGTGTGGAGCAGACTTCCCCCTCTTCCCTTCCTTCTCACACACACACACACACACACACACACACACACACACACACACACACACACACACACACACACACACACACCCCTGGGTTTCCGCTCCGCAGTGCGCGCTTTGATTTAAGACTGAGTGCACCAGCGTCACCGAGCTCCATTGTATAACACAGTAGGGTGGAGTGGGCTCGGCCTCTCTGCATTCATTGTAGACACACACACACAAACACACGCACACACTCACACATTGCAGTGGTGGACGGCAACTGAGTACATTTACTTGAGCACTGTACCTAAGTAAATTTTTTGAGTATTATTATAATTTATTTTTCTAAGATTTTAAGCTATTAATATTAAGATCTATGGCCGATACTAAAAATGCCTTCCAAATCAAGATTTTTCAAATATATAAAAAAAATGGCAGATGTACAAGCTCGCAGCGCGTCACTTCGTGCCGTGCTTCAAGCTTGTACATCTGCTATTTTTTAAATGCCAAAATCAAAAATCACACATAATGCTTTCCCAGTTTTAATGGGTTAACTCCACTGCATTCCAAATAGAAATATTGTACTTTTGGCTCCGCTACATGTCCAGGAAGGAACTCTTGGGACCGAAACGTACAGTACAAAAATATATTGCTGCACACGACGTGCACATACACATGCGCAGCCACGCGTGCACACACACACACACACAGGCACGCACCACGTGCGCACCGCCAACCGTACCATAGGAAGCAGCGCAGGAAACCACCATTGTTCAAATGACCGGCCGCCATGTGGCTTTATGGGCACAGGAAAGCCCGAGATAATGACCGTCCCTGACTTAACCATAGGTCAGCACACGCACACAGGGGCGTCACCAGGGAGGGGGGGGGGAGTGGGACTGAGTTACTAGGGCCCAAGGTGGAGGGGCCCTACCTAGTAACTTAAGCTATTGAAAAATAGCAGATCTACAAGCTCACAGCGTGGCACCGAGCAAGCTTGTAGATCTGCTATTTTTGAAAAGTTGTGAAAATGTGTGCAAATCTTTGAATATACTGTATGTGTTTTTTAAGCGAACATGTGTAACTCAAATTTTGCTTCTGGGTGGTCCCTGGAACTAAATGTTTTGAGATGGGGATCCTAGGCCAAATACATATCATCTTGGGGGTCCTTGACATGAAAAGGTTTGAGCACCACTGACATAGAAACATATATGTAGGTGTCTTACGCACATTTTTACAATTTTTCAAAAATAGCAGATCTACAAGCTCGCAGCGCGGCACTCGGTGCCGCGCTGTGAGCTTGTATATCTGCTACGCATGGGGGGCCCGCAGTGAATCCTTGTACCCAGGGCCCAGAATTTGGTGTTACGCCCCTGCATGCACATATGCGTGCGCGAGCTCGCGCACACACACACACACACACACACACACACACACACACACACACACACTTCGTTCTAACGGGGGCCTTACGTAAGGAAGGCTTCCTGAGGCGTCCCCCCCCCCGGCTCCTCTGGCCTTCCTGCCTCTGTTGTTTTGGGTACAAGTGAACTCATACAATACCTCATCAGAGAGCGGTTCCTTTTATTACTCATCAAAAGCTTTTTAAAAGGAGTGTGGTCCTCCAGTACAGTGCTTCTCAACCTTTTTCATGCCGAGGACCCCCAAATTGAGCGTCTAGTCGGCGACCTGGCCAACTCGGGAACAATGTAAATAGGGAATGAATCACTGTGATATCAGGGGAATCACACTAACATAATCCCTTTTTGCCCATATATGAAGATCCCTGATGTCATCAATATTAAACCCATATCAGGACTTCGTATGAGAATGCCCATATTTGGAGGACACATCGGCCACATACCACACTAACAGAATCCATATATGGCCAAGACAGCCCATATATCTGTGTGGCTGGTTCTACATACAGGGATCTCCATATATGGGCATAAAAGGGATTGTATGTATGATGTCAGATGTGATAGATGTCATAGGACTTTCACTTAACGAAGAACTGAGTAAGCATGTTTGGGCTATCTCCATATACAGTACATGGATCTCCATATATGAGTGCCAGGGGTCTCCATATATGGGTAACTGGTCCGATATACATCACTGGCCAGATAGCCAAGACATGGCGCGACCTCGCCCTTTGTCGCTTGTCACCCTTAGGCGTCTTACTGGTAATCCTAAAGTCACACTAACATGTGGGTAAAGGACAGGTACTGTACGTTTTTCAAAAGCCCATTTGATGGTTTGCAAGTTGAAATAGAGCAACTGTTGTTCGACATTGACCTGGTGGCATATGCAGGGAGTAAGGCAACCGATTATTCACTTTTGCCAAATTTAAGCTGTTTATTTCCATTTCTGTGAACTCTCACTCACTTAAGACTGGGTGGAGATGGGGGGGGGGTGTGCTATGGTTAATTGATTGGCAGGTGTTTCCAATTAGCTAAATTATGGGCTCTCCTCTTTATAATAGCATGATGTAGCTGTGCTCAGGGCACACATACAACACCACAGCAGCACTGAGAGCTGACTCAGCTGTGCAAAGTAATAAAGGACTTTGATTTAAACGCATGGCAAGCAGCACACCCAGCAAAGGCTTGGCTGCACGTTGCATACATAGACTTGATGTGCCAACATGTAGGTGTATATTGTCTTAATGTGCAACTGTGCCAACATGTAGGTGTATTGTGGTCAATAAAGCGCAGGGAATTATAAAAACAGACATCAGTTGTCGGCAGCAACCGCAGTAGCGCGCCGTTTGCTACAGTGACTAGAACTTATATACATATACTGCATCTTCTTGCCGTTCTCATGCAGTCTTCTTCATTGTGGGTTGATCTGAAATTGATTGAAGCTGATTTGGACCTTTTCCCAACATGTTTTTAGCATCTTTGCCACAGGTTATGGGATATTTTGTGGCAGTTATGGTACTGTACAAAGTCACAAGTTTGCCGAAACCACAAACGGCTTTAATGGCCTCGACATTAAGCAGCCATTTTGTAAAATAAAATGCAATACAGATTTGGTACCTTTGCACCTGGATAAACTCCAATATCTCCTAGCTGTGAATTCCACCAAACCACCTGCTTGCATCGTGTTTGACGTAGTGAGTTTACGTGGTGGAACTTGAGCTTGCACTGATGATTAGCCAACGGAAATAGTAACCCTAGGAAAGATACAGCTCTCAGTCCTTTTGAATTCCGGACTTTTACTTTCAGAAGAGTCAGGCACAAAAGAGGAATAAAGGGAAGGGAGTGGAAAGTTCAGAGTTAATCAAATGCATGTTTGTCTCCACATATTTCTTTTTCATATTGTAAGCCTTATGACCTGAGATCTGCCACCACCACAAAAGCAGGCTTAAAATGACTGTTCTCTCTGGTCTATCGAGTCTGTGTGTGTGTGTGTGTGTGTGTGTGTGTGTGTGTGTGTGTGTCTGTGTGCGTGCGTGCGTGCGTGCGTGCGTGCGTGCGTGCGTGTTGTGTGTGTGTGTGTGTGTGAGAGAGAGAGACTGTCTGTCTGTGTGACTCGCCTTCTGCGTGTCATCTTTAAAAGCAGGCTTAAGATCATATTCTCCCAGGCTTGTGTGTGTGTGTGTGTGTGTGTGTGTGTGTGTGTGTGTGTGTGTGTGTCCTGTTGGTGTTCGACAGAGAGTTAGTTATATGGGCGAGGTATGGGGTCATAAATGCTGTATCATGGAGTTGGGGCGGGGGGGGGGGGGGGGGGGGTATTACTGTATTGTATGTGTTTTTATGCCACACCCCGGCAACTCAAGCATAGCCTACACCCACAAAGGATGCTGTAACACAGCACGTACGCACGCACGCGCGCACACACACACACACACACACACACACACACACACACACACACACACACACACACACACACACACAAAGAGAGAGAGAAGCACAATGTAAGAAATATGCTATGGGACTCAAATAGATGTGTTCTCATTGTGTGAAGATATTTTATGTTTAGTCAGACACTGCTGTGGAAAATAGCACTCTTTTGCCCCCTAGTGGTCAAAAACAAATGCTAGCAAAAGACCACTAGGGATTGACTATCTTTTTCATTGTGGCTATCCAAGGTTTTCCCCTGTGTCTGGCCAAGTCCCTGTCACATGCTAACCTATACGGGTAATAATAATAATTGTGGTAAAGTAAAAAAAAATATATAATACTAATCTCATTATGTTATTCAAAAAGCTCGGCCCAGTATGCAAATATTGGCGAAATGGACCCGAGCCAAATGGACCCAAGTTAAGGGCTTTGCAGACAGGCGTGATTTTGCGCACGAAAGAAACGGACAATTTCATTTTCTTTAAAAACCAATGATTCTCTATGACCGCATGCACACCTGCTCCGAATTTGCCGTGCGGCAAGTGGCTGCGGCAGTGTGTTTTTTCCCGATCAAAACCAGATCGATTTGTGCGTCTTTTTGCATGCGGTAAAAACTCATTGACTCCTTTTATGACTCCTTTTCGGATCCGCAGTAAGGATTCCGCACTACGTTGCACACCAAATCCAATGCGTTTTAATCATGCAGCAAACTGAAAAAACGCAACAGGCCTGTGTGCAAAGCCCAAAACCGTTTTAAGAACCACTGCTTTACTCTTTTTCTGCTCTCTCTCTCTCTCTAGCTGGAGTTGGAGCGGGCGGCAGTGCGGAGGCTGGAGCAGGAGCAGGCTGCGGTGGCGGGCCGGGCGGAGGAGTCGCTCTCGCAGCAGCAGCAGCTCTCCTCGGCGCTGCAGCTGGAGCTGCAGAAGGCCACGGCCCAGGCGCTGGAGGAGGCCCAGCGCGCCTCCCAGCTCCGCGCCCGGCTCCAGGAGGAGAGCGACGCCCTGGAGGGCCTCCGGGGGGTGCTGGAGGGCGAGCGGGGCCGCGCCGCGCAGCTGGAGGCGCGGGCGGAGCGGCAGCTGGCCGAGTTGGACACGGAGCGCGAGCAGATGAAGGTGCGCCTCCGCAAGGAGCAGGAGAGGAGCCGCGAGCTGGAGAGACACGTGGAGGAGCTGAGGAGGAGGCTAGAGGGAGGGGGAGTAGGAGGAGCGAAGGAAGGGGTGAAGGAGACCGCGAAGGAGGTAGGGAATCTAGTGATGTTAACAATTAATGTATCTGCTGTTAAGAAATTATTCGATTAAATTAAACATATGAATCCATATTTGGGCATGCCTGACAGAAAGGGACACAAACAGACGGTTACAACGGGTATTGCATAACTGGGTGGGGCATTCATTTCCCACTTGCCTCGTTCCAGAGTAGGCCAGTGCCCAACGAACACCGCTCATATATATTATTATATAATATATATAATATATTATATATTCCATCACATTCAAGGGCCTTTGGAGAGAAATGAAACGGTCCTTATAGCACTGCAGAGGGGAGGTGTCTGTGTGTGTGTGTGTGTGTGTGTGTGTGTGTGTGTGTGTGTGTGTGTGTGTGTGTGTGTGTGTGTGTGTGTGTGTGTGTGTGTGTGTGTGTGCGTGCGTGCGTGCGTGCGTGCGTGCGTGCGTGCGTGCGTGCGTGCATGCGTGCGTGTACAGCTGAAGCTTGTTGACACTCGTTAATGTTATATACATCAAGGCAGTTATGTTTTTGCACTCAGTTTTGGTTTTGGACAAGAATTTTCCTTTTGGTCCAAAAAAACACAGCTTATCAATTCATTGATCGATCAATAAGGTTATCAACTTTCAATTAATGAATTAATCGATAATTTATATCCCTAGAAGGAGGTGAAAGAGTCGCCTGCCAAGATGGCTCCAGCCACGTCGACCGGCCCCGTCAAGACCGAGCCCGGCGGCAAGGCGTTGAACGCTGCCGTCACCGCCCCCAAGACCGTCCACGCGCCAAAGGTCAACGGCCACCACGCGGCGCATAAAGACGCGGAGCCCCTCCCGCACGAGGGGAGAGGAGCGGAGAACGGAAGCGCAGCCGTCGTGTCGGCAGCGGTGGTGGAGAATGGAGGGGGAGCGGCGGCAACTTTGCCGCATTCACCTCTACACCACCCTCACCCTCCTCATCCTCACTCTCCCTCCAGCACGGCCTCTTCCTCCCTGTCGTCCTCCCCCATCTCCTCCCCGGTCCTGGCCAAGCGTCTGGGCAGCCCCCTGTCCTCCTACCAGGTAGGCCTCTACAACACCGTCCCGCTCCCCCAAAATGCATGTTGCACTGGTTCCCAAACACTGGGTTATTTATATTCTTGGTTTCCTACATTCAGTTTTTTATTATTACTATTTCAAACGAATGGATTATGGATTAAATCTATAATAAATAAAAGAAAATATTTGCATTAAAAAACATTTTTAACTCAAATCATTGCTTCTGGGGTGTCCCTGGAACAAAGTAGTTTGAGATGGGAGTCGGCAGTCAAATACATATCATTTTGGGGGTCCTTGACATGAAAAGGTTTGGTAATAAAGGTAATTACCAAAAGGTAAAAAGGTAATAATAAAGATTCCTCCCTCCTCCAGGCGGGCATCAACCAGCGCTTCCACGCCGCCCGACACAAGTTCCAGACGCAGGCAGAGCTGGAGCAGCAGGGGGCGCCGCTCTCCCCCAGGGACCTCTCCCCGACCGCCACGCCCGTCCCCCCTCCCGCCGCCGCCCCGCCGCCGGAGAACACCGCCGCCAAGCAGCTGGCGCGCAACACCGTCACCCAGGTGCTCTCGCGCTTCACCAGCCAGCAGGCGGGCGTCAAGCAGCTCTCCCCCGTCAGCAGCTCGCCGTTCGGCACAGACTACCGCAACGTAGCGTCGCCCCCTCCCCCCGGGGGGCGCTCCCCTTCGGGGGGACCGCTCTCGCCCGGCCTGGCCGGCATCCGCTCCCCGCTCACGCCTCGCTCGGAGCGGAGCCAGGGTCACACGGCTCCGCCGATCCCGCCCAAGAAGCCGGGGATGAGTCCGACGCCGGGCTCGCCGGGTCCGGGCGGCGCGTCGTCGCGTTTCCCGGAGCTGACCGGCGGCGGCGGGAGCTGCGGGCACGTTAACAGCAACGGGCAGGAGGGCGGCGCCAAAGAGCCCGATCTGCTGTTGTCCTCCTAGTTAGTAGCTATAAGGGCTAAAGCTACTGGCTCTCAACGTCGACCCTTTACGGGTCTGTGACTATGAGAGAGTACAGATGGACCCTTGTAACAAATTGTTGACACATTTTTGGTTCCATTCGTATGCTCTCTGAGTTAAATGAACACTTGAGGATTTCACAGTGTAGATTGGGGGTCCCAGAGATAACAAATGGTATCAAATGGGGGTCCGTGGCCTAATGCATATCAAACTGGGGGGCGGGCATTGACATTCAAAAGGTTGAGAATCACTGGGATATCTGGTCCCACATGAGTTGTGTGTCTGACTTGCACTCCCCTTTAGCAGTGCCTAATTCAATGGTTCTCCCCAAGCTCTCCCTTAACTCTGACAGTATACACAAATGGAACCAAATGGACCCTGACGGGTACTGTCAGAGTTACAGACTTGTAAGGGTCAATTTAGACCCCCCTAATGGAACCCAGACGGTCCCTAGAATCCACTTTAAGAAAGACTGCTCTAATTGACTCCTGCTGTCATATTATTGATTGGCTAGCCCTCAATTGGCTATTTTAAACGCGCAACTTTTGTTCGATAGTATACATCGGACTGACAGGCAAATGTCTCAAAGCCGCATTGCTTCAAACAATGCATTTACAAGCGTATGTTAAAGCCTAGCCATATTTACGACTGTATATTGTCCTAAACAGGCCTATTTAAGTACCTAAACTCTATGCCACTACCTAGCAATGGATTGGAGAAGAACACTGACATAAAGTATAGTATAATATTCTGGATTCTTTTATTGGAACTTAAACGATTTGTTTGCTTTGATTTATTTGTTTAGTCTTTTGTATCTTGTATTTTTTAAACATCTTTGTTTTCTATTTATCTCAGTTACTGTCAAGATTGTTACTGTCAATGATGTCGACAGAACCATCACAGAATATGTGGTCACAACACAAAGGCCTTTAGGATTCACAGTGAATGTAAGTTGGTTTCTTAAAAAAGAAACATGTTATTTTCTGTTCCCTTGATGCTTACTAAGAGTCTTTCTTAATAGATGACCACGCAGGTGATGTTTTAAGGGTCTCGCTCTTGATCTGAGGAAGACTGAGACACTTGAAACATCACCCAGGTAGTAGTCTGTTAAAAAGACACTTTAGGGAGCGTGATGCAGTGCGCAGTCTCAATTCTTCTATTTCGAAATTATTCTTCCTACAGTTAGATATGTACAGAGACTACACCAATACTCCAGTAAGAAGCCAAGCTGTTGTACAATAAATACAAGTGAGAACGTAAATTGCTGAAATAGGCAATCTACAAGCAGCAGTAGCAGTGGTGGAAAAAACTAATCACATTTTTTACACAAGTAAAACTATGAATACCACAATGTAGAAATACTCTGTTAGGTTATGGTCACACAGAGTGGATTCCACCAATGCATTTCAATGGAGTGGAATTATGATCTTGTGCACCTTGCGTTTATGATTGAACCACTGTTTTTCCCTTCTGTCCAATCGGGGGAATCGAAGGCGGACGTTCCCAGGAAGTGACAAGTGGTTGGTTGTCATTGGTTATTGGGAGAATCCGCTGGCTACTAAAAGCTGAGTAATGTCAGCTGAGCACAAAAAGAGTTTATAAGCCGCAGGCACGTGTACACATAGACATCAAAGGGGGCTTGAGCCCATACCCTTTTATCCGACTGTAAAAAGTACCCTCTCTCCAGACCATGAATGCCATTTTTACTATGGTGAAAGAAATGCAAATGCCCTCTTTCCATGCCATACCTGAAGGCAGCGTTCAAGAGAATTGCCTTGTCCAAACTCTCCTGAACTTGAATGCAGCATCTTATGTTGAAAGTATTGCCCTCTCTGTGTAGAAATCCATGTCGTTAAGTCACATTTCCAGTATTGACTTGATTATGCTTAGTTCAGTGTGGCTTCACACACTGAAAATAGCTGACCTCCAAGCTCACAACGTGTCGCAGTGCGACGCGTAGTGAGCTTGGAGGTCTGCTATTTTCTATATTTTCACCAAAAGGCCCTTTTAGTCATTTCAGCCCCTGCCTCTAACATTCTCTGCACGTCCCTGATCAGCCGCCAGGAAATACTCCATTAAGTTAAAAAAGAAATCAAAATGGTACAGTAAGTACAGTACTTGATTTAGTTACTTTCCACCACTGGCTAGTCGAACTGCAGTTTCTGTTGTGCGAACCGTCTTTCGACAGAGTATGAATTAAGCACAATAGTAATTTAACAGTCTAGCAAATGTAGGTGTAGTCCAACATTATTACAAAGTAGTCGATAGCTCTGAAAGTTTGGATATTTTAACGGTGAAACCTTGCACATTTTCTTTATGGATGGTAAATGAAAAAATGAACATGAGTAACATGACCATTGACCAATACATTGTGCTGTAAAATACACAGTAAAAATCCACATTTTGTACACAGTTACAAAAGGATAGATTAACACTGAGGATTTTACTGTATAGCTGAAATCATAGTCTTTACAAAAGAGTGCCAGTTTAAGCATATGACTGCATGATACCATTTCATGCATGTTTTTTATATATATATATGATTTGTACTACAATAGTCATTAATACACTGAATCTTGTATTGAGAAGGGAGAGTCTACCTTGCACTACATACGTTAAAGGTGCTGCAAGTGATATTTCTTTGTTAAAACAAAAAAGGTTTTGTTTAATTACTTCCAATTTCACGTTTATCCTGTATGAGGTCTCTGTCTTGTTCAGATGAAAATTGGTATCCAACCTGAAAATGTATATAATGTTTTACTAAAGAGCTGGACAGATGGCGAGAGACCCCTGTTAATTAACAAACTGTGGGATATAAAGCTATATATCCCTTATTTTAACAAAAGAAAAAACAACAACTCACAACACCTTTATAGGATTTCTCAGTACTAGGCCTATGTCACTTTTTCTTTTCTTTTTTTTCCCAGGGAAATTGCATGTCTTTGTTCAAACCAAAAGGGACCAACTGTACAGTTTATTAAAATCAATTTGGGACATCTGTGTGTCTTATTATAACACACAACGATTGTTCCATTTAAATAACAGAATGGGGATTTAAAGGAGTAGTTCACCCAAAAGATGACTTGAATGCTGTGAATTTGTGGAGATTGTTTAGTTGTTTTTTTCCCTCGCTTTCCTAATCCAATAATTTATTGACCACTGGAGACTCAAAGAGTAAGGTAGATGCTCAGTAGGAGATTCAAAGTGCTGACCGATGTCCCGGTCATCAAATTATTGGCTTAGGAATGCGACAAAAACTAAACTAATCCCCATGAATTCAGGGCTTTGTGGTGTAATTGATAGAAAATAAGTAATGTTTGGGTTGAACTAGTGCTTTAAGATTGTAGTTGTCCTACTGTAGTCATTTATTGATCTAGTTTCAATCAAATGTTTAGGCTAATTAGTTTCACCATATCAGGCTTTCTATTGTTCTTGCCATTAACCACATGTAGCCTAACATGGACATAATATGAACATTTGGCAGAAATACTGTTGAATATTTGGCGAACATTATGCAAGAACTGCAGCTATTTTCACTATTTGACCAACCAAATAGTGAAACTCACAAGCGATTACATTTTCATTTTGAACTCACAACCACATAATCATTAATAAATGTTTTTTTTTTTTATTATTATTGTTTTGCTAATGCCTCCCACTGGCTTGGCCATGTAACTTGCTTCACCCAGCTGTTTGTGGCAACTATGCATCTCATGTGTGATATTACTGAATAAATGTCTCATCATGCCTAACGTTTTATAATGGACTAAACTATTCAGTTGATTATTTGAATCCACAGGTTTTGAAAGTGGAGGACGCAGTCCCCAGGGGGGGCACCAGGGGGTGCAATTACAAAGGAGAGGGGAAAAGTAATAGGCCTACATAAATATATAGTTTAAGAAATTCCAAATCAATTCATAAGATAATTGTGCCTGTTTAACCACTCTCAATCTAGTGTCCCTTTTTTTTGGATTTGTCATTGTCAAAATGTCAATGTCAAATATTTAATTTACTAATTATTTGAACACTTTAGCTAGTTACTTGGCAGATTTAGATAATAATACAAATAATACAAAACACACATTAACCAATTAAGCCCTATTTTATACTTTGGCTATTTGAAAATCTTACCTACTTTCACTTTGGTACTGCAAATGTATATTTTGATGCCTATACTTTTGTACTTTTACTCAAGTCATATTTTGAATACAGGCCTTTTGGGAGTCAACACAGCCACAGGGCAAAGCCAGTCAAGGAAATATGCACACCACCTACATTAGATATAGCCTACTGCAGTGTGAAAGTGGAGCTAACAGTGCAGAGCTCAAGACCCTGATGTTTGTCAGGCTGTTGGCTATAACAGTCTGCACTCTTATTGCATCGAATACAGGCCTTTTACTTTGAAGTATTTCTATATTGTGTGGCATATCTTTTACTTAAAACTTTTCTCGTGTGCAAAATGTAATTTTGTCTGATAGTAATGGTATGTTAATAGAATAGAAATTATAAAATTGGGGTGGTTGTATTGTCTCCCTGTGCTTCTAGAAGATACACAAACTTTGAACTGATGGTCAGATTCAATTTATCCCCTGAGCAAGCAGACAGGCTCTATTAGCTCAATGGTAAAACAAATTCAGCACTTGGGCAGAAAACCAGGTTCAAATCCCTGGTAGAAGAGGAAAGTTATTTTCAGTACATCCAAGGACATGAAGAGAGACTTGGTGAAAGAAGATGACAGATCCATTTATTGGTACAACAGAATGGGGCAGTACAGTCCTAAACTTTGTTAACTGATCGGCACAGTTTTAGTACGTTGTGAGGGTTGAACACGGCACATAGAGCTAACATGTAACTGATCTTGAATCAGCCTATTGAGCAGCGGCGTAACAGAGTCTGGGCTCCACCTTACATGGCAAATCTGCTATGTTGTGTTCACTTGGCATCGACTAATATACAAGACCGTTTGTTACAACTGAGTGTGATAACCTTAAGACTCCAACGAAAACAAAGAAACCAGCATATTAAAATATAGATTTGCATACATGTGTTGGGAGTATGGAATTCTTTACCATAGGAAAGAGATTTTGGCAAACAAATCTTGGTTAACTTGAGTAATGTTTTCCTTCCGCAATGGAAAAGGTATACAGCAAATGACGGCGCTACCAAGGTACAGTACAAAAGAGAACAAATAATAATTGACGTCAGAAGCACTGGAGCTTTATAGTGTAGAGATTCTCAAAATGTTTTGATTATAATTTTAACACCATAACTCTTTGAGTGTACAAATGGAACCAAACGGAAATGTAATTGAATTTGTACACTCTCAGAGTTATAGACTTCCGGTCCATTTGGATGCCCCTCAAGGAAACCTGAGAGTCCCTGGACCGCACTTTGAGAACCCCCGTTATAAAGTATTTCAGTCATAGCTTTCATGGGTAGATAGATGGGAGGACACAGTACATACAGTACAACAGAAAACAAACATTCCCTCAGCCCTGACAAAGACAAACATATAGGCCTACAGTGCAGCAACAGAGCAATGCCAGGGACCATGCTACTGAAGGTATTTAACAGTACTGTCAATTTAAATAGTTAAGTAGGAGCAAGTTTCACCTATGGCTATGTTCAGACTGACAGGTGGGTTTTCAAATGTTAATCTCGCTTGCAAAATGCCAGGGTGGACAGTCGGTCGTAAATCAAGATCAGATGTAACAACGCAAATTTTGCCTGCAGTCTGAACAACGCCTAAAGTCAGGTCTAACGTTATACAGGAAGATTTGTCCAGTAAATGGTTGATGTTGCACATTTTCCCCATCGCTGCGGTAGCTTTTATTGTTGTACATTTTTGTGAAATTCTGTTGTAGATGTGCATTGTATCTGTCAACGGTATTCAGATACCGTATGTCAATGACATTCATATTTCCATGACACATTTAACCTTTCTCAAAACCATCCTCTGGTTATGCGTCAGTGTGCTTATAAATCGCTTTTAAAAGCTGCCCTGTAAGATCCAGATTTCCGTCTAAAACCTGCATGAACCCGTCCAAATCTCTGCCTTGAGGTGATCGAGGATCTGAAGGATAAGAAACTTTTGACAAGATCAGCGATGCCTTCAAGGGCCAAAGAAAGAGCCGTCCCACTAATGCAGTGGTTCTCAAATCTTTTAATTTCAAAGACCCCTGTTCGGGTTCCTTACCATCAATCGTTTAAGCTGGGGACCCCCTGGAACCCTTTTCAAGGAACCTCAACTTTGAGAACCACTGCTCTAATGTAGCAGTCCTGAGCAAAGCCCTGCACGATAGAAGATGACCCCCATGCATCTCTCCTGTAACATGGGTCCAGAAGGACCTCAATCTTCTCCAACACCTTCCTAAGAACCTGTGCCTAAAATTGCCAATTTTCACTTGAACAACCGGTCTTATGACAGAAAGTAAACATTTTTTTACATAAAACAAAATCACTTTTGCCATATGACCCAGGCATTTGACAAACAAACAAAAAATCGTCTAAACAGTCTGCGTAATCTTCAGCCTTGCGCTTTGTATTATCGTTTTGTTTTTCCCCCGTAATAATTCCATGCCCCATACTGATATAGATTTGCTTTGGTTAGTCCTTTTGGGTGCGTCTAAGTGGGTTGTATGGCTCAGTGGAGAGCGCGTCTCTCTGGCCAGTCCCCCATCTTCGCTGTCCTTAGGCGTTTTGCATCTCCTTGCCAATCTTGTAGCTGAGGATCTTGTTCCAGTCGATCTTGGTGCGCGTGACGGGCAGCTGGCGACGCAGGGCCTTGAAGGTGGTGTCAGACATGGTCTGGTAGTTCTCACTGATGGCAGTCTGGGGAGAGGTTGACAATCAATGTGATTGGACAATAGTAAATCTAACAGACTGGTCTGACATCTTCCTCTTACATTTGAGCAATTACAACTTTGCTCACAACGGTTGCATCTGCGACACGACGTGAGCTTGTATGTCTGCTGTTTACCGGAAGTGTCCTACACATAATGCTCCAGTAAATGTTTGCAGAAACAGGTGGATATGCACTTTGTTTTGTATGTGAGGCGACTCCTCCCCCCCCCCCCCCCCCCCCCCCCCTTTAATCCAGTGCTCCCCCAGGGGTCTATGCTTGTAATGCTCCCCTCCTTTTCCCCCCCTCTATACCATAAAATGCCAGTCTACAAGCTCACAACATGTTGAATCATATTGCTGAATGTTTGCCCCAGAAAGTGTACGCTTTGGAGGATGCGGTAAAAAAAAAAAGAAGAAGAAAAAAGAAATCTACAAATTATTTTCTCTGATTGTAAAGTGTGGTGTCAAGAGAGGCAACTTACCTGGTAATCATTTTCAGCGTTCTCAATGATATCAACGAATTCCTTGGCTGTCTGGCTTTCATTCTGTTCCAAAACACACACAAAAGGATAATCACCTCTTTGTCACTGGCACTGACACAACCAGTCTGATACCTGCTTGACAGCATGGCATTACGGATGTACAACCTTTGAGAATGTGCTTCTGTGTCACAAGTCACTAGAAATACATGTCTACTCACAGTCACTGGTATTGATTCTTCCACTTCCTTGTGGCTGACCAGCTGTACATTGCCATCTTCATAGTAATGCACCTTGAAAGAAAAAAGAAATGATTTCAATGCTGAATTGGTGTCATGGCAATCCTGGAGGGAAATTCGGCCTGAGATTGGTATTCCTTTACAGCTGATGAGGTTGCATGTAGGGATGGGACGATGTGAAAATGCCATAGTAGTTATGATCACTTGTGGCTAAAATAATAGGGATTAAATATCCTTAAAATGTCACTTTTGTTAAAAGGAATACTTCCTAACAATGACTCACCCCATGAAGCCTTGGGTTAGGTTTAGGGATATTAGGGATTAGGGATATCTTTGTTTTCGTCGCATTCATAAAGACCCTCTCGAAAAGGAGATGATACATCTCAAGGGGTTATCCTTTCAATAAAAGGTATAATAAATTCCCGAACCAATAACCCAAAATGAGTTAATAAGAGACAATCTTAACAAAAGCAAAACTATATTAAAACATTATCTTTGAACCTGGATAGTCAGTAGGTTCATCAGTGATTACACAGTGGCATTTTTTTTTTTTTTTTTTTAGTTTATACATTATATACATTGAATAAAACAAAAACAGGAATGTGACAAAAACAAAAAGCCCTTCATGGGATTTCAGGTGAAGTATTCCTTTAACCACTTGAACCCCAGCATCCCTGGTCTGAGGGGAACATTCACCAAAAACATGTTTGAGCTTCTACACCAAAAGAGATTTGGTGTAGAGTGAAAAAAGATTGCACCAAGTAGACTCTTTACATCCGTTTTACTATAGTGGCACCGGATATGCAGCTCTGCAAAAGTAAATTCAAACTCCAGTGTATGATGGAGGATAAATTTCAACTTCACCAAACGATTATTGAGAGCATTTTCTGTCGCCATAAGGAGGATTATCGTCCCATCGCTAGTTGCATGCCGTGCCCTGGAAAATATTAATCACCCTATAGGGCTAAGTACAGATATAAAAAGCTAGATACCTCATCTGCCGCTGCAGTTCATTGGCGTGACTGGTAAAACAGGACTCGCGGAAGTGTGGAAGGCACACTGCCACTCAAAGTGACTACTGGCCAATTACAGCCACAGTCTTTTCCGGGATTTAAATTCAACAAACGTTTACATTGCCAAAGCAAGTGCCTCTGGGAAAGAGGGAGTCCTGCCTCTGATTGGCCTACCGAACGACCCCTTCTGTGACACACAAGGAAGCGTCTTTCAGAATTCAGGAAGCTTGCCTTAAAAAATGCCAGTCCTCTTTTACCAACACCCCAGAACCGGAGGAGGCATCTACCTTCAGACAAGGTAGATGCCTCCTAGTCTATGAGGCTAAGCACATTGACAACCATTCACCTGGATTTTCAACACCCCCACCACCTGAGCAGTGGACTGGCCAATGGTGAGCTTCCACTCTGACCTACAGCGACCGTTCCTGAAAGACATTTGAGTCAGAACATAATTAGAACTTATGTTGATATACAGCCGGTGGAACGTGTTTAAATTCATCGATATCGATCTATGCTATTTGCGCTTTCAAATCAACAGAGGGACAATGTGAACGTACCAGAAGTTTTTGGGTTGAAACTGGTGTCCCTCAATGCAGGCAATGATGGTTTGCTGTCCGTCAACGGTTTTCCCGTAGACCTGCAGAGGAATGACTACAATGAGGCTTATAGAATATTTTAACTATTTTTTCAAACAGTGTAATGTTACCGTGTTGTAGGGCATTCACATGATTTTTTAGTATTCGAATTATTTGACCTCAAAGTATTCGAATAGTCGAATATTTGATCTAATAGTCGATCTACATGCTCACAACGCCGATCTACATGCTCACAACGCCTCACAACGCGTTGTGAGCATGTAGATCTGCTATTTTCACAATATTTATCTGCGGAACCGAGTCACATTAAATGTAATACCTACAACCCTACAATTCTAAGTGCTTGTCAGGGTGGGGGTCCCCAGTTCAAATATGTTTATTTTGGGGGTCACAGCCTAAAAAGGTTTGAGAACCCCTGGTATAGAGCATTAACAAATTCATCCACCAGGGGCATTGACAACTCATTCTTATGACTTCCTATCTAGCCAAGCTTTATAAAATATATATTTTTAACAATTTTGCTGCCAGAAAAATACCCCTTTGTACCCCTTCTCTGCCATGCCCGACTTGCCCGTAGAACCCGGAGATTTAATAAGCTTTAATTAAAAAAAAAAAAATGTTATCGAAGCGGAACTAAAATAGGCCGGAACTAATGCTCCGTGATCGGTTTCTACACGGACACATTATTGAGCGGACCACTTATCATTGAGGCCATGAACCGGAAGCGGATGGTCCGTCGTCTATTTTGGCCCGTTAGCTTTCTGTATAAACTCCGCGGCTTACAGATGGAGAACGGATTGATCAATTGAAAAAATTTCAACGGATTTGAGAAGCTGATGGAATACGCGAACACACGATGCATAGCAGTGTCCGATCACGCACGATGGGAACTGGATGAGCGCCCACGTTAACAGGTAGGAGAAGCCGGCAGTGAAAGACATAGAGAAATCGCCGGGCTCTACGGCCGTAAACTACGAATGAGTTAAAGAGAAAACAATAAAAAATAAAAAATAAAAAGCGAATATTCGAATATTTGGTGAATACCCTACCGTGTTGACTCCACTAGGGTAGTGCTCTTTGACGTAGGCAGTCAGGGCAGTGTCGCAGGCATCTCTCCAGGTTCTGAGAGCGGTCTCTCCTTCACAGGGCTGCACGTCGCTCACCTCTTTCCTGAGGTGGTCGAAGCGGAAGGACACGCGGTTCCGCGGGTCCAGGAAACGCCCCTGGCCCAAGTCACCGTGCTCCGTGATGAGAACCTAAAGAGGCCAATATAAAAGTTATAAAAAGAGCTAAAGATAGTCTATATCGTTGTGGTCGGGCAGAAAACTTGCATTCTCTGCGTTTCATCTTTTTTTAAAGGTGATACACCATGAAATTTCACTTTTCCTATTTTAAAACCTTTTTTTGGGGTCCCACTAGCACCTTCTATCCTCACAAAGTCCCATTTCTGACCATTGTGTCTTTCTCTGGTTTTGAGAAGGCGAAGGTTAAAAGTATCCCACAGGTTCTCAAAACAGGCTATCCAGATTTGCTGCCGATGATGACGTCATCATCGCCCGTTTTTGAAGATTATTATTATTGGGGGGGGGCGCAGTTCAGGCCAAAGGTGGTACTGCAGCTAAAAATGCTCTGAGAGCCATTCAAAAATGAGAGAGGCTCTCTATTCAGGAGTGGTAATTTAGCCTTTTGAAAAACGTTTTTGGGACATAAACAATATGACATAAATACTTTTTAAATGCATGGTGTATCACCTTTAAGTAGACAAGTAGGCAAAAGTAGAGGAAGTAGTCAATCTACAAGCTCAAAAAGTAATATTAAAAATATATATATAAACTTGCCGGTTCATCGTAGCCCTCTAGTTTGGCAGGGGTGAACTGATCCATGTTATACTGGGCAAATGAACTGAAAGAATGAGGACAAACACAGATACATAATATATGGGAGCTCATACAAACACAAAAGGTACATAGGACAATGTCTATATTTATTGCAATCATGCTACCGATACGGAGGCATTGAATGATGTAGAACAACATAACCATTTACTAGTACTAGAATCGGAAAATAGAAAAATATTCTATGACTACTTGAAAAGGTAAGGAAAAACAAAAGATAACTTGCAGTGGCTGGTGGCTGGTATTCTGGGAAGTGAATGACTTAATGTTACTTTAAAGACATAATGCACAAAAAGATGACTATGGTTCCATCGAGCCTAGCCAGAATAAAATAAACGTGCTCTGAAAATGAACGCGGCCCGCATGTCTGACCATTTAACATGGCAGCCATGGCTACCATGCTAAGTGGTCAGATGGGTGGGCTGTGGGCCCGCAAACACTTTCAAGTGGGCCCCTGATCCAGAAAAGGGCTGGGAACCACTGAGTGTCAACGGTAGTCTAGTTATACTCACTGTGACGCCCCTTCCCTGAGGAGGTTGTCATTATTGAGGAGGAGCCGCACATCTAAAAACACAAAAGGAAAACACATAAATCCAGCGTTTACCACAATGTGTTTGAGTCATTACAACACCCCAACTAGAACACTGCCATGGGGGTGACAGCTGAGAAGAGAAACACACTGGCTCTTCAACTTGATTTATACGCATATCACTCTCTCTGAAAATACCATGCAGCAGAGTAGTGCGCGGCATTATGACTTCAAATCGTGAACGATTTAACACTTTTTTATAGTGAAAATGGCATTTCTACAATGGTGTATGCTAGGGATGTTCCTAGCGACTAATTTCACTGACGTGTACACGACAATTTTGTAAACGAATACTCGACTAGTCGAAAATTAATTGTTATTTTTTTTTTTATTGTAATTTCAGAACAGAAAATAGCCAAAACTGAGCACTTCGATCTATTAGGGCAAACCTCGTTTGAAAAAAGTATCAAGAGTATATAAAAGCCTTTTAAAATTTTATATAATATTGAAATCTTGCTCAAATTTATCAATTATGTCATTGCGTGAATCTGGGTCAGTAATAATTAGCGCATCAGTCTCAGCTGGGTCGCTACAACAGCTGATGTCTGTCTGACTGGAGTCGCTATAGTAACTGAGCAATACTCAGCCAATGTATGATTAAGCATTCTCCTTGGCTTGTTCTCACCTCAAAATATGGATTAATTCATGGACCGGATCACAGATGCAGCGTGCAGGCGAGTGATTCACATCCAGTATGTTTAAGATACACGTCGCTTAATTGCCATTAATTTACTTGCGCAGCGGACAGCCTGCCTGGTGTGTGGCTGCCACGCACACTCACTGCATGTCAGCGCGACCAGTGCAGCGCGCAACAGTCAGTCAGACTGACACAGACAGTCATGCTCCGCAAATCAACCAAGGGATTGCTTAATTTGCTTGTTAAAAAGTAACATTTTATTAAGACAAGACAGTAATATGGGCGCAGAGTTTAAATGTTTAATAAAGTTAATATCTCAATAATTAAAAATATATTTAATAGAATAATCGAATTGTGTTTTCAAAACGAATAGTGGTTTACAAACCGTGTACACGGATAACCGTGTACACGCGCACATCCCTAGTGTATGCCACCACTGTACAAAGTATAATATAGCGTTAAGTGGTTAATCAGACTAATCGATTGTCGATTATATTTTCCCTACAAAAGAGTATAAATTAAGAACTTGACACTTACCATTGAAGACTTCGTTAAACTCTCCTGGGGGTGCATGGGTTACAAAGTTGGCCGCTATGCGTACCTGCAGATTCAAAAGATTGATAATAAAAGGTTTATCTCATGTGTTTTGCAGTACTGTGCAAGTGATTGATTGAATTACGTTTTATTGACAAAAATGCATATACATGTCATAAAAATATGTTGAGGGGCAGACTCATGCAGAGAAATGAAATCAATAATTACATTCTTATACAATTTCAACTTGCTAGAGATGTAAAATGGTAAAGGAACAACGTGGTCACTGTCAAAAGGAACCAGTTACAACTCAGCTAATTGATGGTTAGGTTGAGCTGCTGCTATTCAGCCAGCTCTTTATGCAAAACTTGAGTTAACAATGGAGCTAATCCACATAAGGCTTAAATATGAGGATACAGACAGTCTTGCCATGCAATCTAAAAAGAATAATAGCAATGCTCCATTTCATATTTTCAAAGCCATTTTGTAACCATGACGTAGCTGCCCATCTTTTTATGGTTTAGCTCATGTGATCATGGTTTAAACCTGAGGCCGATTCTAAAAATGTCTTCTAAATCCTAAACCTTTTCGGAAAATATCAGGTTTTTTTGCTATATCAGTGGTTCTCAAATGTGTCACAAAGCGGTCCCCCAAAATGTAATGTATTTGGCAGCCGACACCCCCCATCTAAAAAAGGTGTTCCAGGGATAACCACTTGCCCAGAAGCAAAAACTTTAGGAAAAATGTTCATTTAAATATATATTGAAAGATTTGCACATATTCTTAAAAATATATTGAAAGATTTGCACATATTTTTAAAGGTTTTTCTAAAATGTATATTTTTTTATAGCTAGCTTTTTCGGTTTAAATAAGTCAAACTGATGGAACCATGTTACTCAGCACAACGGAGTGAATCGCAAGACAAGACTGTACTTGAACTAAACACACTACTGTTACATCATTTACATGTCTATACGTTGTGAAGGTCTTAGTCTGTTGCAAGTAGATATTTAAACATTAGCCCATTTCCTGAAAACTGACACCTCGCAATGGCTCAAAGGCACAAGACAAGTGGAAACATTCGTTCATTCCAATCCACACAGGTCTAAAGAAATATGCTTTATGCACTATGCAAATTATAAGAAACACACTACGCTTCACAAGACATCTTTAGACTCCCTCATTTTATTCTTGCTGCTGCTATATCTCTATTCTGGAGTGGATACCAGTGCCACCAATGAATCCATTGCATCTTTCTAATCATGGACCTTATTGTGACCGTAGGTTGCTATTTAGTATGATAACCTGCTGCTCATGTCCGTCTGTCTGTCTCACCGCTGACCTGTTCTGACATCACAATGAAGTCATGGGGACGGGGTCTATGACGTCAGACATCTCAGAGGTCAGTCGTATCCATATTTAGGAAAATATGACCACATTTTGTCCAACTTAAACAACCAACCGCAAAGTGAGTCACACTTGCAAATTAATTTTGTCCTTGTCCCTTTCATACCCATATATGGAGATCCTTGATGTCATCAATATTAAGCTCATAATGTCAGACGTCAGTTGTCTCCATGTATGGGAAAATGTGGCCACATTTTGTCCAACTTAAACAACCAACCAGGTCAGTGCATTTTTTTGGGTCAAAGTTCATCCCACGCCAAAGCGCCAGTGCTCGCCCAGCAGTCTGCTGTCACCCAGGCGGATGCGTGCACGCACCTATGTGCCCTTTAGGGCGAGGTCGCTTCTCGCCTTTACAGCGTTTTACTGGTGTATGTGTGTGTGTATAGTGTAGTGTGTACTGTATGTCTGTGCCCTCCTACTGTTCTTTTTTGTTCCATCTACTCTCTTCACTTATTCCAACCCTTCCTGTAACCTAAAGGTTGACACACAGAAACATGTGATGTGACAATAAAGCTGATTATTCTGTAGTCCTACAACAGTGAAAGGTCTTGATGATCATTCGAGTTGTCGGTGCTTTGCCTCTACTGGGGTTTAGTGCCACCCTGCTCCCAGTGGCTGGTAGAGAGGCTATGGTATCGCTATCAGGTTCACCCCATGCCCTGCCCTCAGGCCATGTGTGGCTGGCTAACACGTATTTGAGCTGCAACTGAATCTGTTTGACCCAGAAAAAAGCCAATGCAATGCAATGTAGCTGCTGACCATGGCTATGGGCTGCTGCAACGCTTGACGACTACTATCATGTAGCAAGACGAGTTAGTGGGAAGGAAACACTATTACTTCCAATTAAGCAACTACACGCCTGGCTAAATGTTTCAGTATTCAAGCTTTTAACGCAGTGGTGCAATAAGTACTCAAATGTTTTACTTGAGTAAAAGTATCAAGACTGCATTATACTCTGTTAGTGTTAAAGTAAAATTTAAGTAAAAAAAACGTAATTACAATTTTACTACTTTAGTACAAAGGTGTTGGCATCAAAATGTACTTAAAAGTACCAAAAATAAAAGTTCTCATTATGCAGAATGCTTCAAATGTATAAATATATTTTGTAAATAGCAGATCTACAAGTTCAGATGGCCACACTTGTAGATCGTCTATTTTCATTTATATAGGGTTGAAGTAGCTAATGTATGTTTTGTAATAATAATAATAATAATTTAAATAATAATTGTACAATATTTTGTACAATATTACAAAAGTACAATAGGCTATTTGCCTCTGAGATAGTGGAATATACAAGTAAAAATGTTGGAAATTGGAAACACTCAAGCAAAGTACAAATACCAAAAAAATGTACTAAAGTACAGTAGGCTACTACAGTACCAAGTAAATGTACTTGAGGCGTATGAACGTATGGGTTCTTTACTTCCTTGGCTCCCTACAAGCATTTAGCTGCAACATTAGCTGCTGGCTATAGCTAACGACACAGACACACACACACACAAAAAAACAGAACACAAGTTTGTCACGTCGATACGTGACCTAATGTTGTCACTGTCACGACAAAACTCCGTCGTGCACTCCAAGGAACGCATTCGAGGCGGTGAAAGTGTAACAACACAGCAAACTGACTGCATTCAGTGAGGAATTATAATGTTACAGACCTTCTCATCCTCTGACAGCGGCTCCTCAAAGTCAGCCATCTTGGCTCTTTGTGACCCCACCCACCCCAGCTGACTGACGTCTACTGGGTGCGTAGTACCACGCGTAGACAACAAACAACTGTTTCATATTCATAATCATAAATGTAGACATTTAAGCAATGTGGAAGATTAATGTTACATTTAACAGAAGATTTTTGTTAAAAGGTTTCCCCTGGTCCTATTCCCATTTGTGTGTGTTTGTAATGTGTTTTGTCAAAAAAGGAGTAAAAAAAAACCCAGAAAGAATGAAAAATTAAAAATAAGATGATATACATGTTTATATTATCAATAAAATCGTTCCTGTAGCTGTAGGACTCTAGTCAATTAAGGTCTTCAGACATTCTTCCTATATGACATTTGAAATGTGAAAACAATATTGGCAAATCTTTTACTTGTGTGGGTCTTGTGAGGGTTAAAAGGCTTGACTGATCTTTGCACATTTGTGCTTATTTTGCACATATAGTCTGATGTATACCAGAGTTGGTTTAATTATTTATATATTTGCAAAGCCTATTTGCAATTTTTGGAGCTGTGTGAAGCACAGGCTCCCTATACGTGGCTGTGTGGGTCTGTGTGTCTGTGTGTGTGTGTGTGTGTATGTAGCCTGAACTTCCTAAACTTCGGCACGCCACTAGTCCCACAGTTTTGCCACCACACACTCGCGCCATATGTCAAATCGACCGGCTTACTCGGGAATCGTGGGCTATTACTTTTCTAAGAGAAAGGTTCTATAGTTTAATTGATATTAATTTATTAGTGAATTAATTTTCCCCATTGACTTATAATGGGAATCGCAAAAACTCACATTCAATTATTTGTCTCTCGCAAACCATAGGGGCTAGAGTTTCAAGACTTGGAGAGGAGGTTCATAATGATTTCAAGGATTAAATGAAAAATAATTGTGTCATTTGGCCGCATGGTGGCGCCATAACACCCCACTTTACGTTTTGGCCTGTAACTCTTGAACCGTAGGTCGGAAAATTAAAAATATTTTTTCCCTGGATTCCTTGGGCCATGACGCATCTCCCCATATAGGCCACGCCCATTTGCGCCATGATAGATTGTCCGCCATCTTGAATTTTCTCCAAAACACACTTTTTGCTCCTTTTCCTACATATTTTCTTCAAATGTCACAAAAATCGGTACACATGATCCACACACACACACACACACACACACACACACACACACACACACACACACACACACACACACACACACACACACACACAGCTCCACTTGATTTTAAGTATTTGCACAGCATATTGGTTATATTGGAAATTATTTCACATGTGCATTTATCTCCAAGCTGGCTGAGATGGCCAATCAGCCTTGAACTGAACAGCAACTCCTGAGGAAATAGAGACATGTTTGGTCATGATGGGAGCAAGTGCACTATCCAATATGTGGTGGTGCAACATCACATTGTTGACTGTCGTGGTCACGCTCCATAGCTTATATGACCAAGGCAGCCTGTTCTGGCAGTGGCAATCATATGGAGATCCCTGATTGCGGAATCAGAAATTGGAAAATGTTATTACAGTCACTCTAATACAGTGAGTGACTGAGTCAGTTAAACATTTGCTTCTTGTGAATCCAGAAAAGAGGCCATTGTCAACAGTAGAGGGCGCCAAAAGCTTGTGCACTTTGTGTCTTACTGTCTAACTAAGGTAGCCTGGCCCCCTCATGGTGTTTTGTTAAGCAGTTTGTTTGTTTGTTTGTTTGTTTGTTTGTTTGTTTGTTTGTTTGTTTGTTTGTTTGTTTGTTTGATTGATTGATTGATTGATTGATTGATTGATTGATTGATTGATTGATTGATTGATTGATTGATTGGTTGATTGATTGATTGATTGATTGATTGGTTGGTTGATTGATTGATTGATTGATTGATTGAAGAGTTTATTAGCAGTTTGCAATAGAAAAAGGTACAGTTTCATGACAGCACAAATCACTGGTACAAGGTCAACTAAAAGGAGATCCTAGTAAGCTTTACGGCTTATTTAAACAGGAACCAATTTATGTATCTCATATAACACTGAAAGACAGATGGATAGAACATAGCACTTATAGGATAACATTAATTACAAAAGCAGAAAAGGGGAGAAAAAAGTGAGGGTGGAAACATGGGGGCTTAGTCTATTTACAAGTCTCGAGTAGCAGCCGCCTGAAGGTGACTTTTCATACCAATTTCGAAGGAGGCTAGGGATTTGCACTCCTTTAAGGCTTGTTGGTGGTATAGCTGGAGAACGAATTAGAGCCTTTTATAGTGTTAAATCTAGGTTGAACATGATTAGTGGAGCTGTCTCTGGTATAATCATGGACATCCTTGACCTTTAGGAAGTAGTTTGTCAGGTACATGGGTATCTTTGGAGGTGTAGTGTATCTTGTACACCAGGCCCATTGCAGTGGAGGAAAAGGTATTCTTTTTTCACTTAAAAAAACGTATCAATACACAATGTAGAAGTACTCTGTTACAAATAGAAGTATTCAATAATAGGCCTAATTAAGGTACCAAAAGTAAAAGTACTCATTGTGCAGAGGGTCCCATTTCACAAGTTCTTAATTTCACTTGTACTTAATTACTTTCCACCATTTATGTTAACTAGCCCTTACCCGTTCAAAGATATGAGCTCCGAAATGATGTGCAGTGTGTGGGTTATGGGATGTGCACTGTGCACACAGTATATGAGGGATGGAAAGTAACTTTAACTGGTGCTTGCATGCTAATATGTAGGAGCATCAATGTAAGAAATACCCGTTCCATTTAACGGCTACAGAGATACTGTGTACCGATCTGCATGATTTTTGGACAACATCTGTAACAGGGCCAGAACCCCCCCCAGACAGACAGACACTCACTCACTCACTCACTCACTCACTCACTCACTCACTCACTCAGACATTCGCAAAATTATAGTATAGATGGCAATGGATTGTAATGATCCTGGTTCAACAATTTCCTATAGAACTCAGGAAAGATTCTTATGTATTACTAGATTAATATTGGTATTATTACCAATATTAATTGTGTTAGTGTGACTTTGACTGATCCAAAACTAAGGAAAACATTGACTAGATACAGTCTTGCGATCGAGAAAGGCCGCCATAGGCAGACCTGGCTCCCAAGAAGCCTACTCCTTACAGTGAAACTGTGACCTACTCTACTGCACACAAAACGAGGTAGAAACTGAGACGGATTACAATCACCCAAGGAGAGTTTGAAAACATGACTGTTCTCTTACAGATGTAGCCTACTGCAACTTAGGTTTTTTGTAGTAATGGTTTGAGTTTGTAAGTGTGTTTCCATTTGAAGCCCATGGTGGCTGATGTAAACTTACAAGGGCTAAGAGCTGTGAGCCTTTATTTTGATGTTGTATTTTCAGTGTCCTCTTGAAGTAATCAAGTAATCGAAGTAATCAACTCAACCAAGATCAGGCGTTCCTCATGAACACTCAGACACAAACACAGCTACATTTCAGAAGTTAGAACACAGAGGTCAGTCAGAGTCAGAGAGTGCTGAGTGCACAGCTACATGTCAGAAGTCCTCCAAGTGTACTACTCTTCTTTCCAAGAGCATTGTCGGTATGTTTGATACTTTTGTTTGTAGATATCTTCACTAATATTAGGTGTGAATTATCTGTTGTTAAACTTTAATTCAACTGTGCTGTGTATCTGTGTAGTTGCAGTTGATTGTGTAGATTGTCTGTGTAATGAATGATTCTAGCTGTCAGCATTCTTATTGCATTTATGTTTATGAAGCAAGAATTTAAGCACTGTCTTTTGTTGTAGTTTCAACCTTTTGAATGCCAGCTGTTGACTACAAACAACGTCCCAGGAGTCGTGGTTGAAGATAGGTGTTTATTTGACTGTTGAATCGACGATCGTACTATCCACTGAAGCTGGCATCTTATATCAGCATCAAGACAGTGCATTATAGCTACTACAGTATACAGCCATCTACGATTCACTTCAAACATGTCAATCCATTCATCCATCCATCTTCAACCGCTTATCCGGAATCGGGTCGCGGGGGTAACAGTTCCAACTGAGACGAAGGCGAAATCTACCTCAACCACCACTCTAGAAACAAGCAGATCATCTATAAGCTATGCCGCTGCAAAGGCCCGAGCTAAAGCAGAAGCTGCTAAAGCACGACTGTGTTTCGCTGAGGAGGAGATGAAGATGAAAATAAAGAAAGCTGAAATTGATGCTTCTATAGAAAGGCTAAACGTTCAGAAGGTAGCAGCTGCAGCAATAGCCGAGGCAGAGGCCTTAGAGGCAGCAGCTTATGTCATTGAAGAGCAACACATCCTGAAGCACCAGCTAACTTCACTCAACCCTGTACAGCGAACAATAGACTTTGTTAGGGAGCAGACCAAAGGATACGAACACAGACATGTAGTTCTGAAAACTGACCCAGTCCTTAAAGACGAGGTCGGAGTGAAGAGACGACCACTTCACTCTGTACACTCCCAACACCTCAAAACTGAAGACTGCTCTCCTTCTGCAAATGTCTACCAGCATTCCTCTCATTCACCCACTAAACATACGTTTCAGAACCCATTTCCTACCTCAAACATAAACCAGCATCAGAGGCATGGCCAAGATAGTGTTATGTTCAACAAAGGAAACACAGCCGCGTCTCTAGCTGGCAATGCATCACATGACATGGAATGTCAGTCCAGCATTGAATGCAGTGAATGCGTTAGTGAGAGACATGCATCTGCTCTCCACCCAGGACCAGCACCTTGGAGCGAAGAAACAGAGTCCTCTTCACAGCAGGACGGGGAGTCCTCTTCAGAGAATGGAGGGGAGCAGGAGGAGTCCACTCAATCTACAGAGATGACAGCCCATTGCACACAGGTCTGTGGAGGTGACCTTATTAATAGATCCCTTTCAAAAAGCCAAGGCCTCAGTGGGAGGATGGTAGCCAGATAAGTCGCCCTCTTTCAAAGTCGCCCCCAAACTCGTTTCCCAACGGGTCTGTGGCCTTAAGCTAGATGCAGAATAGACTAAAATCAAATATTTGCTTCTGGGGGTCCCTGGAACAAAATATTTTGTGATGGGGGTCCGTAGCCAAATACATATCATTCTGGGGGTCCTTCACATGACAACGTTTGAGAAACACTGATGGCAACATAAGTTTTTTTCAGAAAATTGTTATGATCTAGAAGACATTGGGTAGAACGTGCCTATCAGTGGTTAAGGACCCCAAAAATGTGTTTTTGGCCGTGGACCCCCATCTTAAAATATTTTGTTCCACGGATGGACCCCTATTGCAAACATTTTTGTTCCAGGGACCCCCAGAAGCACAGATATGATTTTAGTCTAATCTGCATCTAGCTTAAGGCCACAGACCAGTTGGGAAACGAGTCTGGGGCAACTTTGAAAGAGGGCGACTTTTCTGGTATTCGGGAGGATTACCCAACAGGGCCTAGTGGGCCCAGGCCCCTGAGCTTGAGCCTCCACGTGACCGCTGATGGATAAGAGTAAATAATAACTTAAATAAATATGGATATGGATAAATCCATAACCAAAATAAGACAGAGACGAGCCAAAGGACAATCAATAAATTGCTGTATTGAAGAGAGTCAGACAAAGAGACAAAACAGTGAGCATACATGCGGCAGCCTGCTAATTCACCCTTTGTCAAGTCCCGCCCATTGTCCTGCCCCTCTCCACACCCATTGGTTGCTTTGACTTGGAGGGACATTCAGTGGGACATTCCATCCACTGCCATGTTAATTCAGTTGCTTCATATTGTTATTCTGTGTGCTCAATTCTAATTTCAAACTTTGTTTCAGTCAATTGGAGCTGCTCAGTGGCAGCATAGTGAATCAGCATGTTTTTAAATGTTTTTATTTCTCCAAAAATTATGTTTTAGCTAATTCAACATAAAAAAGGCGGAACCAGGGCGGGACAAGGCAGATAGAGCCTGCTGGTTGGTCAGTCAGGGACCAACCAGGAGGCTAACAAAGGGTGAATTCTCTCTTCCAAAGATGGAAGTTAACATACAGTATATAAGGAATACAGATTATGACAGTTAGATCGTGGGACTCATTGATTCGTTCCCATTATCATAACAAGAAGACAGAGACACGTAGGGTGGCTCTGTATATTTCCACTAGCCTGAACCTTCAGTACAACCAAAACATAGTCAGGGTAACAAGGACCTATACTGTAAGTTCAGACAGTAGTTCATAATATAACCTTTATGGTCATATGAGCCTCATACACAAATCATACATTATGTATCATAAATCATACCTAACAACCGGGTCACTGTTCTTAACTTTGTGTCTTTTGTCAGACAATGGGCTTATTCATTCACATCAATAAAATAACCCCAAAAGCCATAAACCACCATGATACATGTTACTGTAAGTGTTTAACCCCTCAGTTTATCCATACAACTTAAGAGGGAGGGATCCAAAAAGCAAGTGCAAAACAACATTAGATGTTCTACATCGTGGTAGATGACTGTCATTATGTTATCTACTCCAATGTATCTAAACGGGCCCCCTCTTCATACAATAGCATCATATAACACTTGACTGTATGGCCCTTTAACACTCACATGACGGCACTAACGGTTATCAATATCTGCTAGTGTAAGGCCACCTTAAACCTTCCGTTTTGTTTTTTCCTGTGATGTTATTGACCACTGTCTGTCTGTCTCCCTTCATGGCCCCACAAGCTCTCACACCTCTTCCCCTGCAGCAGCGGGGATTCCATTGTCTACTAATGTGTATTAACATTTCAATGCCATTCAAACCTCACATGTTCACTAAGCTTAATTTGGTTTACTTATAGGCAGTGACAAATGGATCTATATGAATGCTGAGGATTTTACTTCTGTTCTGATAAGGGATTAAGGGCCCTATTTGTGTCACTGCCTTAACTACAGTTCTTACCCTCTACAAGCGAATTGCGGGTAAGGCAGATTGTGCTGTCTGTCCCTAAATGGTATTGTGGGGCCGCTATACCCGCTATACATTATGCCGACTCCGTTATTTGTGCATGGAGTTGCGCTTTCCTTTAAAATTGCTATTTTGGCCACACAGGTTTGGGAAAGCACATAGCAGATCCTAAAACCACCCACTATCCATTTGGTCTTTACAAGAGAGCACCCAAGCGGCTTCAATGGGCATCCACTTTGACACGAGGATGCGCACATGCAGCTCCATCTTCCGCCTACTCCTGATATGAGGAAATGGCAGAAATAAAATAGGCTTGATGGTCAAAATCAACGCCCAGAACGCGTATACCACCAGCGCACCGGCTACATCTGCATTTCAGGTATTATGTTGATTGTATTTTGGATCAATACATTTAGCCCGCTTTCATAGTGATGGAGTCATTGTCTGGCAATAAAAGCTTTATTTTCCACAGGACGAGAATGGCAGCGCCTCTCCCGTCGGGCAGTGACCGAATTATGTCACTTGGTTGCAGATGATGGTCCCCATGCCTTGCCTGTTGCTGTTGTTACAACTGCGCTATACATCTACAGGGTACGCTAGTGTGGGTCATTCCAACACCCACTCAGCGGACTTGCCAACCAACATGTGATTGCTTCACTGTACACTGTGTATATTGCTTCACTGTACACTGTGTATCTGGTGTTGTTGATTTATGTGTAGATTGTCTGTGTAGCGAATGATTCAAGCTGTCAACATTATTGCATTTATGTTTATGAAGCAAGAATTTAAGCACTGTCTTGTATACTTTTGTTGTTTCACCCCTTTGAAAGCCAGTTAACCTGGCTTAACCTGTTGACTACAAACGTCTCCAGTGTCATGTTTGGAGAAAGGTGTTTATCAGATTGTTGAATCATACTATCAAGTGTGCAGTGTGATCAGTACAATGACTATCTATTGGGTGAAGTATAACCATGTGCAAACACAGCAGCAAGATTTGTGAGTTGTTGTGACAATTAAGAGAAGGATGTAACTCTTGAGGTTGTAGTGGTACAACATGGAACCAAAGAGTCTACTACGGGTCCATTTGGTTCCATTTGTACAATCTGGGGTCACGGTATAAGGAATTGTATAATGCAAATTAAACTGGGGGTCCTTGCAGTGAAAAAGGCTCACTGGTCTATTAGTGCTGTAGTTCTCAACTGTTCATGTCATGTTCCACATTTGAACTGGGGACCCCCCCACCCTGACAAGCACTTAGAATTGTGGGAGTTCCAAATCTCTCAAAGATTCAGCTGCCTCCATTGCTCCAATCATTACCCACATGATAAACCTCTCAGTCAAACAGGGGTCACGTCCCCCAAGATTTGAAACTAGCAACAGTGACCCCCCTGTACAAAAAAGTCAGCAAATTAGAGCTGGGCAATTACCGCCCTATCTCTATTCATCTCGAAAGTCATGGAAAAAATAGTCCATGAAGAAGGTTGCAAAGTGCCTGGAAGAGAAAAATCGAACCTCTGTTCGAAGTGGAGCTGTGTGTGTGTGTGTGTGTGTGTGTGTGTGTGTGTGTGTGTGTGTGTGTGTGTGTGTGTGTGTGTGTGTGTGTGTGTGTGTATTGCAGTTGATGCTCAGGGCAGGCTAGACTCAACAGCACCTCTCTGGTCACCCAGGGTTACTACATACAGGCTACATACAGACCCACAGACCCACCCACATACCCACCCACATACCTACACACACGGCCACGTATAGGGAGCTTGTGTTCCACACAGCTCCAAAAACGTATAGGCCTATACGAATTCCAATCTGGCTTCAGATCATCCCATACCACTGACTCATGCCTACTCTATTTGAACGACTCCATCGAACATAATGTTTGATTTATTTGACACCATAAATCACATTATTTTGATAGATAAGCTAAAAGCAATCAGTTTTGATGACACATCATCAGTGAGCTGGAGCTGGATGCAATCTTATAACCTTACTGAGAGAACAGATGGTGGAGGTGAACAGAACCCTGTCCCCCATCCCCGTGAGCTGTGGCATTCCACAAGGAAGCATACTAGGGCCCTTACTGTTTCTATTATAGCCCTTACCCGTTCAAAGATATGAGCTCCAAAATGATGTGCAGTGTGTGGGTTATGGGATGTGCACTGTGCATACAGTATATGAGGGATGGAAAGTAACTTTAACTGGTGCTTGCATGATAATATGTAGGAGCATCAATGTAAGAAACCCGTTTCGTCCGAAATGATGTGCAGTGTGTGGGTTATGGGATGTGTGCCTTACCCGTTCAAAGATATGAGCTCCAAAATGATGTGCAGTGTGTGGGTTATGGGGTGCACACAGTATATGAAGGATGGAAAGTAACTTTAACTGGTGCTTGCATGATGTAGGAGCATCAATGTAAGAAACCCGTTTCGTTTAATGGCTACAGAGATACTGTAGCCAAATGTGTTCTTGTTTGCGGCTTGGCTCTTGACTCGATCATTCCACAGATAAATTCGGAAAGAGCTGATCTACCAGCTCACAACGCTTCTGAATGGGGATGCATTTGGGTCAGAATCAATGGGGGTACAGGTACATTTAGGGTCAAGTCTTAGTCTCGGGCAAGGACCACTTGCAGGTTGAAAAGACACTTAACTCTGAACTGAGTAAGATCTGCACATGGCTTAACGACAACAAATTATCAATTCACCTGGGCAAAACCGAGTCCATCCTCTTTGGATCAAATCATAACCTCAAAAAGGTAGAGAACTTCACAATCAAAGTGGGTGACAAGGTCATAACACGAAAAAACGAAATCTCCTACTTAGGATGTATCCTTGAAGCTAATCTTTCCAGCGAAAAGATGACTTCAAAAGTAATACAAAAAATCAACCAACGAACTCGTTTCCTACAGAGGATCGCCCCAATGGTCAACTTCAACACACTGAAGACCATAGCTGGTGCAATAATCCAGCCCCTCTTTGACTATGGAGTCCACGTATGGTATCGTGACGCCCCACAAGCCCTAAAAACTAAACTCCAAACAGCCCAAAATAAACTAATTAGGGTCCTGCTTAACCTTCCCAATCAGACTCACCTCACCGCTACTCACCAGTTAAGAGTGGGGTGGCTCAGAGTAGATGACAGAGTACAGCAACTTGCAATGGGCCTGGTGTACAAGATACACTACACCACTATGATACCCAAGTACCTGTCAAAATACTTTATAAACGTTAAGGATGTCCATAATTACAACACCAGAGGCAGTGCCACAGATCACGTTCAACCCAGAGTCAACTCAAAGAAAGGGTCGAACTCGTTCTTCTGCTACACCACAAAAATGTGGAATGCCTTACCAAAGGCCATAAAGGAGTGTGGATCACTAGCATCCTTTAAAATTGCCCTAAAAAACCACTTACAGGCAGCAGCCGTTCACAACTGGTAAAAACCTAGCCCAACCCTACCCTCCCTGCCCCTTCCTTGTATATACTGTACATACTGATTGTTTAGACTTACTGTTACCTGCCCCTTCCTTGTATATATTGTATATACTGTACTTACTGATTGTATAGACCTACTGTTTTCTTTTTTTCTTTACATATCTACTGCATAGTACTGTGTTCTATTTGTCTGTCATTCAATGTTATATGAGATACTTCAATGGTTTCCTGTTGAAATAAGCTTAGTCTTTTCATGGATCTCCTTTTAGTAGACCTTGTACCAGTGAACTGTACCGTCATGAATCTGTACATTTTCCTATGCAAACTTCTAATAAAGCCTTCAATCAATCAATCAATCAATCAAGTAAATTTGGGAAAATCGCGCTCTTTCGAACGACCATCATTTCCACTGGAGGGTTAACGACTCACTCCACGGAGGTTAGGGTTAGAGTCGGGTGTCGAAATTTACCCCAATTGATTCTGACCCAAATGCATACCCATCCAGGGCCTTGTATTTGGGTCCCCATCCAGGCCCATGCATTTGGATCCCCATCCATAATCAATGGGGGTAAATTTACAATACATTTTTTTGTCTTTTTTGAGGGTGAACTACTCCTTTAAAAGGTTCTTAAAAGTCCTTAAATGGTCACTTCACTGTCTTTCTAGTGGTTCATAATTGAAAGATTTTTTTTCCATTGATGATTTTTCTTTCCTCCTTGTGTGGTTGATCATGTCGTCATTGCGTAAAACGCGTAAAGACATAAGGGTAAGAGCAGTGGGCGGAGCTTTGCAGTAGTCGGCCAGGAAGAGGAGAGAAAGGCGGACACAGAGACACCAGACGGTAATAACACTTTGGCTTTGAGAGCCTTAAAAAATACTTTAAATCGGGTTTTAGACGACAGGCAGGAGAACAGCCACGTCAGTTCATTGCTGCTCGTAGTTACGTTTCGCAAGCCACGCGACTTTTACACGAGTGTGACCTAAAAGCATAAAATATAAAATACATCGACACTGCTTTCTTCTGCTATATAGCTAACGTTAGCCTGGGTTTGACAGTGCAGGCCCCATGCAGACTGTCTGCCAGTGAACTGTACTGGAGCCAGCACGGAATGTTCCATGTTTACAGTGTTTTTAGCAGTGGTGGGAAAAGTGCTCACATTCTTTTACATAATTAAAAATATCAATACTGAAATGTAGAAATACTCTGTTACAAGTCAAAGTCTGGAATTCTAAATGTACTTGAGTAAATGTACAAAAGTGTTGGTATCCAAATTTTCTTATTTGGGAAGTGCCAAAAGTAAAACTACTCGTTATGCAGAATGAATATCCCATTTTGAAATCTACACAAATCTTTAGAAAATAGCTGATCTACTAGCTCACAATGCGATGCAACGCATTGTAAGTAAAAGTATTGGTAGTATACTAGATAGAAGTAAAAGTATTGGTAATTGGAAATACTCCAGTAAAGTACAAACACCTCAAAATTGTACAGTTCATTAGGTAAATGTTCTTAAATTCTTTACGCCAGCCACTGAAGTGGCATTGATTTCACCAGTGGTTCTCAAAGTATGTTGATGTCAAGAACTCAAGGACCCCCCCCCCCCCCCAACATTGATTAGCCTATGTATTTGGCCATGATCTTGGACCCCCCAATGATCGCTTTGAGACCCAGTGGATTTCACATCATGTATACTCTCTCTCTGTGTGTGTGTGTGTGTGTGTGTGTGTGTGTGTGTGTGTGTGTGTGTGTGTGTGTGTGTGTCTGTAGATGTTATGTTATTTGTTATGTTGTGTTTATTGTAAAATGTTCCGTGATTCACAACCTTTAACCAATATAAGCACTTTTATTTTTGAAATCTGAACGTTTGTGTAGAAGTACGTCGCAAAAGGGCTAAACTGCTCGAAACCAGGCTGAGGTGGATGCATGTTTCAGGGCTAACACTGTATGTACTGTATGTAACTCTTATGGTGGTCCTTGACATTAAAAAAATGAGAACCACCGGAATTGCAGTTGTATAGCAGACATGAAGTCCACAACAGCTCTGACAGTGTGATGGAACCGGTTTTCGGAAACGGGTCCAAATGTGATGGAACCGATTTCGGTTCCTCAACATTGGATCTGGTTCCTCCGATTCTTCGGGTTCCGGTTCCCAACCTTTAGTGCTGACCAGTACAGCTGTGGTACAGCTGTAGCGTTGGGACCTGACCTGGACTGATCAGGGTTCGGCCAGACCCATTATCTCAGATGACACTTAGGTCAAAGGGATGGGCTGGTGGTAACTTCTTTCCTTTTTACTTCTTGTTTGTGCTTGTTTCTGGAATGTACTGTTTTTGGGTGTAATATATAAGCTGTGAGTGAAATGGTCTTCTGAGAAGCAGACGTGTTTTTTTACTGATTGCATTGATTTGTAGGTCTGTCTGTCTAAAATATATAATCAGTCATTCTTTTATAAACTCTGAACTGTTGTCTTTAGAGTTGTTCTGATATTGATGCCAGTTTTCGGAAAGGCTGACGATACGATACTGCCTGAAATGCTGGTGTCGGCGAGTATGCCGGTCTATGCCATTCCCAGACTATGTAATTTATCTCATGATGATATTTAATTTACAGTAAATTCAAATTATTTAATTTCAAGGACCCACCATAACTCTTGAGAGTGTACAAATGGAACCAAATGGAGCCTTATGGGTCCATTTGGTTCCATTAAGTACACTCAGAGTTACAGACCCTGTTAAGGTTCCATTTGGAACCCCCTCAAGGAAATTACACACTGGTATCGGATAGGTACTCGATATCAACCGATACGCAAGTTATGAGTATCCGTATGGGGAAGGAAGAACTGGTACCTGTAATCGGTACATCTCTGAAATGGTGGCACATCACAGTGACCTCTTGTTGTCTGGTGTAACGGTAACACATATTCCCATTTCTTCCATAGATGGCAGCCATCAGGAAGAAACTAGTGATAGTAGGGGATGGTGCCTGCGGAAAGACCTGTCTGCTCATCGTCTTCAGTAAGGACCAGTTCCCCGAGGTCTACGTCCCCACCGTGTTCGAGAACTATGTGGCAGACATCGAGGTGGATGGGAAACAGGTGAGGCTGCATCAGTGAAATAGAAAAATGTGCAAGTAGGAAAGTGAGAAAGGCCGACAGCTTTCAGGGGTTTTCAACATGGGTCTGATAGGGACTTTATTATATATTTTCTTTTACATTAACCACTTAAACAAGCTTGTAGATTGTCTATTTTCGATAGAGAGGTTTGGTGTACACTTACAGGGAAAAAAGAGCAGACAACGTATCGAGCCATTGGTCAAGTTTGCAAAGTATTGAGGGCTCTTGGCTTAAGTCGTTAAATGTATGAAAAAACACATTAACATGAATCCAATATGTACTGTAGTGGTCCCTGCTTCATCTCTCTGTCTCAACTAAGGGGTCCATCCTCTGGTCTACAAGATGATGGTCCCAAAAAAAAAAAAAAGACAATCAAGGGCACTAAAAGTTATCACAATGAGATATCTGCTAACATTTTAGATTTGGCACATAGCTATCTGTCAACGGTATCAAATAGTGTTTAACCATAGACGGTAGGGATTAGCCTAATATGTAGTATATCTATCTAGGGTAACCTTTGGGGTAATCCGTGTGCTATCATTTAAATGCTCAAATGATCTCCTTCACCCTCTGCTTGCCCAGTATATGTATCAAAGTGATAACTGCTGGGTGTTGTTAAAATAGTTGTCCACTGCTCCTAGTTAGGATGGGTAAACGCAGAGGTTGATTTTTCAGGTATGTGTGCACATTTACTTGACAGAAGAAATTGAGTCGTTCTAATACCAGTATTCGTAAAAGCTGCAGATACTGCCTAAAATACTGGCATAGGTGGGTATGCCAGTCCATGCTGATCAAATACTATGTAATGTATCTCATGATATGTCATTTACAGTAATAAATGATTTTGTATTTTGAATGCTTCAGTTGAATGCTACGGTTTTACATGTATATTTTGTCATTTGTATTTATTCCAGATCAGTGGTTCTCAAACCTGTTAATTTCAAGGACCTCTGAGAGTGTACAAATGGAACCAATTCCATTTGTACACTCTCAGAGTTACAGACCTGGTCCATTTGGAACCCCCTCAAGGAACCCTGAGAGATCCCGGAACACACCACTTTGAGAACCACTGGTCTAGATCTTTTATTTATTTATTTTTTATTACAAACTGTTATCGGTTCGGTACTCAGTATCAACCGAAACGCACGTTATGGGTATCAGAATACAAAGGGGACACGATTATTATAATGACATTATCATGACTTTTGTCTCTATCTCTCAGGTGGAGCTTGCACTATGGGACACAGCTGGTCAGGAGGACTATGACAGACTGAGGCCTCTTTCCTACCCTGACACGGATGTCATTCTCATGTGTTTCTCTGTAGACAGCCCTGACAGTTTAGGTATTTGCAACACACAATGACATACTATTTGTGTGTGTGTGTGTGTGTGTGTGTGTGTGTGTGTGTGTGTGTGTGTGTGTGTGTGTGTGTGTGTGTGCGTGTGCGTGCGCGTGCGTGCGTGCATGCGTGCATGCGTGCTAGAGCTGCCAAAGGATATTCCATATCAGAGTATTCCTTTGAATATTAAAAATAAAAGAACATTCGACTAAAAATGTATGGTTTTATAAAAACAATGTAAAAAATTCTGCTGCAGTTCTCGCAGGACTCACGCATGTAACGCAAGGCAGAAGTCTCCCCTCAAAGCTTTGACAGTGCCCCATGCAAACGGGAGCCGATCTACAAGTCTACAATGCGTTGTAGGCTTGTAGATTAGCCGTGGTTTGCCATGGGACAGGAATAAACCAGCTGCTACTTGGCTGCCTGTAACATCTCACTGATCGCAGACAGAGTAGACACACAGTGCCTCGGAGTCGGCAGGCATTAGACTTGCAGTTGCTTTGTATTAGAAATGTAACTTTAATTGATTCAAAATGATAACGGGTCAAGCTGAAATGGGCGATTCATGTGATAGTGAAGGCAAACTGTCTACAACGAGTGTCGACCAACGAAAACGCGATGTAAAAACTGCATGGATTCTTGTCCATAGTGTAACACTCCCCCCATGTCACATTTCTCTTGTAGCCTACCTTAATTTGATTTAAACCAAAAACATTCCATTGGTTTTTGCAACGATTACATATCTGTATGAGTAACCATTGACCCCAACACCTTGCTTTGTTCCTGTGAAGAGTGACTATTTGTGAATGCGGTGTAGACTCATTCTTTTTCCTTCTGCCCCTGTAGAGAATATTCCAGAAAAATGGACCCCAGAAGTTAAACACTTCTGTCCAAATGTTCCCATCATCCTTGTGGGTAATAAAAAGGACCTGCGTAACGACGACCACACTAGACGAGAGCTCGCCAAAATGAAACAGGTGGGTATAGAGTAGTGATTCAACATTTTTTCCATTTCACGGACCCCCAGATTGATATGCATTAGGCCACAGACCACTATTTGATTGAGGATGAGGATTTGTAATATCTCTGTATCTCAATTTAGTTCAGTGTGTATACATGGAACCAAATGGACCTGTAAGTAGAGTTGTTCCGATCCAATAGCAGTATTGGAAAAGCTGCAGATACTGCCTGAAATGCTATTATCGGTGCCTGCGAGTATGCCAGTCTATGCCATTCCCAATTTCAAGGACCCCCATAACTCTGGGTCCATTTGGTTCCATTTGTACACTCTCCATTTGGGTCCAATTTGGAACCCCCTCAAGGAACCCAGACAGTCCCTGGGCCCCACGGTCCTATTTTATTTTATGTTACACACTGGTATCGGATTGATACTCGGTATTGAACGATACTTAAATTATGGGTATTGGAATCGGTATTGGGAAGGGAAAAAATCGTATTAGTACTAGGGATGGCCAAATGGAGAATTTTTCTTAACTGATGACCGTAAGGCCTAATAGGTTAATTAACTGTTAACCGTTAACAATTTTGCTGCCATTTTAAACATAGCTGTAGTAAGCAGCTTCCAAATTGTCCTTACCTTTTAACGTGGGCACGCGCACGCATCGTGCACAATCTGTGCGCGACTCAGCTAGTAGACGTGTAGACTCGGTGACAGCTTTCGAATAAAAAAAACCCCATTGAAATAGACATATCTGTTGCCACGCTGTATCCCTGCTTATCCGCCAGTGTTTACATGAAAAAACATTGAAAAAAGCTAGCTGTGCGCTATGGTAACACGTGGACACGTTCGCGCACATAGCAGACGATATGTGCGCAGATCATATGCCAGGCGGGTAGAGGAATCAAACGGCTACAAAATAAAATAAAAACGCGTGAAAAAATACCATTCTATGGCCATGCAGTCAGCTCACTTGTTTACAATGAAAAGCTATGCGAACGGAGCTGCGACTGGACGTCAGACCGGATATGGAAACCTAGATCCGGTCCAAACGGGAAATACGACCGGATACAGTTAGGGGGCGGGCCTAAAGTCTCCGAAACGGCTATATACAGCGATCATACTTTTAATCGTTTCATAATGATTAAAGCTAATAAAATTTCCGGGAACGACGGGCATCGCAGAGAGGTACAGCGGGAAATCTCCGGTTTCGACGGGGATCGCAGAGTATGAGTTAAGGACATGTGTTCAAAAATGCGCTGTTTTAGCGATTTAAAAAAGTTTTTCCCCATAATAAAGTGCCATATTTACACATTAAAAACAATAAAACTAGGAGAAACAAGAATACAAATGTTTTCTAAAAGAAATTTGTTTTTTGCAAAGAAACAGTGGGATTGAAATAAAAAGTCTGTAATGTGAGTGTGATGCGCTGTCGCCAGATGTGCTGTCACCAGGGACGTGCACACATTAGACAAAGGGGGCTTGAGCCCATGCCCTTTTATCAGTCTGTAAAAAATGCCCTCTTCAGACCACAAATGCATTTTTTTTACTATGGTTAAAGAAATGCAAATTTCCCCTTTCCATACCATAACTGAAGGCTGCATTCAAGAGAATTATTGTCCACCAAAAGGCCCTTTTAGAAATGTCAGCCCCTGCCTCTCTAACATTCTCTGCACGTCCCTGGCTGTAGCAGAAGCGAGACGCTCGCACTTACTTCACACTGACTGGGTCCGCTCAATCCCTTCGCACTTCCCCCTCTCCTCTGTGTTTGTTGTGTAGAGCAATAACTTACAATCGTATGACTTTTGGAATGGTTGAAACATCAGTTAACCGTGTTTTGTGTGTGTTGATGCAGCGATCATTGCGACTTGTTATTTTCGCATAGCCTAGGCTACTACTCTGTAGTGTTTACCGGTAACCAATCGGTTAAACGGTAACGGTTAACCGTTGGCCATCCCTAATTGGTACATCTCTAGCTGTAAGGGGTCCATTTGGTTCCATGTATATACAGTATACAGTACACTCAAACTTTCAAAGTCCATGTGGTTCCTAGCTATCAGTCATTTAGCTGGGGTTTCCTTGACCCTGTGTGTGTGTGTGTGTGTGTGTGTGTGTGTGTGTGTGTGTGTGTGTGTGTGTGTGTGTGTGTGTGTGTGTGTGTGTGTGTGTGTGTGTGTGTGTGTGTGTGTGTGTGTGTGTGTGTGTGTGTGTGTGTGTTCACTATGAACCTTGCAAAAACATCTTCTTGGACTTGTGTCTGTAGGAGCCAGTGAAACATGAAGAGGGCAGAGACATGGCGAACCGCATCAGTGCCTTCGGCTACCAAGAGTGCTCTGCCAAATCCAAAGATGGTGTCAGGGAGGTGTTTGAGATGGCCACCAGGGCGGCGCTGCAGGCCAAGAAGCAAAGAAAAAATCCCTGCCTCCTGTTATAGGCTGACTGAGAATAACTGCACTGGCCTCAATCACACAGATAGAGGGCAGTTTTTGTCTTTGTCCCTTTCATTGACACTTGAGGTAGGGGAGGGTATTTGGGGAGGGCAAGGAAAAGTCCTGGGTATGCCTAATTTCTAATCATCCAGGCACTCTCTGCACATTCCGGCATATCTTAAATGTTTTGATGGGCGTCTAAACACACTATGGCCTTTACTCTGCATGTTCGATGATGTGCCATATTGCAATGCACCTGTCAAGCCCTTTCAGATCTAGAGAGCTGTGTATAGAGTTAGGTTGTATGGGATGATTTGGAATTGGGCAGATGGAAAGAAGAGATGAACTGTGCCATGATAGGAATGGATGGACAGAGTTTAAAAAAAGGTCCTTACCAGGCCAAAGACAATGAAGACAAGCGAAACGGAGATAATCACAAAAAGTATATAAGGAAAGTTAGAATAAAGGCCACATCTAAAGTGGATCTTACACAGTATCGCCTACATACAGTGCCTTGAGAGCAGTGGTCAGGAAGAGTTTGAGTGGAGGGGTGGGGGGGATTTAAAACCCAGGCAGGGTTGTTTTTTTATTTGTTTTTCCAATGTATTATCCGTGTTCCACCTTTGTGAAAGCTTTGTCCCTATCATTGGCTTGGCTACTTCGGGCCCATGTTCTGACTCAGGCGCTATGCAGGGGTATTCCTAAACGAGATTGTATGAGATGTTTGCCCATATTGAATTGCTTACCTGACGAACGTATTCGTGTGAATGAGTGTGTGCGTGCGTGCGTGTGCACGCCACTGCAGGGCTGCATGCAGTGACTGTCTGTATATTTGTGTCTCGTGTTACATTTTTCGATGTTGATGTACTGTATGCATACGTAAAGGCCTTTTTCATGTCACTTGAACCATGTCCCCATGCCAAAGTTACCCCTGACGGCCACTTGTTATGGTGTAAACGGGTAATGGAATCAACAGCTACTCAGAGTGACATAAGATATTTTTTCCACGTTACTTTACTGGAAGACTTTGTACCCTAGATAAGAGGCACAATCAAACCGTTTAGTTATTAGGACCTTTTGTTTGTGTGTGCGCACGCGTATACAAGAGATGCAATTGATTGTGTTAATCAGTGTATTTAATCAAGCGTGGTATATTTGATAAGTTGACTTTGCTTTTGAATAGGAGAAGGTAGGCTATCCTATTACTATAGTATCCATTTGTGTACTGTATGTCTTACAAGGCCTTGTAAGGACATGTTCACGACATGTTTCCATTTTTGCCTCTCTCAACTCCCCGCCCCAACCCCCTTTTTTATTGATATTGTCATCATTGTATTATCACTTTTATTGTTGATGTCGCTAATTTTTCATAGTATTTTTTAACCATTTTCTTTAATCCTGCTGTTATGATCAGCTTATGTCATTTGAATGATACATTGTAACCATAGTATTGTACATTGTTAATTGAAGGTCACGTTTAGGGCGAAATGTTGGAAGGTTTGGGGAGGGGGGGGTGGGATACTGGGGGCTGTTACCTTTTGTACTGTGACATCTTGGGATTTCTGGAGTTTTTTTCAAATAAAGCTGGTATTAGGGTTTTCTGGTGTATTTATGCCTATAACCTATAGTGTTTGTGTGTGAAATCTATGATTTTGGCATTGAAAAGAATATTAACATACAGCACATGTTATGGGTTCAAAAACATACAGTACTTTCTATGGTTTCTTGAGAGCCAAAGCAATGTTCAACTTTATTGTGTGTGCATATGTTCATACTGTATTATCTTGATTGATATCTTTATTGATCATGAAATAAAACATGTCACACAAACATCTGACCCACCATAATCAAAAGGATTAATTGATTGAAGATTTTTTTTAGAAGGTTGCATAGGAAAAAGTACAGTTTCACGACAGTAGGCCTACAAATCACTGGTACAAGGTCAACCAAAAGGAGATACTAGTAAGCTTTTCTGCTTATTTACACAGGAACCCTTTATGTACTGACTCATAACATTGAAAGACAGATGGATATATAACAGTACCTATGCATATATAACAAAGGGGGGGGGGGGAGCAGTCATAAAGAAGATATTTACAGTGGAAAAGGGGAGGTAATAATATGGTCTTTAGTCTATTACTATTAACAGCTTGTTTCCATTGCTGCTGTAAGAGCTTTGATGGATCGATTAATTGATCGATTGACTTTATTAGACAAATGTAAAAAGCACCAGGTACTGAAGTACACATATTTAACTAGTAACTAAAGTTTTCAAATAAATGAAGGTTGGAAATACTCCAGTAAATAAAGTACCTCAAAATTAAATACAGTAGTCGAGTAAATGTACTTAGTTACTTTACACCACTGGCTCCAAGCACCAATCAAACGGTCGAATGGAGTAGAGATGAGATTTATGGCTCTTTGAAGTGAGCCCGATCTCTGGGATCCGTTCCTTTCAAAGAGCCGTTCAAAAGACTCATTTTAGTTATTTAGTTAATTTGCAGATTTTGATTATAATTACAAATCAGTTCAACCCTATATACATTTTGGCCATATACATTTCCGCCATTTGAAAATAGCCGATCTACAATGTGTCGCGACGCATTGTGAGCTTGTAGATCTGCTATTTTCAAATTTTTGTTTTTTTCTTCTTTTTTTCCTACATTTTATTTAACCTCGCCTCACCAGGCTTTCTGGAGGATACATTTTATTCATTGGAAAACTTGTGAAATGGGAGTGGGACACTTTGCACAATGAGTAGGCCTACTTTGGTTCTTTAAGAACATTTTGATACCAATAGTAGTCTACTTTATAGTTTTACTCAAGTACATTTTAATTCCGAACTTCTTATGGCAGAGTAGTTCTACATTGCGGTACTTGCGGTCATTAGAAAGGAACGGCTCCCTACTGCGAACCGGATCCCATCGTTCATTTCAAAGAGCCGTTCAAAAGGCTTGATTCGTTCGCGAACGTCCCACCTCTGGAATGGAGTATCAAGTCCCTCCCTTATTGCTCTCACAGTCCACTCTGTGACTGTGTACTGTAGTCTGTAGCCATTTTACATTCTTACACTCCGTTCTCTTGAGAAAATCACACATTTTCCTCAGCCGGCAGCCTTCCTAAATGTCCCTTCTGGCACTGGTGCAGATTAAACGCGACACAAGTAAGTTTTCCCCCTATTATTTATTTCAATTCGATCAGTGAATGTAACCTTCGTGTGTGCACCGCGGCTGACGATCCCAAAACAAGAGACGGTTGTTAAAGCCATGCCCTCTCTCTCTGCTTACATGTAGCATTGCTGCTAACCTATGTTGGTTGCTGGATTGTGTGTGTGTGTGTGTGTGTGTGTGTGTGTGTGTGTGTGTGTGTGTGTGTGTGTGTGTGTGTGTGTGTGTGTGTGTGTGTGTGTGTGTGTGTGTGTGTGTGTGTGTGTGTGTGTGTGTGTGTGTGTGTGTGTGTCCTCGTGCACAATGCACGTCATGTTGCAACTATTGTTTAGATGACATCTTCTGGGATGCAACGTATCACACCACAAGACCCCTTTGGTGTGATTGTAGCTTTTAAGTTAAAATTAGCATCCCTATTCTATTCTAGGAGCGAACGATCGGTGAAAATAGCATGCCATCTACAAAGCTTCTATAGCCTCTATTCGGTTAAGATCTCTGTAGAGCGAAATCATGAGGGTGACCGATTCTTATTCCTGGGGAATAACAGTTCTTATTCCTGGGGAATATTAAAGAATTGGGCACCCTCAATTAATTGGCGAAAATGGCATATCTGCCATTTCTAGATCTAGAAATAGAGCTGCTATTTTCGGCGAAGAAGTCAGAAATGGGAGTCCTTGCAGACCCTTGGGGGGGTTAAAAAGTCTGCGGGTGATCAGGTGATGCGAGGTTAGTGGTTCAGTGTAGCCACAATCTTTTACCTTCGCCTTTTGTATGCATTGTTGACATTGTCATCAATGCAGCACATGACATTCCTGTGTGACCCTCAGAAGTGTTTGCCCAGTGGTTGCCCTTCTCATGTCGCAACACTCCAAAACAATCATATTTGAACTGGGGACCCCCAAAATAACCATATTTTTACTGGGTCCCCCTCAAAATAATCTTGGTCAGGGTGGGACCGCCCACCCTGGGACACCCCCACCTTGACCAAGCACTTGCAATTGTAGGAGTTGAGGCATTGCATTTAGTTTGACTCGGTTCCACAGATGAATATTGTGAAAATAGCCGATCTACAATCTCACAACGCCACCATTTTTGCCCCTTCTACTATTTTGACCCCCTGGGGGTCCCGACCCACAGGTTGATAACCACTGGTCTAGGCCTAGGGGACTGCGTATCAAGGCTGCCCCGATCCATGCCACATTTTGCACACACGTTCCTCGCCTGCCAAACTACAACCTCCAAGGACCCCCGCAGCTCCAGGGACCCCCAGGTCCCTGGGGGACCCCCAGATGTAAAACATCACCAAATGTGCAAACATGACCAAATGACCACCCCAACGGGGCTGCTCACGGGGAATTCCCGGGGACCACCCACTCCTGGTGCTCCAGAACGGATGCAAAAGTGGTGGCGCCCCCAGTGGAGGACCTCCTCCACTGCAGCTCACATAAAATGCCGTAACTCCGGCTAGGAGCCTCCGGGAGAGCCGGGGCCGGTACCTATTCGTCCGTCAATGCAACGCGGAGACCCCACCCCTCATTTCTCACATGCCCCTCTTCTAGCGCCACCATGAGGCCGATTCTTGCAAAACACATTTTTGCACACTGCTCCTACATATTTTGCCCTAAAATCACGCACATCGGTACACAGTATGTCTACACTAATCCCATCAACATGAATCTCTCCCATATAGCGCCACCTCCAGGCCGATTTTTAAAAACACATTTTTGGACACTGCTCCTACAGATTTTGCCCTAAAATCACGAAAATCACTACACAGTATGTCTACACTCATGTCATCAACATGGATCAGGAAGATTTTGGCAAAACACATTTTTGCCCTATTTGTGGAGATAAGTGACCTACGGTCGCTTATCTCCCGATTAGGGAGCCTTACTGGTAACCACTGGTCTAGGCCTAGGGGACTGCGTATCAAGGCTTTAATTCTTTAGTAGTATCTAGGAGCTCTCGCCTTTGTTTGTTTGTCTGTCTGGTGCCAGCTCTGGTGTACAGTGCAACATTCTCCATTATAAAGCTTCACATTCAAATGAACGATTGCTGTTTTTCAAGGGCGCCTAATGCGGTAACTGAGAGGAAGGACAAAGCAAAGCAAACACCCCCAAAACTGAGTCAGTGGACCAGTATGGACTATGATAGACGGTGAGTAGGCCTAACTAGTAAGACGCCTCAGGGCGACATGCGACATCGCCCTGAAGGGGCAATTTTCAAATCATATACGGATGCATTTGAAAGAGAAAGCGGATGTGACGCCTGTTCCCCAGTACCCGCTTCCGTTTCGTCTTTACAGCCGTGCAGATTTGTCCTAATATGAATCAAAATAACCGAAGCCCATATATTTATATAGCTATATAGCTTGCTGCTTATCAGAAATGAATCATCAAAAAATAAAATGTAAAGTTATTTAAGATACATTTTGGTGAATGGAATGACAAACAGATGAAAGCTTCCTTTCTTGGCTTTTGGGAGGTGTATAGTTACAGACTCTGTATAGCATAGGGAGAAGGTGGAATAGTTGTCTCGCCACGTAAGACTACAGTGCCAGTGTCGTTAGACCTCTGTCACCTAATGCTTCTAAATAATTGTAACTTTCTGTGAATCTCTCTCGTTTTGGCCCTGGCAGTAGGGGTGGGCGCGGAGACCGCACGGGTCGCTAAGGCAACAACGCCCCTAACGATCACAACTTCCGTGACATGGACTACCGCGGCTACGGCCAAGAGGACGAAGACTCGGGGATGGGATACGACGGCGTGGAGATGGAGAGAAGACAATATGGCCGCGACGAGCAGCAGTCGGCCGGCATTCGAGACTTCTCCCCGGGTCGCTTCCAGCAGGACCGCTCTGGGTTTCCACAGAGAGGAGAGGGGCGAGGAGAGGACGGAGGGCGCAGGGGGAAAGGCCACCTAGGTCCCTCTCGGCCCCAGGCCCAGACCGACGTAGCCTTCCCCAGGCTCCAGAAAGACGAGGAGGGATCCAGGAGGGACTTCCAGAGTTTCAGGGCTGGCTCGCAGGGAAGGGGCCAGGGGGGCCAAGGCGGAAGAGGCTTTCACCCCGAGAACCGGAGCCCCCATCACTCTGGGCCCCGAGAGGGCGACTGGGGCCGGGGCGAAGCCGGAGTCCAGTCTGAGCAGTTTGAATGCAGTCCGGCGAGACACGGAGAGGAAGAGAGGTTCCCCCGCGGGCCAGGGAAGAGGAGGGTAAGCTGAAGCTAGTCTCTCTGCCGATCTTGATAAAAGAATGCTCTAAATAATTGGCTTTTGTTGAGTTGCAAAATTCAGTACCACTTAAACCCTCCATAACTTGATAAAACTGATTCGGTACGCTCTTATTTCACTCCACACAAATCGATTCGCCAAAAATAGCAGATCTACAACGTGTGTGAAATCGACTATTTTTGGCCAACGTTCCCCCCAGGATAGGGGACCACTTTCTAATGTGTAATTACCACACACCCACACCTTCTGTTATGAACAATATGGCATCACACGATTTGGCACTAAATCCCCTCAACCGTCACTTTACTTTACACTCATGCTTTTGTCCACTCAACCATCACAATGTTAAACTTCCTCGCTGATGACGTGTTGGTTGTGTACTCTTGGGGACTCTTATGTGTAGGCCTGTCACAATTATTACATGATCAACTAATCGCAATCGATAATTTTCATAATCATCAAAATGTAAAAAAATAAAGGGGAAAAAGCAGATATACAAGCTTACAATGCATCACGATTTCCACTATTAAAAAAATATATAAATAATTAAATATGTAAGTAAAGTAGGGATGAGGCCGAATATTCGGCACCGAAAATTTTCGGCCGAAAATGGCTAAAAATGCATTTTCGGTTTTCGGCTGGATAGCTTTTAAAACCGAATAGTTGAGCACCGAATAGTGTGAAGGACAGGGTCAGGGGTCCTCAATAGGCGGACCGCAGTCCATGTCCGGACCGCGGCACATTTCTGAGAAATCTCCGCACAGTTGTATCTGACGATCGGACTGACTGTGTGTGATGTGTGTTTGTGTGTGCGTGGGTGTGTATGTGCTGATTGTGCTCATTCGCTCAAACACATACACAGGCTCACAAGACACACCCCTACGCCAATTTGCAAGCCCACAAAGCGTCGCGGGTGCAACGTGCTGTGGGCTTGTAGATCAAAGGTTTTCCTTCCCTCCGAGTCTCCGACGCAGTCTGCTCTCCATGCTGCTCCCCCCCCCCTCCCCTCTCCTCTCCTCTCCACACACTCATGCTGCTCGCTGCCTTAAAAAAGTTGCTAAAACCTCTTGGAAACCATTGCTCCCACTGGATTAATAACTTAGAGATCTTCTACCTTTGGCTGTTCAATTGGAGAGGACAACAGCAACACATTAATATCCACGATGTAAGGCTCCAACTGCTTGCATTAGACGAGAAATGGTCGCGAAACTCGCGATGCGTGATCATGCGTCTTTAACAATGTGATGTGTCGTCGCATATTATTGCCAGCTATCCTAGGCTGTGTTAGGTTAATAACTATGACTCGTTGACCCTGATTTGACTGGTCATTTGACAGTCAATCAGCACAGTCAGTCTGGCTTGTGCAGTACGTGTGTCAACTAACTGAATGTCAAGTAATCCTCTCCCCCTCACGCTAAGTTCCACTTTATTTTCCATTCTGAACGACAAGCCTAATATTGCATTTATGCTCTTTAGTTTCCAATAATTAAACTATAAGCCAGTGTTTTGCATGCATAAATAATTATCCATTCATCCATCCATCCATCTTCAACCGCTTATCCAGCATCAGGTAGCAGGGGTAACAGTTCCAACTGAGATTTCCAAAGTTCCAAATAATAATAATAATAATTAAAATAAACAATTCTAATGATTATAATAAACATACATACATACAGTACATACTGTATAAATGTATCCGCCTTATTTCGCCTTCGCCTTTTTTTCGGACCTGGACCTGTTTCAAAAAAATATTTCTGGACCTTCAAGATTTGTATTTGAGGACCCCTGGGCCCTAGATCATTTTGCAACATACAGTATGTGCATTTGTTGTTGAAGGCCTGGCTGTTACAGCCCTTGTGTTTACAATAATATTTTGTTGTAGTAGGCCTAGATCATTCTGCAGTTTTAAGCACCTTGTTCTGATGCACTTTTATCTCTGTAGGATACTACAGAAATAGTTGCACTATTTTGACTTTGTTTTATGCTAACATTGCAAAGAGAAAATATTTTATTTTGTTATGTGTGCATTCAAAAGTGAGAAATAAATGTTTTATGGAACCATATGGTGATTATTATTTAAGTTAGGGTTTGCCATAATCAGGTAGCTTTACAACAAAGGTACAGCAATGGTACAAACATTTATTATACAAAATAAATTATATACATGTATTATTCGGCTATTCGGTATTCGGTATTCGGTGGAATGTTTCCAGTATTCGGTATTCGGTTTCGGCCAAGAATTTTGCTTTCGGCCCATCCCTAAAGTAAAGAAATGCAAACGGACATTTTATTTTGTTCCGTATGTTACAATGTTAGGGTCCATTTGGTTCCATTTGTACACACTCGGGAGTAATGGTGGTCCTTGAAATGTAAATGTTTGAGAACATCCGATATTGTAAGTATATAGCAGACGGGAAGTCCACCAACTCCATCAGTGTGATATAAAAAAAAAAAGAAATGTACCGGTTCCTCAATATTGGATCCGGTTCCTCACGATTCCTCCGGTTCCGGAATCCCAACCCTAGTCCTGTGTGCATGTGTACAGGGTTTCCCCGCAGGGGCAGAGGACCGAGGGGGTCCGGCGGGGCCAGGCCTCCTGGACCGCATGTCCCTGGAGGAGCTGGAACAGAGGGACCAGGACTATCGGGCCGACCCTGACCACAACGAGAGGCACAGCAACATCATCATGCTGCGCATGTTGCCGCCCAGCGCCACTGCCAACGAGGTGTGTGTCGAGGTGTGTGTGTGTGCATGCGCGCACGTGACTGTTGACGTTGTCACACTAATAATTGCAATTAACGATTTAATTGTGATTTAATCCATTTAGAACGGGTACACATTATTGTGTATCATTATTTTATGCTTTAACTATTGAAAAATAGCAGATATACAAGCTCACAGCGCGGCACCGAGTGCCGCGCTGCAAGCTTGTAGATCTGCTATTTTTGAAAAATCATGAAAATTTGAATTTTGACCCGATTCTATAAGTGTCTTTTGAATCCTTCTAAGATTTTTTGAAAAACCGATGTTTATATCTCAGCAATCTGGCTTAGCCATCGTCAAAGAAAAGGTCCTTTTCACTTAACTGGAGTTCTGTTAGTCTGTTCTTGAGAGACTACTATGTCAATGGTTCTCAAACCTTTTCATGTGAAGGACCCGCAAAATTATATGTATTTGGCCACGGACCCGCATCGCAAAATATTTAGTTCCAGGGACCACCCAGAAAAGAAGAATTTTTCACTGGTTAAAGCATTCAATAATTCTAGGCCTATTTATTAAATTTTTGGATCCCTGTGCCAGCCTGATGTTTATACAATGTGTGCTTGTGTCCTCAGATCCGGGCCCAGCTGCAGGAACAGGGGATTCAGCCCAGAGAGGTTCGCCTGATGAGGAACAAATCTTCAGGTGAGGATTGGTCCACTGGAGTGATTTTTATTTTATTTTATTTTATTTTATTTATTATATATATGTTATTTTTGTCGGGGGTTCCTTGTTTCCATGTTTCCTCTCTCTCCTCTTCCATTATATCTTGCTCTTTAACTGCTTGACTCTTCCATAACGTTCCATTTACTTCCTGACACCCCTTCTCTCCTCTACCTCTCTTACCATCCACCCTTCATCGTTCAGTATTTCCCCCTGGAACTAGTAGTAGTAATACTGTAGTTAGTGACTGAACACACACTGTTAATTCTATACTTTTGGATTGTGATGTGCATGACTCGGGACAACAAGCCCATCACACACACACACACACACACACACACCCCAGCAAAGGCAAACTCAATTCATAGTGTATTCCTAATACCTCTCAACACTAACAGCAATGCCTGAATGTTAGGTTGCCATAATAACCCATTTAGACCTGAGGCTGATTTGACAAATCGCCTGTCGGGTGGAAACCTCATAAGTCCAAAACTGTTAGTGGTACTTACTTCTGTGTGACACTGTAGTATAGTATGATCAAGTAGGGCATTAATTAATTTACGTAAAAACAAGTTGGAATATGGAGATAAGCAGTTTCTGCCCGACACCGACGTAATGCCTTCTAAACACTGGAAAATAAATGTTTCTAAAACGACACAGAACGGTTTCCAGGTTAAGCCTTAGGTATTTTCTCCATACCATGTCCCCACCTTCCCTCCTTCTCCTCCCCCTTTCATTCATGCTGTCGCCTATTCCACCTTTGGCAGATGTGTCTCTGATCCCTCGATCACTCATCAACGCTGAAATACTCAGTCAGTTGAGAGAGAATTCCCACCCGGCGGAAGAAGACTGCGTTTATGCGTGTCATTGTTTTATGTGTGTGTGTGTGTGTGTGTGTGTATCCACTTCCTCTGTGCTTCCACTGGCTTAGAATAAGAGTGTGCCTCTCAGCTAACGTGATAGTTCTTCACAACCCTCTAAACTGTGAAGTTACTCTTGTTTCTATGGTCTAGCCTACATGTCACATGCTCCCTTGTTAGCCCACTGGGTTTTCTGTAAGGTTGTCACCCGTTCACACTTAACAGTCGCGCCACAAGTCTCTCCTCTTTCTCTCACACACTCTGTACCTCGGAGTACACGGTAGTAAGTGTGTGGTGTTGTTGTTTCTTTTTTTCTTCTTTTTAGGATGCTCTTGATTTAAAAGAGTCGCTGTAATAAGTCTAAATGCATTGTTGAATGTGTGGCTATGTAGCAATAGTGTAGGCTAGGCTCTTCCACAATTCTACACTAGGCTCCACACGCACACGCACACACACACACACACACACACACACACACACACACACACACACACACACGCACACACTGCGATACTGGCCACCTTGCACCAGAGTGCTAAATACATAAGACACCTCGACCTTCAGAATAGAAGACATTTTGCGTGAGTTTGTGTTTCCCTTTAGTAGGCCTACTTGGATGCTTCATATTTCAATACTAAAAGAGCCTCAGATCCAATGTGTGAAGTGGGTAGGACTCTTGTCAGTCTCCCCTTCCCGTGACCCTGTTGAAATACTTTGACATTGCTTTTCTCCCAGAAGTACATCTTATGTAATGAATAGTCACTATGTTGTCACTGCCTGTAATAGATAAAGGCCCATTCCCACTGGGCCAGATAAACGGATACAATAATATCTTTCTCCATTCAAGTGGATGGTAAGATACAGATAATAAAATATCTGTGACAGATATTTTCTTTATCTTTTCTGAAAAACATATAGTCTGAGCTTTAATCCCCACCATTTATAGAATGGGGGTCAATAATTAGAGAGAACCATCAGTTTGTTAGTAGAATGCTGCATTCGGTTCTATCAATAAACTTTAAAACTGCATTTTGGCACATGGTTATACAGTAAATGGCGTGATTAACGCACAGAAACCGCCGATGCAAAGCTGTCACAATATCTTGAATGTCTTTCCAATTGATTTGGGTGCATTTCTCCACGGGGGGCCAGGGACCCCCACAAAGAGAATATTCGTCAACACTTCAAGATCTTTCAACATTTGTTCGCCGAAAAAAGAAAAGAAAACGGGTGGCTTAAGTGTTTGAACTGTTCCTCATTTTGCTGGGGACCCCCTCCTGGTGGTACCCCTCAAGAACCACTGGGGGGTCCCCGAACCCCACTTTGAGAACCAGTGATTGAATCAGTACTGATACAGGGTCTCTCTCTCTCTCTCTCTCTCTCTCTCTCTCTGTACATGAAGCACTAACCCCTCAATGCGTTGTTATGTTGTTGTTGTTGTTTGGTTACCATGGCGCTGGGCGGTGTCCAGGCCAGAGCCGAGGATTCGCCTTCGTCGAGTTTAATCACATACAGGAGGCCAGCGGATGGATGGAGACCAACCAGGTCACTCTCCCCTACACAGACACACATACACATACACGCACAGTTACACCATCACAGCCTAGGCATGACATAAGCACTCCTAACACAGTGGTTCTCCACCTGTGGGTCACGGCTGACCTGTTCCCCACATTATTTTATTTGTTTTCTTTTTTATTTGGGGGGAGGGGACAATATTAAGGACTTAAGACTTTTTAATACCTCAACAAAAAATAGCATTACTGCATCAAAAGTAATCGTCAAACTATACTATAAAAACTGGTCAAACATTGGGCAAATTGCAAAAAAATTACATAGAAAATGAAAATATTTTGAAAATCACAATTGCTTGTATATCTGCTATTTTCACAATATTAATCTGTGGAACGTAGTCAAACTAAATGTAACGCCTCGACTCCTAGAATTCTTAAGTGCTTGTCAGGGTGGGGGAGGGTCCCTCCCAGTTCAAATATCATTTTGGCGGGCCGCGGCCTGAGAAGGTCGAGAACCACTGTCCTAACAGTCCAGTAAGAAGTACACAAGAGATTGGCCACGTCCATGTTTGTGCCTGAGGTAGGTGGGGATTTCATACTTTCGGGGCAAATTCCTCTCTCGCTCTGTACACAAAGACAGTGAAATCCACAAGCAGGCACATTCCCCATTAGGTTCATGTTGATGTCTTGTCTGGGCGTTGATGTGCGATTTCACCAATTGGAACCTACCAGTCACATTTGTTATTTTTTTTTATTTGTATTTTGTTTTACATTTGGACACAGAGGTTCCTATTTCCCCAAAATGTTCCCTTTCTCCCTCTCCCTCTTCTCCCTTCCCCCAAATATGTCCTGACACCACAGTACCACCAGGTCTTGGGTAGTGTGACAGCCAGACTATCATTATTTGACATGGAATCTAATTCCATGTCTTTTTTTTTCTTCAGTTGAGTCTAATATCTCCATGCTCTCTTTTCGTATCTCGATCGGTCTTTTTGGAGCCGCGATGAGGCTGAAGGCTCGCGACGGGTTGGATGGGTGGGATGGTCAAGCTGAAAAAAGGTTTCCCCTTAAGGGGGGGGTTTCATAAGATCCAACACATTGTAACGACACAGGTCTGGGCAACACACATACACCATCACAGTCCGTCCCAATTTTCTCTAAAGCTGAAGGTTGCATTTCTCTCTTGTCCTCTTTACTTTCAACCTCAATTCTATATTCTCTCTCTTTCTCCCCCTGTTTCTCTCTCTCTCTCATCTCTGGTGAGATGAGGCCTCTCTCTAGCATGTGTGGCCTACTTATCCCTGATAATCATTCTTTGTCATCCCCCCCTCCTCCCACTTTTTATTTCTTTTTTCCACCCCCAGAGAGTGCTGTCGATTCTGGGACAGAGAGTGTCCATGCACTTCAGCGACCCCAAACCCCGTGCCAACGAGGACTGGCTCTGCAACAAGGTATTGTCTGAGGGGCAACCGGAAGGCTTGCCCCAAAACACACTCGCCCCCATTTCTTTTGCGGACCGCGCACCCCCAGCAGTTCTTGTATTCTTCGTATTTATTTTACTGAGGGTTAAGGTTAGTTTTAGGCATAGTTTTACTGTGGGATAAGGTTAGGTTTAGGCATAGTTTTACTGAGGTTGCGTTTAGGAATACCTGGTGGCGTCCATTCCGAGGTCGCTGGATTTGACCCAGGCTGAGTGTCTTTTGGGGCTAGCGTTCACAATGAATCAATCAACATATATTTATTTTAATTTTAATGATGTACAGATTTTTAATATGTGCTGTTTACTCAAATGTCAATGCTCCACTTTGTTCCATATTATTACATTAAAAGTTATATTTTGTTTGTCTGTTTTGGTTCTGCTGATGAACATTAATCTACTACTACATTTTACTGTAATTCTATGGTCTAAAATGTATCTCCGATTTAATCCCATCAGCCGATTAATCGATTATGGAGCTATGAAAACGTTTGTTAATTGCATTTTCTGATTGTCTGCCATGTTTCCATGTGCATGCAAATGTACGTTTTGTAAATGTATATAAAGCGACTTCAGAGGCTCATTGGCTATTTCATCAACTTTCCCACAGTGTGGTGTACAGAACTTCAAAAGGAGAGAGAAGTGCTTCAAGTGCAGCGTGCCCAAATCAGGTAAACATGGTTATCACCCCGGCAGCAGTCAGCTCACTGACTGCTCATTGCGCTAGGGCTGGCCAATATATGAACTCAGAGGAGGAATCCGACGGCAAATCCCTTTAGAACATGTAGAGCAGGGGTCAGCAGCCTTTTGAAATGAAGTTCAATGTTTTTATTTTCTAGATGGCTTGTAGATCTGCTATTGTTGGCTAAAGTTCTCAGAATATTGACACACTAGGGTTCAAGTGGTTAATATAAAAAAGTAGAAAAAAAACTTTCTATCACTCAAAGATTTGGAGGACCCCCTGTTGTAACTCTGAGGACCCCCTAGGGGTCCCGGACCCCCTGTTGAAGACCCCTGCTCTAGACTATCTCCCCGACTCCCTCCCCAGTCAAAGTCCAGAATTTTAATGAATGTAGAATTATGTGCAGGATGTAATTTGCTGCAAATTACTCTCTCACACTTCTGCCATTGTGCCAGTGATCACGCTTCCCCTGTGCCAATGTTAGTCCTAGTTAACTCCATACACTTCAGTATAAACATTTCCAAAAAATGTTGCGCGCTTTTGTCAGAGGCTGAGCTGAAGTTGCCCCAGCTGCAGAGGGACTTGTCCTTGGGACCCAACAAGGAGGGAACGCAGGGCCTACTGCCTCTGCCAGCTCCCTACCACTCTGCAGGCCCTGCTGTCAGCTCCGGGCAGCAGCCACAGCAGGCAGAGGTGGCCAACGACAGTAAGTCCCTTACTAAGTACTTTTCTTTTTGTGTTCGTGACAGTTAGGTATGGGAAGATGATTGTTTATTGTGAAAGAAAAGCTCACAATAATCGTATTGTGGTGATGTAAAATGTATCGTGATATTGTCCTCCGTCATACAAAAGGATGAATTGGCTTTTGTTGAGCTGCAAATTCAGTACCACTTAAACCAGGGATGTCAAACATACGCCCGGATCCGGCCCGCGAGATGATTCAATCCGGCCCCAGGCTTGTAGAGCATAAATTTCTGAGCATTTAGGGAAAAAAAGTAAGTCTCTAGCACATTCCTGTCAAGAGTTATGATTTTTTAAAAGAAGTAACCAACTAATGCTCTCTGCAGTCTAGCTTTCTCTCCCCTCAATCAGCCACCAGGTGCTGGCAATTGAGTTGATTGATTGGAATGTTAAGTGATCAGCAATCTCTCTCTCTGAAGATGACAGCATTGCTAGGAATGGGGGGAAGGTGGGTCTGGCTATGAATATACCTGAACATACCTGCAATATCCGAACTCTACTCAAAGATTACACACATTAGGCATGAAAATTAATGTTGTTAAGAAAATAACTTATTTTTCAAAACTTTGAAAAATAATAATATTAAGTTTTATTATTCACTGATATTTTCTGAATATTCCATTATTGTTCATTACTCAAAATAAAATAAAATAAAAATAATTATTCTATTATCAAATGATTTATTCTAATTGGCACTTAAACAAATAGCATTTCTCGGACGAAATTTCTTGTAGGCTGCAACCTGCAACTGTAACACCAATAATGAAAGTAGCTATTTTACTTAATAATGAACACGATTTGGAAAATGATTTACTGCTATACTGCTAGCTATAGCAGTGACTGAGACGACAGGAAAAAACAAAACAAAAAAAAAACAGAGCGCGAGTGTGCATGCCATCCGATCCGCGGCTGGTTATACCATTGCGGCCCTCATCAAGTCACCTTTCGTCCAATGCGGCCCTCACCCCAAAATGAGTTTGACAAGCCTGACTTAAACCCTCTATAGTTGATCAAAACAGGACTTTAAAGAATGCGTTTTGAGCTTGTAGATCTGCTATTTTTGGTGAATGTTCCCCCCAGAATAGGGATGCTGAGGTTCAAAGTGGTTTACAAAAGTGGAATTTTAAGTTTTAAGCATATTTTGATTATCCGTTAACTCATACCCTGCCAAAAAAGACGTTTTCTATAATAAAATGTCTTTTTAACTATGGACCTCCCTGCCAGACGTCTTCTGGACGTCTTTTTTTTTTTAATTATTAAAAAAAATGCCGTGTTTCGACAAATCTGATCTTCTCCCATGCTCTTGCTCACTAGCTCTGATCCTGAGGAACCTCGGCCCTCACACTTCAGTGGAGGCCATCCTGTCAGCGCTGTCTCCATTCGCCACGCTGGCCGCCTCCAATGTTCGCCTCATCAAGGACAAGCACACCCACCTCAACAGAGGCTTTGCCTTCCTCCAGCTTTCTACGATAGTGGTGAGTAATTCTATGCGATTTAATGAATGCTATTTTTAGCCTAAAAGCCAAAAATATAGCAGTTGTGAGCTTGTAGATCGGCTATCCCTTTGGTGCACAACACCAGCGTGCAACTAAGTTTAAATCAGCCAAAAATCTATCTCTAATCCCTCTTTTGTTTTTATCTATTGTTGTGTTTATGAATGTATTTATTGTACTGTGTTTTTAACACTTGACTGTCTGTGACTCTGCTCTTAAAAGGTCCTATACAAATAAAGTTTATTATTATTACTTTATTATAAAATAATTATTTATTATAAAACTAAACTTCTGAATGTCTAATCCTAACTTGAATCCTTTCCTATAACTATAAACCATTTCTTGTGTCTCCAGGAAGCATCCCAGCTGCTACAGATCCTGCAGGCTCTTCAGCCAGCTCTCACCATCGATGGAAAGGCCATCGCCGTGGAGTTTGCCAAGGGCTCCAAGCGGTAAACAAACACTCGCACGTCCACACCTGACTGCAAAAATAATCTAGAACTGCACTCTGTGGAGGTGCCAACTTGCGCCTTGTACACAAGTACAGTGGTTCTCAACCTTTTACGACAGGTTGAGAACCACTGCCCAAGTAGGCCATGAGGAAGGAACGTTTCAAAGCCGCTGCATTTCCTAACAAGTGTTCTCTATATGTCCTGGATGTCAGTGATGTGTTCCTGACGGATGGCAGCAGAGTGAGTGCTGCCACGGTGGCCAGCACAGCCATAGCTGCAGCCCAGTGGGCCGTCACACAGGTAAACCAACATCTGGTACTTTTATTTAAAGACATTTGCATAAGAGTTAACCACTTAAGCCTCACGTCTGTTTTCCCACTCCCCCATCTCCTCTCCGCCAGACTGTTCAGAATGAAGCTGGTGGAGATGTAGATGTGGCAGTGTACCAGCAGGGGGCAGCTGTTCCCTACAACCTGGAAGGACAGGAGTACATGGTGGGGCCTGACCGTGCAGCCCTCAAGGCCCAGGCTCTACCCGGTGCAGGAACAGGCCTGATGGGGCCGTACACAGGAGCTGCAGCCCCAGGTGAGAACAGAGAGTTATAATATATCTAGAGGCCGGATTGCCCCCCCCCCCCCCCCCCCCCCCCCGACCTATTCCCGACCTATTCCTTTCAATGACAGTTGGTCACAAGCGCATTAAGCACCCAGAAGTATCTCTACTTCCTGGATTGGCTCCAATTTTGGAGCCTGTAGAGCAGGCACTAGTGATGTGCGGGTCAAGTATTTTTGCATAACCACGGAACCTAACCTGCCCGCACCGCCCCAAAGAACAATATACAAATCAACAGATCCGCCCGTCCCACGACCTGCATAAAAAAAAAAAAAGATAATCATCACCACAATAGCCCATCTTTATTGGGCTATTGTCCTGCAATACCAGATTTTGCCTCCATGCTTCTGAGTTTTCAATAATTCTCTGCAGTTCTGGGGGCTTGGGTGAGAAGCACAGAAGGAACTCTTGTATATTATTATTATTATTATTTAAAGTGACAGTTCACCTATTTTTGACATGAAGCTGTGTGAAATACTTGCCATTAAAATAGTGGTTACAAATGTATTAATCCATTACCAGAGTCCCGTGGTCAGAGTTCTGGTCAGTTTTAGATGAATATAAAGTAGTTCCGGTAATTTGGCAGGGGCTCATGGCCCAATCATTAAAAATAGATGAATCCACAAAACTAGCGTCATTTGTATTGTTGACCTATTTCTACCAACCAGTAAGACTCCCTAATCGGGAGATAAGCGACCGTAGGTGGCTTATCTCCACAAATAGGGCAAAAATTTGTTTTTCCAAAATCTTCCTGATCCATGTTGATGACATGAGTGTAGACATGCTGTGTAGTGATATTCGTGATTTTAGGGCAAAAACTGTAGGAGCAGTGTCCAAAAATGTGTTTTAAAAATCGGCCTGAAGGTGGCGCTAGAATAGGGCCATGTGAGAAATGAGGGGTGGGGTCTCCGCGTTGCCTTGGCGGACGAATAGGTACCGGCCCCGGCTCTCCCGGGCGCTCCTAGCCCGAGTTACGGCATTTTATGTGCGCTGCAGTGGCAGGGGGTCCTCCACTGGGGGCGCCACCACTTTTGCATCCGTTCTGGAGCACCAGGAGTCGGTGGTCCCCGGGAATTCCCCGTGAGCAGCCCCGTTGGGGTGGTCATTTGGTCATTTTTGCACATTTGGTCATTTTTTACATCTGGGGGTCCCCCAGGGGGTCCTTGGAGGTTGTAGTTTGGCAGGCAAGGAGTGTGTGTGTGTGTGTGTGTGTGTGTGTGTGTGTGTGTGTGTGTGTGTGTGTGTGTGTGTGTGTGTGTGTGTGTGTGTGTGTGTGTGTGTGTGTGTGTGTGTGTGTGTGTGTGTGTAAAATCTGGCATGGATCGGGTCAACGGGTGCGGAGATATAAGCAGGGAAAAAGTGTGACGTGTGACGTGTGAGCACATTTGGTAATTTTTTACATCTGGGGGTCCCCCAGGGACCTGGGGGTCCCTGGGGCTCCGGGGGTCCTTTGAGGTTGTAGTTTGGCAGTCAAGGAGTGTGTGTGCAAAATTTGGCATGGATGGGGGCAACGGTTGTGGAGATATGAGCAGGGCAAAAGTGTGACGGACTCACTCACTCACTGACAGACAGACAGACAGCCCGTGGAGGTTTTGGTAGTAAATGCGACCTACGGTAGCAAATAGACCAACTTTCGTTCAACTTTGACCCCTCTGTCACATGGTACTATTTTTTGTGTCCAGTATCACTACGCCGCTGCAACGTATTTCCCCAAAACAAGGTGCTTTGCAGTCAGCTGATCAGAACGAAACCTCGCTCTATGTGGTAGAAATAGGCCAACAATACAAATGACGCTAGTTTTGTGGATTAATCTATTTTCAATGATTGGGCCACGCCAAATGGCCCCCACCCCATTGGAACTACTTAATATTCATTAGAAACTGACCAGAACTCTGACCACGGGACTCTGGTAATCAATTAATACATTTTTAACCACTGTTTTAATGGCAAGTATTTCACACAGCTTTATGTCAAAAATAGGTGAACTATCACTTTAAACTAGAGAAATGAGTGTTAAATAGCTTCTATATTCTGATAGCAATCATTGCTATAGATTGTGCTTTTAGTCTCTCCAGCTCTCTAGTAAACAGCAAATACATTTTCAGGTTTGTTTAGAGATTTCATCCAATCAGTAAAGAGAACTCAAGAGAAGAAACAAGTGAAATTGGAAGCGAAGAAACTAGAAGCTGATAAATGGGTTCTCTCTTCTGATTGGATGCGATTGATAAAAGAAAATCTCCTGTAAAGACATTTTAATAAGTGCAAGCTGTGTGTGTGTGTGTGTGTGTGTGTGTGTGTGTGTGTGTGTGTGTGTGTGTGTGTGTGTGTGTGTGTGTGTGTGTGTGTGTGTGTGTGTGTGTGTGTGTGTGTGTGTGTGTGTGTGTGTGTGTGTGTGTGTGTGTGTGTGTGTGTGTGTGTGCGCATGTGCACACAGCAGTGACCTCATCTGAGGCGGTGACATCATCGGTGGGTGGTCTGCTCACCATGGCGACCAGCACATCATCCAGCCAGGTAGAGTCATACATCCATTCATCCAGCAAAAGCTGCGACGCACCGAGAGCTTGTACATACAGTAGACTGCTTTCAGTTATTACTTTACGATTAGAAGTGGTCAAACTATCAATATGTTACAACAGCAACAAGAAAAACAACACTAGTGTTTGGGGGCTCCTTTCACACAGTTTCCCAGATCGCACATTAGGACACAATCTTTCAGTCATGAGATTTAAAGGAGCTATAGTCAACTTTTTCTTGAAAAACGGATGCTAAAATAAAAATGTTGTTTCGAACATATTTTATAAAAAAATAAGCTTCATATATGTGTTTCAATTCAACAATGACCACAAAAAGCACAAAATAATGATAAAATAATCATTTTGGCCATTGTCGGGCCGACACTTTGTTTACATTCTAGACTAGGACTAGGATGTAAACAAAGTGTCGGCCCGACAAAGAAAAAGTTGACTATAGCTCCTTTAACTTTGCTTTAATCTGTGCATGTATAAATGAGCCTGAAGTGCAGACCGCAGTTGTTATACATTGCTTAGTTCATAATATGCTCCTCCCACCCCACATCCTCATCTGTGCTGTCCGTGTTGTTTCCTCTCCTGTCCAGGCCCCGGGGTCTCAGCAGGTGGAGATCGTAGGGAAACCTCAGCCGGTCACTGCAAGCCACCCGGCCACCCCTGGCACTGAGCACGAGTACCAGCAATACCGTAAGGCTGTGTGTATGTGTGACATAACTGGATTACTCTACTTTGTATGCTTCTATAATCTATCCTCTAACCCTGAGGTGAATCACCTGTGTCTCTGCAGCTGTGCCAGACGTGTCCACATACCATTATGACGAAAGCTCTGGCTACTATTACGACCCACTGACCGGACTCTACTACGACCCAAACTCGCAGGTAAATCGCGCACAACTCTTGTGAATGATCTTCAAAATGTCAAGTAAACATATGTTTTCGAAATGACCGTTCTGTGTGTGTTCACCATGCATGTCTCTATCTTTTCTCCTCTGTGATCAGTATTACTTCAACGCCCACACGCAGCAGTACATGTACTGGGACGGCGAGAAACAGACATACATTCCTGCCGCCTCTGAAGACGCTGCCAACGCCGGCGAAAACCCTGCCTCTTCGGATCCGCTGTCCGGAGGCGCCGCTGGTGGCAAAGAGAAGAAGGAAAAGCCCAAGAGCAAGACTGCCCAACAGGTACGCAACCGGTTATCCTGTTGGCAAAGAGATGCGCATGAACGATGCGTTAAAGTCCAATTACTCAAGATTAAAAGTTATTTGCCATCACATCCCATTAGCGCTGCTGTCGGGGTGGAAACCTTGTACGTCCAAAACTGTAACTTTTCAGGATTCAAAGTAAAAAATATGTGAAGTATAAGCTTGTAGATCGGCTGTTTTTGCTACTTTTGTGTGACACTGTTGGATGACGATGTGGGGCATTGATTTAAATTGATAAAATTAAATAAAAAGTTCAAATATGATATGAGAGGCAACGTGGAAACATAAAAAAAAGCATAAAAGATGTTGTACAGTAATTGCACAATGTCGCTCCTTTCTAGGAGTCCAACACTGTCCAAAACTGTTACTTTTCGGGATTAGAATTCAAAAGTAGCAGAACCTCGAGCTTAAAACACATCGCTTCGCGCCGCCATTCGAGCTTGTGGATCTGCTACTTTTGATGCTTTTGTGTGACACTGTGGTGTGGTCAAGTGACACTTATGAGCGTTGACTGTTTTTGACACTTTATGTACTGTATATATTCTTCTTTTTATTGTGCCTTGCTCCTTTTTACTGTACACAACAGTACTTTTTTCTTTTTCATACTTCTATGTAACTTTGTAAACCTTAAAACTGCTGTGCTGCCTCTGGGTGACTGATCTTCCCTCTTGGGATAATAAAGGTATCTATCTACTGTTACTGTATCTATCCATCTATCTATTGACAGATCGCCAAAGACATGGAGCGCTGGGCGAAGAGCCTGAACCGGCAGAAGGAGAACGTGCGCTCCGTCTCGGCCTCCCCGGCCATGGGCTCCACGGCGCTGCCCGCCGGCTACAGCAGGGCAGCCGCCCGCCTCGACGACCGCCGGGAGTCGGCGAGCGCCGACGCAGGCTACGCCGTCCTGGAGAAAAAGGTTTGTAACACACACACACACACACACACACACACACACACACACACACACACTAGCCTGGGATCCAGCCTGGTTCGCTACATTTGACTTTTTCTCACTTCACTTCTTGGTCTGGCCAGGGTCAATCGCATTTTCATTTCGTAGGCACATCAGGAAGTGACTCGAGTTTTACATTGGACAACACTGGTCCCGCCCCCCTCCACAGACCAATCGGAAGCCACGAGTCCTTTTCCCTTGTTTGGGCACGGAGATAGGAGGCTTAGCAGACCCATCTCCGTGCCCTAAAAAACCCCAGGACATAAATCCACTCGTCCTAGACAATTTGCCCACTTGGCCCCCAAACAGAGGAATAAACTCCCTTTTGCACTTAAAACAACAGACTCAGTCCCTAGCTTCCGCCGTGGCCTGAAGACTCACCTCTTCAGACTCCACCTAAGTCCATAGCACTTACCGTAGCACTCGCCTACCCCAATGACCAATGACCAATGACCATACATGAAAGCTCTTTTATATAAAGCTTTTCACTGATTAGGTGCTCAGTCTACCTAGGTTATTTTGTCTAGATTGATATTTCTATGCATTTGATGTTTTGACGTTGATGTATCGATGTATTATCTTGCTTATTGTAAATCGCTCTGGATTAAGAGCGTCTGCTAAATGCCTAAATTATACTGAGAAAACAAACCGGCGAACGCAGCAAGCAGACTGAATCCCAGGCTGCGCACACACACACACACACACACACACACACACACACACACACACACACACACACACACACACACACACACACTGTATTGTACCTAATACAAGTACACACACACACACACACACACACACACACACACACACACACACACACACACCGAGTAAGCCATAACTTACCGTGTGTGTGCCCACATGAACAGTCCTGAATAAACGCTGTGTGGTGTTTTTGTCCTGCAGGGGGCACTGTCTGAACGGCCCCAGCTCCTCCTGGACCAGATCAGACACACAGCAGACAGAGAGGTAGGGGCTACAATGGAAACTACGCCTTTTTATGTGATTTTAATCCATTTGGCTTTTTCTGTTTTGTATGTGCTTTTAAACCTCAAAGTATTCATTTAGCAAATTTCTGTCCGTCCGCCGTCTGTCTGCATGCTGACATCACTGATACTAAACAGTGTCCCCGCCATGGTAACAGGCTAGCTGCATGCTGAAAAAAATGCCCAAATTTGGAGATGATTTCCGCTGTCTGTCTGCATGCTGACATCTCTGATAATATACAGTGTCGGCACCATGGCTGTCTGTCTGCATGCTGACGTCATAGTACTGACATCACAGACTGATACAACGGGTATTGCACAACTGGACATCAGTGGTTGTTCTGCCCAATGGGCACCGGTCTGGGTTCTCCAACATTATTTCTGAGACTCCTACATTCAATCCCTTATATACTGTGTGTGTGTATACCCCCCATACTAGTGTCAATTAAATATACATTTATTCAAGGTACTGCCCCAGTCAATTGTACATACGATTTTAGCCAGAAACTCATGTGACAAGGAGACTAGACTAAATCCTTGAATCTAACTAGGCTGGCTGTTGTTCAGTTAATATTAATATTGTACGTTATAACCAGCGTAGCGTAACATTATCTAACAGTGAAGGAGGTTTGGCAGAAGGAAGCCTACAATTTAGACTTTACAGCTAGCAAAACAGCTGACCAACAAAATAGGCGGTTATGGGCTATTATGTGGGTTCCAGGAAATGGAATATTATGGGATAGAACGTTCAGTTGAAACCATCTGTAATACATTACAGTGTGTTTTACACCTTACAGTATTTTCATTAACAGATGATGTCTGTTTGTATGGATTAAAATGATCAGTAGCCATGACTTGTTTCAGTCATTAGGATGTCATTTGTACATAATATTGTGCTAATTGTTTAGTAAACAGAGCGTGTGTGTGTGTGTGTGTGTGTGTGTGTGTTAAAGATTTCCAGTCGTGAGATTTTTGAGCTGTGCCAGCCTGCTCCAACAACTGACCGTGTGTTTATGTCTGTCCATCCTTACTGTATATATGAGTACAACCTCAACCGCTGCAACAGCGTTGGTGTGCAGCCTAAGGCACCGCTCACTCCCGCTGGGTGTAGATTTTTACTTAATCCTTTTGCTTCCTTTTGCAGCGCTCCCCGCCTCAGCAGCAAGGCCTGGTCCCGGCCTACAGCGGAGAGACGGACAGCGATGAGGAGGGAGGAGACCGAGACGAGAAGGAGGGCAGAATGACCGACTGGGTCAAACTGGCCTGCCTGCTGTGCAGGAGGCAGTTCCCCAGCAAGGAAGCCCTCATCAGGCACCAGCAGCTGTCTGAGCTACATAAGGTGCTTATGACACGCAGAGATGCACAGGGATGATGATATACACAGTGGTTCTCAACCTGTGGGTCGGGACCGACATTTTGTGCCAGATGACATGACAGTGAAGTGACTTAAGTTCTATAAAACTGGTCAAACATTGGACAAATTGTCAAACAATATAAGAAAGAGGTAAACATTGTGAAAATAACTGATTGACAAGCTCACAACGCCTATTTATTTGCTATTTTCACAATATTTATCTGTGGAACCGAGTCAAACTAAATGTAACGCCTCAACTCCTACAATTCCAAGTGCTGATCTAATTGATGGCTTGGTGCCAGCTGGCTCTGGCTGTCTAGAGAATATTTAATATGTTTTATTACACTATTGTTTTTACTTCACAATTTAATTGTGGCCTTGAAAGTTTCACACACAAAATCATACAGCCCCCCACTATTTGCTTCTCAATTTTCTCCTCCTTACTTGTCTGCCCTCAGCAAAACCTGGAGCAGAGACGAGGCCAGCCAGACCCCACGTCTGCAGAGGTTGGTCACTCTGAAAATATTAATGCACATGTTGAAAAGAAATGGTGTGTTGTGTGTTGTTGTTGGTTAACTTGTGTGCGTGTCTGCGTGACTTGTTTCTTTGTTGTTGTTTTTTCAGCGACAGAGAATGGCCGACAGATCTGAGCCTCCTGACCCCAAGAAGAGAAGGTTCAGCCCCATGTAAGCATTAGAAATGTCGGCCTGGGCTGCGGTGTGCGGTGTGGCTTGGCAGCGTGTCGCGGGTTCGAGTTCCGATCCTGATGTGCCTTTGCTGCGTCACTCCCTGTCTCTTGCTCTAATTTCCTGTTAGCCTACTGTTCTATCCATAATAAAAGCTGAAAAAGCCCCCAAAAAAAGGGAGAAAGTAAAAGCATTAGACGTGTCACACACGGTCACGTGGGTTGTGATAAGGGCTTGTCTGCTTGTCGTTAGCAGACTTGTAATTCTAACCAAGTAGGCCAAAGGGCTGCTTTGCAACATAACTGGAATGCATTGTCTGCCGTGCCGTTGTTTGAACAGGGCGGCCGGCAGACAGATTGAAGTGTGCAAAGCCAGTCGTGCATGGTGCATTTGCAACGTTGCACGTTGATATGGCACACGCAGCATGTTTATATCACTTTCTTTTTCTCTTTCTTTCCATAGTGATGGAATCAGCGGCACCAGTCTTGGTGCTAGGATGCTGCAAGGAGGCATGAAGAAAGGGTTTTTACTGCGCAACATGCAAGTGGACTGAGTCTTTTTTTTTTCTTCAGATCTCAACTTCCTGATCCAGATAGGACTGGTGCAAAGCCCTGCATACAACACTCCGCCATTACCGTTACCTAGACATAGACAGTATAGTTAGAAAAATAAAAACATGGACCTGAGCTTGACATGGAATTTACCTCATCCGTTGAATTAAGAGTCCAATGAACTGAACTTATAGCAGTGGGGATATTGAACAGAACGCACCTTTTCTCTTGAATGATAAACATTCAGATTAAGCTTTTTTCACCTTTCTTCAAAGCTTTTGCTTCATGAGCAAAGCTTTACATTGGGAGACTGCTGTTGGAAGATGAAATCAAAGGATGATTAAAACCCAATGCAGATCTCTGGCATCGGAAAGAAAAATGTATATTGTAATGTTAATATCTATGCAGCATAGATTGTTTGATTTAAAGATATGCCTTGTCATTCAATGAATGACTGATCTGGACTGTGCAAATTTTAGAATGAGCACTTTTATACCCCCTAAACTCCTCAATAGTGGGGAAAGAAGAGAATACGGCCTCCTATGGACTGGACACTAACAGTAGTGTGTATGAATTGTACCTCTGTATGTAATATTATAGTGTTTTGGATGTGTATGTACACTTAAATGCATATTTGTCTCTTGAAAACATTTTTTTTTTAATGTCTGAATTTATTGAATCATTATTATTTGTAGTTCATTCTTATTTCATCTATGACAATACAAACTCAGAATGATGTGTCCACTGTCTACTGGCCTGTTTATTATGCCTTGTAATGATTGGCTAACATTGCTACACTATATGCAATTTCCTACGGTGGATTTGCAAGAGAAGTGGTCAAAAGGGGGAATAAGTAAATACCTAAGAAGTATTGTAGTTCTTATTTTTTGTTCTTTGGCCGTTTCCAACAACCTCAAAGACAGCAGAAGTTGCACCACCGTATTGCTGCACTGCAGGTTGCTGCTGAACTGAAGTGATCCTTTATCTCCATGGTAACCACAACAAACGTTGCACAGCCAGTCCCTGCTGCAGCACTAGCAAGCTAAGCTATGGTGTTAACTTGAGACAATTAATTAACCCTATGGCACACTAACCATACCAATACGGTAACCTGCTACTTGGGTAAGTTAGAATCTTAACTGTTTAGTATAAGGATTTAACCAATACTAAATTGGATAACGCTGGCAGATTGTAATTTGTCATAGGCTAGGCCATGGTTAATGTTGCTTCTGTCAAATCCAACCTTTTGACTGTTAGCTTTTTTACTTGCCAAAGCCATAGAACAAAACATTAAACAACAGGAATTACTGTTCAACCAACCACCTCGATTTATGAGCGATTTAATTTAGGTGAAACCTCTGGAGTAAAAAAAATTGTAACAATTATGTCTGACTCTGAGATGGACGAAGATGTTGTCCCATTAGAGCCTGAGGGACAGGAAGGAGTCCAAGAAGGACATGGAGAGGAGGACAACGAGGACAAGGTATAAAGCTAATGGATATGTTTTCAACATAAGTGGGGAGGCAAAAATGACATGCATCAGTAAATGAGATGTGTAGCAGATTTGGGTTTTGATGAGCCACTGATGTCTTATTCCCCTCATGATCCACAGCCACAGGAATGTCCTTTGACCAAAGAAACCATCGCTCAGGGACTGTCATTACTGTGCCGTACAGGAAACGGACTAGCTCATGCCTTTGTCAAGCTGAACCTTAAAGACAAGTAAGAGACACGGTACAAGATTAATCTTTTGTCCCATGGCCTCTTAACTTTGAGCCGAAACTGTGCATACCCCATTTATCATCTGTGCTCTTCTGCAGAGGGCTGACAGACATAGCTGCCATTAGCAACTTTATTCACCTGCGTTTCCTGGATGCATCCAACAACCACTTGACTGACCTTTCCCCTTTGGCATCATTGAACCAACTGCTTTGGCTGAAGGCAAGGCAGTTCTCTGCTCACTTGGACATTTACTGTACATCTCAAGATCTGACATTAATATCATTCATTCACCATCACAATCGTTTAACCTGAATTCAACTGTCTCTCTACCTGTAGCTTGATAACAACTCGCTGAGCAGTTTCAAAGGGCAGCCCTTGGATCGGCTGCCTTACCTGCAGTGGCTGAGCGTGGCCGTGAATAAGTTGAAAGACCTGGCGGGGCTTGGTGGGCCTGCGCTTGAGAGCCTCAATCTCATAGGTGGGATTGGATTTAGTTTGTTCTTTTTTCTTTTCTGTATCCAGGGGTCATCAATGTGTCCGTACACAGACAAATATGTCCGTGGCAAATTTTAGATTTTCTGTTTTACACCATTATAATAAAATATTTTGTATGATCTCAATAACTCTGAGGGACCCTTACGCATCCATTTGGTTCCATTTGTACACTCTGAGTTACAGACCTGTTATGGTCATTCAGGGCTATTTTGTATGTCTGAGACAAAAATCTGATATTGACAAAAATGTCTGCCACAAGCCATCATGGCGATGCCCCCTGAATTTATTGTTTAACCTTAATATTATGACCACTGTAAATGGTAATGTGTTGTGTGATCTCTTCCATAGGCAACAATATCCAGAGAGTGAGCGGTCTGAACTATGGCCGTTTAACCAATCTGGTGACTCTGGAGCTGAGAGGAAACCGCCTGGAAACCACCGATGGCATCTACCTTCCCAACCTGCGGCGGCTATATCTGGTAATACCATAACCATGGACAGGTTATGGACTGGGCCAATGGGGCGACCAGGGTCTCTTGGCCGTGATTGCCATGGGGCCCTTGGCTGTGAGGAAAATCAGCAATTTACTAAAACAGGGGTCTTTTATTTTTCAGGCCAATGACCCCTTAGTTGAGAGAGAGATGAAGCAGGAACCCCCACAACCTATTACCCATTATTTGACAGCACAATCACCCGTGTATTTTGGATTCCTGTCAATTTGTGTTTTCAGATATTTAACCACTTGAACCGTCAATACTTAATAAACTTAACCATTCACTCTGTACTTAGTCTGCTCTTTTTCCCCTCTACCAAACCTCTTTGCCAGAAATAGCCAATCTACAAGCTCACAACGCCTCACGCTGCGAGGCGTTTCCCACACATGCCTTACAACTCACTTTATTGTCACATCTCAGGTTTCCCTGAGAAAAGAGAGGATGGAATTAAGCAGGAGAGGGGGAAAATTAAAAGCAGGATAGGAATAGGTTATATGATCAAAAACGATATACAGACAATATACAGATAGAATAGCATACATGTTTAGAACATGTTCTTTTAGAAACAAACTCGCAGTGCCGACTCGAGCCGCAGGCTGTTGCAGTCCAGGGCCTTAATCCATCCCTGACAATACCCTAGATAAATGCTGGTCCTCGGCTGTCCCATCATCACCAACACTGAAAGCATTGCTCCGTCCAGAGCTGTAACTCTTCCACCTGCTTTCTGTTCAGGCACAGAATGCCATTAAGCGCCTGGAGGGCTTGGAGAGGTTGGAGCGCCTCACCACTCTCCACCTCCGAGACAACCAGCTGGAGTCTTTGGATGGCATCAGCCCCAACATGAGGTCTCTACAGTACCTTAATGTCAGGTAACAATGTTTTACCCATTATATGAAGTGTCTTTACCACAGTATCTCAATGTCAGGCACAATGTTTTACCCTAATATGAAGTGGGACTGTAATGTATAGTACTATATATACTCTTATGTGAAGTATCTACAGTACCTCAATGTCAGGTACAGAGTACTATAGTATAGACCAGGGGTCTTCAACAGGGGGTCTGGTACCCCTAGGGGGTCCTCAGAGTTACTACAAGGGGTCCTCCAAATCTTTGTGTGATAGAAACTTTGTTTCCTCCTTATTTATATTAACCACTTGAACCCTAGCGTCCATATTTGGAGAACTCTGGACAAAAATAGCCAATCTACAAGCTCACAACGCATCGAGGCGTTGTGAGCTTATAGATGAGCTTATAGATTGATTTTTGGCAAATAGCTTTGGTGTAGAGGGGAAAAAGAGGTGATTAAGTACAGAGTGAAAGGTCAGGTTTATTAAGTATTGACGGTTCAAGTGGTTAAATATCTGAAAACACAAATTGTGATGATTGTGCTGTCAAACGATGAAACTACGGTATACAGTATGGAATCTCTGAGAAGGTTGTAGGGGGTCTCGTCTCTCTCTGAACTAAGGGCTCCCCGGCCTGAAAACGTTGAAGACCCCAGGTATAGACAGTATTTTACCCTGACATGAAGTATACAGTACATAAGTGTTGTGTACAGTGTTTTAACTCAACATTAAGCATTTACATTACCTCAACGTCCGTTAAAGTGTCGTAAAGTAGTGCTATATAAAGTAATGATATAGCACTTCTCACAGAGATCTCACAAAGTGCTTTAACTCAACATATAGGTCAAACCTTGATTACAGTGCACAAAAAGAAACGAATCAGAGAACAAGAATGTTATTGTCAAGTCACACAGAACTCTGAAACACTTTGTTCATAGTATCTCGTGGTCTCTCCCTCTCTCTCTCTCTCTCTCTCTCTCTCTCTCTCCTACACTTAGAGGTAATGGAATTGTTATTCCAAATACCCTGCAGAACCTGGTGCCGGTGTCGAATACTCTGCGGACTCTGGTTCTTTCCGAGAACCCTCTGGCCGAGACTGAGGACTACCGGCTGTCTGTGCTCCAGTACCTTCCTCGTCTGAAGCAGCTCGACAAGGACCCCGTCTCCTCCGAGGAGAGGGAGGAAGCGGAGGAAAGGATTAAGGTAACACAAGTACATTTACTCAAGTGCTGCACTTACACTAAGTACACTTTTGAGGGATTTTCACTTTACTGGAGTGCTTCCAATTGTCTATACTTTTACTTATACTCCACTACATCTCAGAGGCAAATATTATATTTTTACTTTCATTAATAGTTACTTTGTAGATTATCATTATGTATTTTCTTTCTAAATTTAGAGTAGCCAATACATTTGTACCCCCCTTTTTCTCCAGAGTTTAGTCGTTATTCCAATGAATTCCTCCCCACACGCATTTCTGTGTGGTCACTGCTGTTGCATCCTACTGACTCACCTGCTAAATGTGAGGAGCCCCCACCGAGAGGACATAGAACCTTCATCCTACTCCTCTCGCCCAACACTCACTGCTGACAGGTGCCGTCCCAGCCTGTAGGAGCCATGCAATGACAAATATCACCTTCTATTCCCCGCCCGGCTTTATTAGCCATTTGAAAATAGCTGTGAAAAACTGAAATGGGACTTTCTGCACAATGAGTACTTTCTACTTTTGGTACTTTAAGTACATTTTGATACCAATATTTTTGTACTTTTACTCAAGTAAATGTTTAATTCCAGACTTTTACCTGGCACGGTCTCACCGCACTTTTATTCTACATTCTGCCATGCATTTCAATGGAAATGGAGCTTTTTTTTCTTTTTGCTGAAATCCGCAAATGGCAGCAAACCGCTCCATTCCTATTGAAAAGCATTGGCAGAATCCGCCCTAAAAATAAGGGCGGTGTGACAGTGCACTAACAGAGTATTTCTACATTGCAGTATTAGGGACGATTCACACTCTAATAAGGAGCCTAACTAATTTCGGTTCGGGAGGGCTCCCCGACCCGAAATTATTTAAGTTCGGGGGGAGTCCATTCATACTTTCTTAACGGCTAGTGCCGAAGTCGCTTGTAAATATTGGAGGTCCATGGCATGACAACGTTTGTGGCCGATAAATGAGCATTGCAGGGCGGATACATATCTGACTGGCCCTCGCGCTGCACGCTGAATGACTGGAGGTCCAGTGAGTAGCAGCTCCAGCAGGCAGCAGCACCAGTGACGGGGTCTCTTCTCTCTCTCTCACTCACTCTAACAAACGCTCGAGCCCTGTCGAAAACATTTAATCTACAAGCTCACATTATAGACGTGCCGCCTCTCTTGCTGCATGCATGTCATCACACAGTCACAACTCGTCGTGGAAAACCTATCAACATGGAACACTAGCGAAGTTGTGTTTAAGCTCTTCTCTTTAAAACGGTCTGCGACTAGCGAGACACGCAGCAAAGCTGTGTGTGTGTGTGTGTGTGTGTGTGTGTGTGTGTGTGTGTGTGTGTGTGTGTGTGTGTGTGTGTGTGTGTGTGTGTGTGTGTGTGTGTGTGTGTGTGTGTGTGTGTGTCCTCCCAGTCCATCACTCTCGTCTCCAGCCAGAGCGAGAACCAGCTAACAATGTATCCGCTCTGCGGCGCTCAATACACGGCCACGCAAGCATTGGAAGTCGGCGTGTCTCCCTCCCAAACGACCGGCTGTTTCCTTGGCTTCACAGACGAAAATATGAACTTGGAGCCGGGCTGAATGAATGAGAAGACACCGCTGAGCACCGAAATTAAGTCAACATTTCGGCAGCACCGAGGAGCCGAGTTTAGTTTAGTCGGTTGATGCTCTACCGAACCGGGAGGGGAAACCCATATTTGGGTCTGGACATTGCCGAACCGAAATTAGTTAGGCTCCTTATTAGAGTGTGAATCGACCCTTAGACACACATCAACCTCACTGGAAGTATGCTCTTGTCTTGGCCAGGTGGAAGCAGCTGCTCTAATGCTGTGTTTGTCACTTTTTAGGCCCTTCAGGAAGAGGAAATGCGTGCATCAGAAGACTTACAATAATGCCTGGATGAAAAGATGAGTTGTGTAACTGTGTAGGAAGATGTCAGCACACCTAACTTCCTTCCAGTATTGGTCTGGTGTTGATGGGTTGGGTAGGTAGGTAGGTATGAGAAAGAGCGTGGGGGTTGTAAGATAGCAGACTTATACCTAATATTACGCAAGATTTTGTGTGTTAAGTGCTGGGTCTACTTAACTTTACTTGAGTATTTCCAATTTTCAATACTTTCTTTTACTATTATTTACAGTAGATACAATTATTTGAAAACTTTAGTTACATACTTTCTAGATGTTGATTAATATTTAAAAACATAAATTACATGAACCCCTTTTGCCCTGTATATACTTCGCTATTTGAAAATTGCCGATCTACAACCTACATCTGCTATTTCCAAAGGATTTGTATACATTACATTCGAGAACTTGTAAAATGGGACATTCTGTGTAATGAGTACTTTTTTACTTTTGTACTGTAAGTATATTTGGATGTCAATACTTTTGTTTTTGTATATAATCAAATAAAATGTGAATACCAAACTTTTACTTGTAACTGAGTATTTCTACATTGTTATTTAATTGATACTTATTAATAATGTAGGCCTATGTGACCTAGGCCTACTTCGTCCACCACTGACTAACTAACCTCTTATTTCCCTGAGTAAGAATGAGAACGCAGAATGCAGGGCAGATTAGTTCCCTGTTGGCTGCAGTCCAGCACTGAGTGACGCGGCGACTTAAAGTAACAGTGTCTGTGATTATGGAAATAAATACCTCCCGCAAATCAAATCTTTGTAGGCCTACCTGCCAAAAATATACAGATGCTATTCATAATATTTTAACTTTTTCCCCCCTAAGGAAAATATTAAAACGTGCTCTGATACATATGAGTGATATCAGTCATCTGAGTATTTTTGTGGCATTATTCACTTCACAACTGCAAGAGACTAATAATACAAATAATAACGTTTGCAGTCTGCGATGCATTTCACTATCCATGAATTTTATACCAAGGACCTCTGACATAAACAAGACTTATTTTGGGTGTTCCTTTTAAGACAGGGTGTTTAACTGTAGGGCTACTTATCTTGTACTGTACTACTTTTTTTGTATTGACTATACTTATACTGTTTTTAATTTTGGTCTAATAAAATATTCAATCAATCAAAAACTAGGCACTGTTTTTCCTCGACAGTCCGGATTATGTTACTTTATGCTTTATAGGTTAATATATTTTTATGGACATATAAACTGACCTCAGATCAGTTAGAGTGGTACACATTAGCATCCCCTTCCCTGCGCATCTTGCGCCACTACTGATCCGTCCAATGAGTGGATGGGGTGGGAGGAGTGACCAGGAGACAAGACATCATAAAGCTCCACTGCTTCCCTCTCTCCACCTCCTCCTCTTCAGTGGCGCAGCTCTCACACATATCATCTTCCCCCGGACCCCCGAACGATTGAATTAACTTAATTGTTATTTAATTAATCATCTCGAAGAAACACCATGGCGAGCTACCACAAACCCGACGAGAAAACCCTGCAGGGACTGAAAGACGTCGCCAACAAGCTGCGGATCAACTCCATCAAGGCGACATGCGCCTCAAACTCCGGGTGAGTTGCGAAAAAGTCACTAAACTAGAAATATTGTTGAAGATGGATTACTGCAACTGCAAGTGAAGGCTAATTTGCATAATCGTGTTGCTCTGAAGAACAGATCTGTATTAAGCAGGTTGTGCGAGTGAACGCGATGTTCTTTTTTTTTTGACAAGCAGACACTGGCCTGGATACTCAAAAAGTGACACCAAAGTGACACTGGTCCACAAGAGCTCTTTGCGCCGGCCTCGACAGTCTCCCCAGGCCGGTGCATAGTGCTCTTGCACCGGCCTGGTGGAGAACAGCGGCCCGGCATAGAGCTCTGTGCACCGGCCTGGTGTAGACTCTCCAGGCCGGTGCATGGAGCTCTGTGCACTGCACCGGCCTGGTAGAGACGTGTGGCCACCTTATGGCCCACACGTGCGGATTATCTCCTCCCAGCGCACGCCGTGCATCGAGCAAACGTTATGGCCGACACAAAGTCAACAGTTTAACCTGGCCTATGTCAAGACATTACTGTTGTAACTTTCATCTTTCTTTATGCAACCTAGTGCGGCTAGTATTGCAGCGCAGTAATTCTATGTTATCAGCTCTGAGCTAACACTAGCTCCATACTATAGTGTGTGGGTGTGTGACTGCGTGTCTTTTGTTGATGGCGCAGCAAGTTAAATGGCCCTGAAATGGGACGACTGCTCAGACTATAAGAACCGGTCCGTTTATGAAATGGAATAAATGGTCAATTACCGCCACAACTTTAATTCAAACGGCAAACTGTAACGTGTATAAATAAAAGTTAAAATAGAGCCTATTTTATAACCGAAGTCACATGGCCATTCATTGGAGAGAGCAGGTCTCGTGGTTGGCTTGACGCTCTGATTTAAAGTCACAGGCTTGAAGCTGCAGCTCACAGACGGTTACCTTATCTTTAAATATCCATCTGTTTACTTTGCTATTTGAAGTTCCATTGCAAAATGGTAAATCAGTTTGTCACATTTCCCCTTGCATTGGTTAGCATTGCACCCTTCAGTGACTTTTAACAGCAGTTGTACCTTTTTTATTCCTGGAGCCCCCTATTCTCCACTCTTGATCAAAGTTGAGACTGCAGACTCAATCACACACACACACACATATGTGTCCCATATGGGAGTAGTAAAGTTACAGTAGCCTATAATAGAACAGTTGAACTGATGGAACAATGAGAACATAGGGAGAGAGACCGGGAAGTTCAAGGACTTAACATTGTATGGAAAAAATGTTTTTAACTTTTTATGGTTTTGTGCAGCATAATCTTTTGATGAGACTACCTCAATACTTGTAGCCTAAGGTCACACTATCCATCCAATATCAAGTTCACACTATCCAATATCAGTAATTACCGCATTCTTTGCGATGTTTGTGACAGGCACATTTCAGCACATCCACATCACACTTCCTCAAAATAATCCTACCTTTACGGTACGTTTCATCATTTTAAAGTAAATGCAACTTCCATGAGATACAACCTTGCCAACAAACCAGTTTTTGATCACTTCCTTCTAGTGCCGTACAAGGAAATGAATGAATGCCTAGTTGTGTCATACAGAGGTCTACTGTACCTCAGGAATGGTCTCTGTCACCTGCTTCATTCTCTCCATTATACAGCACGTTCCCATCTGACACCTTGCATTCAATGGCTGCTGCTGTTCATTCACTGAATGAAATGGATATATACACCTTTCTGGTTTGATACATGCCTTCGTCTGAATGACTTTGTTGTTTTACACCAAATTGTTTCTTAGCAGGATTTCTCTCAAAGGAAGAACCATGGGTAAATTGATCACTAGATTTGAACGATTTCTGTTGTTTTTGTGGAATGCACAATTTGTACACTGGCCAAAGCTGGTCTGACTAAAATAACCCGGTGTGTCCCCATTGAGATGTTGACATTTTCTAGATTAACCCACATAGGGAAGCTGAACTGATATTGGCTAATGCATGTGGGATTTCCAAACCTGCCCGATTTCAAGACTTACTGACCAATGTTCAGTAACTAACTGTTTCACAAGATTGCCTTTTCTTATCTCTTTTGGGGTTGAATGTAAATACGGTAGTTTAAGTGCTCTGAAGTGACGTAACACACCTTTACCTGAAAACGTATGTTCTATTTGGATGATAACGGTACATAAATTCTCATTTGACATGGCTGTACCCTACCGTCTCTGATTCCTCATAGTGGAAAAGGCCATGTCAACAAAACACATTTCTTGCTTGTCTTGTTTTAATGCATCCCTTACCTTAGAAGTACTGTAGACTTGCTAGAACAGTATAACTAAGGTATCTAACTTTAAAGGAGAGTTTCACTTGATGGATACCAACATGTTTCTATGAATCGATTATGTACGGCTGCAATGATAATGGACTGAGCCTGGGCCGTTATTTGATAAGGGTTAGCTTAAAATTAATAAACTAGATATTATGGCAACACATGCATGCGTGTGGATTGTGTCCCTAACAGTAGCTGGTTGTCATCATGAACATGTCACTAACGGCCTGTCTCTTCCCCCCTGCAGTCACCCCACCTCATGTTGCAGCGCTGCAGAGCTCATGTCTGTGCTGTTCTTCCACACCATGAAGTACAAACCCAGTGACCCTAGGAACCAGTGTAACGACCGCTTCGTCTTGTCAAAGGTTGGGACACACACATCATGCTTATCTGTTGGACTATTTTGTCTTTTAGAGGCCAGAGCAACTCCCAACATGTTGTCTTGTAGATCTAAATCAGCTATTTCTGCTGATACCCTGAAGACCTACTTTGTCGGGGACATTGACGTGATGCCGTCTTAAATCATTTTAAAAAAGTTATTTCATTGTGACTACAGTTTCCCTTGGTCAGCGCCTCCTTAGTACTGGTGTGTGCACCAGTGTTGATTTTGTCAACTAAAACTATGACAAAAAATGTTTGTCGACTGTGTTTTTTTCACTGACGAAAACAAAATAAAAACACAAAAAAACTAAGCTGTGATGACTAAAACTAAGACTAAATATATTGACAATTTCGTCAACAAAATAAAAACTAGACTAAAATGTTAGGGACTAGTGGAGAAGAAAGTCATTTTATGTTTGGTTGCTCTCAGGTGTTGCGTGCTGAAAATAGCAGATGTACAAGCTCACAGCGCGTCGCGCTGCGAGCTTTCAGCACACATCTAAGTGTAAAATCAGTCATTACGATGCCATCAAGGGCTGCCAAAATACATTTTCAATTGACTAAATCAACTGTAGTCGACTAAAATTAGACTAAAGCTAAAACTTTTCAGTTGACTAAATTATGACTAAAACTAAATTACATTTTATTCAAAAGACTATGACTAAAACTAAATCAAAATCTGCTGTCAAAAACAACACTGGTGTGCACTCCTATTCCATGTTGTGCCAAATCAGCAATTTAAAATAATATTTTTACGTTTGAAAATGTTTGAAGATTTGTCAAATGGGGACGCCAGAGTTAATGTGGTTAATGATGTGTGTGTTCAGGGACATGCTGCACCGGTCCTCTACGCTGCCTGGGCCGAGGCAGGGTATGTGAAAGAGTCTGACCTGCTCAACCTGCGCAAGCTCGACTCTGACCTGGAGGGACACCCAACACCCGTGAGTCACAGACGTTCAATTCCTCTTCTATGGAACCTCATGGCGTAGCCACTTATTAACATGTGCCCTGTGTGTTTAGCCGATGGGGTATAATAATAATTATTCTGTTCCTCTGTCTGGCAGAAACTGGCCTTTACGGATGTGGCTACAGGCTCCCTGGGCCAGGGCCTAGGAGCTTCATGTGGAATGGCGTACACTGGGAAGCACTTTGACAAATCCAGGTGAAAAGCGGTCAATATTCATGGAAATAAAGGCAGAACCATTAGAACAAAACCTAGGTATTTACCGTGTCCATGCCTAGTGTGGCGGCCACCCTAGTCACTTCCACCAGATGTGTCCCGTCACTCTGCTAAAAAGCAGCCTAATACAGTAGATTGTCATATTGACATTTATTCACCCGTCATTATAATCTAAGCTTATAACTTTTCCAGGCCTAGTAATGGGACTTTTTTTATTAATTGACTTCTTTATCGACTAAGAGCATATACAGTACATGCACATATCCGTTCTGTATCCGCCGCTGATGCTCTCTGAAGTAGTTCATTGGTCAATTTGTTGGAAGTAATTTAATTAAACCTGTCCCTGGCTAGGCTCTGCTGTAATCCAGGCCTCCAGAGCTAGTTGAGCTAGCTTGACTGCGTGATGCCGATCCTTTGCGTCTTTGTCGTCTCCTCTTTGTAGTTGGTTAATTTAATCCATTATGCCACGATTTCCTTGTTTGTCTGGCAATGACTACTGTGTTTCTTGGGATATAGGCCTGTCCAAAGTATTACATAATTGCCTAATCGCAATTATTTGAGATAATCGAAATTATTTTGCATAATCTTCAAAACCGTTTCTGTTGAAAAATGTTCATACATTTTCCAGAAATCAAGCTTACAACGACTTGTAAGCTTGTAGATCAGCTATTTTGATTTTTTTTTATCTATAAAATGATTAAATGTCAGTAATTTCATTGTATATTTAAGTTATCTGCTGCATGCATTGTTTTAATCACAAAGCCTTAAAGTCAAAACAGAAGCTATTTATTCATGTTCCAAATGTTCAATTCCAAAAACACAATCACTCGTTAATCGCAATTATATGAGACAATTAATCTTCAATTTAAATTTGTAATTGTGACATCCCTGTTGGGGATGCTGGCAAAAAAACACGAATGCTAAAATGCTCTCCATGTTGTTAATTGTAGCTACCGCGTGTACTGCATGATGGGTGATGGAGAATGCTCGGAAGGCTCTGTGTGGGAGGCCATGGCCTTTGCCTCCTACTACAAGCTGGACAACCTGGTGGCCATCATAGACGTCAACCGGCTGGGCCAGAGCGAGGCTGCACCCCTGCAGCACGACGTGGAAACCTACCGCAAGCGCTGCGAAGGCTTCGGGTCAGTGTCCCAACTCTTTAACCATTGAATCACATAAATTCTTGGCACATTATCTTTCCACATCAAAGATGATCTCGCATCTTCCTTCCTCTTCTTCAACCTCATCTTTTTAAGTTTCCTCTTCTGTAATCTTCTAGACCCCAACAAGCCTCCTTTCCCTCTTTGTTGTTCCCCTTCACCAAGTTAATGCTTGGCTAGTTGTCAGGACTTGACATTCTGCAGAGTTTTTCTTTTTGTGGCGTCGGCTCTTTGAGTTCATATTTCTTATACTGGGTCGTGACTTGTGTTTGTGTAACACTGTGTGTTTGTGTGTAGGTGGAACACGTATGTTGTGGATGGCCATGACGTCGAGGAGCTGTGCAAGGCTTTCTGGCAGGCCCAGCAGGTCAAGGACAAGCCTACCTGCATTGTTGCCAAGACATTCAAGGGCAAAGGCCTGACAAGTGAGTGAATCCATTTGGGGTTCAGAAGTTAATTGATGTAAACTTATTTTAAGAAGAAAAGAAAAAAACAATTTGAGAAATAGATTTTCAAATATAGCAGCTATACAAGCTCACGACACATTGTGAGCTTTTAGAACACACAAAATATTATCTTAAAAAAGATCTTCTAGATTGAAGTAATCTCTAGATTCATTGGAGTAATCTGTAGAATAATTCATAAGGAAATGAGAAATACTTGCAGCCCTAGAATCCATCATAACTGAGGTGATTTGAATGTAATTCACATTTGTTTGTTTTTTACTCCCAGACATTGAGGACTTGGACAACTGGCATGGGAAACCCATCCCCAAAGACCGCATGGATGACCTGCTGAATGAGCTGCAGTCTCGGATCCAGGTCCCAAACAAGATCCTCACCCCTGAGCTGCCCAACGAGGACACAGCCGCCGCAGACCTCTCCCGCATCAGTCTGCCTGAACCCCCAGCCTACAAATTAGGAGACATGGTACTGTACACTCCGTAACATCTCAATGGACCAATATGTTGTAATGGAGCAAAAGCAACTACTTTCAACCTGGCATCCCTACTTTGGCCTTGGTATTGTGTAGGCAAAATATGTGTAACTCTTAACTCATACAGTGCCCTGGGCCACAAGTGGCCGTAGAGTGCCAGAAATCTCTCTATAGACCTTCGCTCTAGCTTCCGTCGACACTGTCCCAAGTGCCTTGGGATTTCACTCCAGCCAATGCTATGTGGGATGAGAGGAGGAAGCTAGCTGACACGTAGCCAAAATGCTAACCCCTTTAGAAGCCCGATCTAAAGCTATTTCAGTCGCAAAAAACTTTTTCTTTGGGTCTGGGAACACAATCCGGAGAAAATCCTGTCTAAAGATGTGATTTATTATTGGAGTGGGCGGCGCGATGCGGCCGTTAGCGCGACTACGGCCCGTGTATGGACGAGTGTTGGCCCGGACCATGGATGGACGTTTAGACCGGGGCTTCGTTGAGGCCTCCGATTAAATAATTCATTTTATTAAATATCCCGGACTACTTCGGGATAGGCACCCCTGAATACGTCGCACCGCCGGCGTATTCAGATTGAGGTTTTTTTGGGGGGCTCTAAACTTTATTTTAAACCATTTTCAATGGAATAAATCGTCGGACCATCTAGCGTCTCTCGTTGGTAAGCGATGGACGAGCAAGGACCACCCAAGTTGCTCCAAGCAGCTCGGGGTAAGTAAAATAGCAAATAAAATATTGTATTGGATTGAAATAAAGCCGAACTTGTTCGGGATAGGCACAAAAAGGGTTAAATGAACAGAAAATACATTTTCAAATAGTTCCAAGTGTTGCCAATTTCGGAAGTGGGAACCTATTTTTGAGCTTTTATAGTCTTCCAGTTAAAACTGTTGGCTCATTCATTCATGACTTCCAATTTCACTTGTTTACCTGTGAGTTCTCTCTCATTGATTGCTTAAAATTGGGATCCTGACCTCCAAAATGAAGTAGAGACGGACCCCTGTTACTGAACAAACACTCAATCGCAGAATGATTACGATCTGAATATTGAGCTATTTAACTTTAACTAAAATATAGCTGCACCGTACATTTTTTTCACAAATTGCAGATCTTGCAATGCTTTGTGAACTTGTGTATATAGGCTATTTTGTCATTTCAGTTTACGGTGAAGTGTGTAATTGGGGCTTAAAAGGTAAAACATTTGTAACGGCCTGAAGCCACAGCGCCATCCACATAATCCATGGTCAATAATCAATCGTGGGTTAAAGATCACTGGGCTGTTTGTGTACCCGGTCATGTTTTTAGGAGCAAAAAAGTTTGTGTTGGGTTAAATAGGCAGGGTCCCTTCTCCTACTGACAGTTACCAGCACCTGAGATTAGATGACACATTTTTAACCCATTTAGACCAGGCCCATTCTAAATCCTATGGAAAAACTGCATCCAAAAAGAAGAGTGACAGACAACACATGTTGGGTGGAAACCTCATGTCCAAAACTACATTTTCAGGATTCTTTATTAAAACCCACCATGCTCTCTTTCTTCCTCTGTCCTGTCAGATGGCAACAAGGAAAGCATATGGCATTGCCCTGGCCAAGCTGGGCAAGGCGAGCCAGAGGGTGGTGGCCATGGACGGAGACACCAAGAACTCAACCTTCTCCGAGACCTTCAAGAAAGCCTTCCCCGACCGCTACATTGAGTGCTTCATCGCTGAACAGAACATGGTAAAGACTGCATACTGTTTTTAACAAGCTCTCAAGCTACGTTTTCTCATGGTGTTCATTTGGCGTTAACTCAAGCATCACTTTTATACTTGGTCGAATGTTATGAACCAAGAGTTTTGTCCGGTAGTTTTGCAAGACAACGAATCTGCCCGAGGAAGCTTGTGGTTTACACCTCTAATAATAACCCTTATGGAGAAGAGCTGATCTGTTTCTGGCCCCCACGTCCCTGTATAGACCTTCTGTTTACCACCTTAAGCTGCTTAATCTGTTACTATTCAGTCTGTCATCGTAATCCCAATCCCTGCACACTTGTCTTTTACCCAACTGTTCTTAAAGCTGCAATCTGGCAATTTGTGTGTGAAGAAACCCTTTCCTCCAATCTGTATGATAGTTACGTTTAAACATTATAGCTAGCACATCTGCAGTGATGGGAGGTGGTCTCCTTTCTGTTCCATTAAGAATATTATAGCCTGTTGTCGGGTAGGACCATTACCTGTTGACAAGTGTTACGGGAAGCTTTAAGTGCAATATCTGCCTTGCCCAAGCTTAGGGAAACCTTTGCAGATTACTTATTTAAATTGGGATTATTATTGTTACTGATGCTTAGAATCAAACTGATTTCTCTGAAATGTCATTCACAATTGATGCACACCAGTGTGAAATCAGATGGGTAAATTTTTAGCCTTCAGTCATAATTGTTTGTAGGCCAGAAGAAATGCAAGGGCGGCATTGTTGCCTACAATCAGTAACGGAACATTTTCATAAATGAGTGGGTTTGAAATGTAGATGCAATACCCTTTTTTGAGTGGTGCCTCTTGCTCCAACATTTGAATGTGTGTTTTTATGAGCATGAAGTTGTTTGTTCGTGTGAGCACGGCAACTTCAGCTACTGCCACCCGACTTAAAGTTTCACCTCTTCCCCTGCAGGTGAGCGTGGCCATCGGCTGTGCATGCCGTGACCGAACGGTCTCATTCGCCAGCACGTTCTCTGCGTTCTTCTCCAGAGCCTACGACCAGATCAGAATGGGAGCCATCTCTCAGTCCAATGTCAACCTGGTGGGCTCTCACTGTGGAGTCTCCATTGGTAAGCTCTCTGACTGCTTCATTTAATTCTGTGGAAAGATCATTGGGGCTGCTGTCACAATCATGACATTTTGACATGCCAGGTCAGTTGGTTAGTTTTTTTGGCGTTTACCTAGACCTAAGAATTGCATTTGTTTTGCCTTTTTTATGCTTTGTAAAAAGACAATTATGTCATTACTGAAATATATTTGTGTAACAATGTTTTTTCTAATTATGGTGTACAGTACTTGGCCAATACTGCTTAAAAACTTTTGATAAATGGCCAATCTACAAGCTGTAGAGGTAACTTTGCGATGCATGGACATCGTCATGGAAATGGTCATTTTGAGATTTTCATCAAGGTGTTTTTTAGAGATGAATTGAAACTATTACGCAAAACACTTGTGATCAGGCGATGTAATCACTATGACTGGCCTAAGGCTATAAATGAGAGGACTGTATCCACTATAAAAAACTGTCACTCTTGTCCTTCTTAGGTGAGGACGGTCCCTCCCAGATGGCTCTGGAGGACCTGGCCATGTTCCGTGCCATCCCAACATGCACCGTGTTTTATCCCAGCGACGCCGTGTCCTTGGAGAGAGCCGTGGAGCTGTCGGCAAACACCAAGGTCAGTGCTCCATGTCTGGCTGCCTGTGTCTGGTAGATGGCTGGGAACATTCCACAGACTGGGTTCTCATGTGTCTATCGCTGCTCTTTTGATTCCAGGGAATCTGTTTCATCCGTACCAGCAGACCAGAGATGGCGGTCCTCTACCCCCCAGAGGAGAAGTTCGAACTGGGCTTGGCCAAGGTAAGGACCACCTGGCATTGGACAATGGGGAAAATGCATATCTGTCTACCTTTTATTTTAGGCTTTGTAAATGATAAAGAAATTCTACAGGGCAGACATGACAATAACTTAAATAAAATAAATGAAATCGTGTGAATGAAAATCTACAAGGATGGTATTTTTGAAAATGTATGAATGGAAACGCTGACTTTGGCGATAATGTTTTAGTTGTGAGAGGCGTACCTGTAATGAGGTTTATATCAAACCTGTAGAACTAGTTAAGGGATGGAAAATTGACCACACATTAATCATGGAGTTGGTGTTCGTCTGTTCCTAGGTGGTGCGTCAGTCTGACAGTGACACGGTGACAGTGATTGGAGCTGGTGTGACTCTGCATGAAGCTCTGGCTGCTGCTGACATTCTGGCCAAAGAGGGTGAGCTTAGTGTGCCCTCTAGTGGATGGATACTGATACAACAGTGTTAATGGTTATAATGCTTTAAAAGGATCCCTGCATGGCTAATATGCCTTCAAATATAATTGCCTTAAATAACTAAAATGAAAAATTTGGACAAATGACATCATCAACTTGTGATAGGAGTTTTCCCTATTGAGTGAAAGATGAACCATTTCTGAAATAAATGAAATATTTACTGTGTTTCGAGTTCTAGAGGGCAATTATAATGCATTGAGGCATATAAGGTTTATTAGCCGGGCTCCTTTTTAGCAATGCTTATTAACTGGGGAGGAAAAAAAGAAGAAAAAAACTATTTGAAGTGCCGAAGTAGATGATAAACATATTTTAAAAATGTATTTCCAAATGTCTTCTTGCAGGAAAGAACATCAGAGTCATCGACCCATTCACCATCAAGCCCCTGGATGCTGCCACCATCTTGACCGCTGCCAGAGCCACGAGGGGAAAGATCATCACAGTGGAAGACCACTACAAAGAGGGTAGGCTGTTTTCTCTTTGTTCATTATAGGAGTGCAACAGCTAATTGACTATGAAAAAAAGAAGTAAGGCTTAAGTGGTTAATCAAGACTAGACTATATAGTTCATTCGAATAATCAGTTTAGTCTTATTTAAAATACGGTTATGTTGACTTTTCACGTGGGAGACCGCTGTTCGAATCCCGGGAGTTGCTGTGAAACATGGTGTATAAAAACCTAGATCCCTCTTCCACCGCTGCAGTTCATTGGAGCGACCTGTTAAAAAAAGGGACTCAAAGTGACTACTGGCCAATCACAAACAAATGTACACACAGCCAAACAAACGTTTACATTGCCAAAGCAAGTGCCTCTGGGAAAGTCGGAGTCCCGCCTCTGATTGGCCTACCGACCATCCCCTTCTGTGACGCATGCTGACGCGTGCTCCAAGATGAAAATGGCAAGACACAGCGTCTCCGGTTTACTTCCCGCATCCGCGTGACGTAGTTGGACACCTTTTAGGAGGCGGAAGCAGGTTTGGAGTCTATTCATTTCCAATGGGAGAGTGAACGGGAACACAGCTCCTGAACTATACTTTAGCTCCATCCATGGTCACTGAACTAAATATTGGACCCAATCGGCACAATTCGCATAATATTCCCAAAATTGTTTACACTAAAGTGGCTTTTTTCAGCAATAGAAATGAGGAGAAAAATGTTGTCCCAACAACAACACACTCACGGGCCCGTCTTTCCCCCTTGCTTCCAGGTGGTCTCGGCGAGGCCGTGCTGTCCGCGGTGGGCGAGGAGCCCGGCATCGTGGTGACGCGCCTGGCGGTGAACGAGGTGCCCCGCAGCGGGAAGCCCCAGGAGCTGCTGGACAAGTATGGCATCAGCGCCAAGCACATCGTCAACGCTGTGCGCCAGACCTTCGCAAACTGAGGAGGAACGGGGCTCTCCCTGCTGCCCGCCCTCCCCTTCCCTCCCCCACTCATAAAGCTTGAATTTCCCTCTTCCCTACATGACTTTGTAAAGCTACAGCGGAACCAAACATCAACGCATTCCTGTTTGTTAGACCAGTGGTTCTCAAACTGGGGACCAGGGACTCTCGGGGTTCATTGAGGGGGTTCTAAGTTGACCCTTACAAGTCTTTAACTCTGACGATGTACAAATGGAACCTAATGGGTCCATTAGGTTCCATTTGTATATTGTCAGAGTTAAAGGGGGTCCATGAAATGTCAAAGTTTGGGAACCACTGTGTGAAGACTAAGTTATGCTGTAGTGTCATCTTGTGAGTCTTAAGCTCTTTAGTGCACTCTGGTGGTCACTGTAGGAGTTGCTAGCTTGACTATTGGAGAGGGAGAGAAATGGAACACGTTTTTTGTGTGCGTGTGTATTTGTACAAGTATCTAACCTCATAGAACTCATACTGTTCCCTGTAATTCTCCTCTTGTTTGCACCTTCTAGCAACTTCTGCCCCCAGTAATTTGGTCCCATCCTTGTTTAACGAGTTTGTTTCCCATTGTAATGTATTTTTAAAGGTGTCAGCTGGGATAGCCATGTAGCAAAGGCGTGTTATATTGGTCATCTAAAGTGATTTATACTTTGTTGCGTTGCCAGTAGCGTATAATTTACAAGCTCGCAAACGCGTTGCAGTGCGACGCGTCGTGAGCTTGTAAAATGGGTCTGTTTATGGTACGCAACCCTAGTATAAATCAATGGCATGTTGGAGCGGTGATTTGGTTTAAACCTAGTATTGTGACGCAAACAGTGAGTCCGTCCGGCTTGGGCCCACCACTTCCTATACATTCCACCAAATCTCAGCCCATGTTCTCATTACATGACCAATGCCACCTGCATTCCCTTTTTTAAAGCTCTGTTACACTGGTTCTGGCTATCAGGATAGTATTGTGGTTAAACTGTTCTTGGCGCTCTAAAAATTGCCTTTTTTGTTCAACACTAGAGCTGTGGTTTAAAGCGTCTGTTTTGCATTAACTTGAAATTGAACCAGCAGCGCGTTGATGAAAAATGTGCTGATGTCTGCAAGTGTTACTGATGCTGATGTAGTGAGTGAGCTGCCTGGTCAACCTGTATCGACCCCATGTGCTTTGCTGTGGAGTTCCGAAATAAAACAACAAACGTGACCCTGCAACACTGAACTGACTTGTGAGTTTTATTTAAATTTGAACCATGTGTTAATATAACACGGTGTTGGGTCTATTTTTTTTTTTTTTTTTACATTTTTAAAGCGTTATGACCTTATTTGTTTGAGTTAAGCCAATGTGATGGAGCATGAAATGGACTTTATGTTCTCACTGCTGTGTAGAAGTGTTTGCTTGGTGAGTGGTATTTACACATAGGTGTCTTACATCCTATAGGACTGGCAGTGGTCAGACTGTCTAAAGCCACATTCACCCTGGAGGGTGAGGGTAGAAGGGTGTGTGTGTACACAGTAACACAAGTATATTTATTACTAAAAGGGGGGGGGGGGGGGGGGGGATCTCTAGAACAGTTTCCCAAACAGCAGGGCAGTACCTATTTTTGGGTTGTGGACCTTTAGTACATTTTTTTCAATACATTAAATGGTAAGATCTTTTCCTTAAAGGAGCTATAGTCAACTTTTTCTTGAAGAACGGATGCTAAAATAAAAATGTTTCGAAAATATTTTATAAAAAAATAAGCTTCATATATGTGTTTCTATTCAAAAATGACCACAAAAAGCGTAAAATAATGATAAAATAATCATTTTGGCCATTGTCAGACCGACACTTTGTTTACTTTCTAATCTATAGACTAGGATGTAAACAAAGTGTCGGCCCTACAATGAAAAAGTTGACTATAGCTCCTTTAATTTCATGAACAAAATGTGAACAATTTAAAATGACAAATTTTACTTTTTTAAGAAGTGAAAATGGCCCATCTACAATCTATTTTCACTAGTTTGGGTCCTGGGCAAACACAATTTCTCTTTTTGGTATTGAGCCAAAACGTGTGGAAACCACTGCTCTAGAAGATGAGTTAAAAAATAAAACCAAGACTGGAAGAAGGAATGGTCAAGCATCCTTGTATGTATTTTTATTTCAAATTGACTTTTTAGACTGTACAACCGGGGTCCCCCAGAGGTCTATATTTGGTCCTCACCTTTTTCTCCCTCAGTCTACTGTGTACACAATACATGGGCAACTGGCGGCCCGGGGGCCACATCCGGTCCCACCTTCACTTAACGTGGCCTGCAGGTTAATATCAGAATACTGATATATTATTGATTTCAGGTGTTACAATTCCAAACATGACCTGCTTTACTTCAGTCTATATTATTAGCTTAATGACTAGTATTAAAATAGTATGTCCGCTGTATTTGTATTTAAGTTCATAAAGTTAACATTTGACATTAAATACAAATTTAACTTTCACCATTTCAAAAATAAAATATTTAGGATTCCAATAGGCTCTATGCATATACGCCATTTTGTTCTACTTCCGGGTGTCTTTCGACTTCCTTCACAGGTGTTACCGATGATACTAATGAAGGTTCTGTTCCATTCCGGTCAAACAGAGTCAGGGTGCTGATATTGTGCATGTTGGCTCACTGGAAACACTCTGCTATACCAGTGAGTCTCAAAGTGTCCTTGAGTGGGTTCCAAATGTCCCCATACAGGTGTGTAACTCTGACAGTGTACAAATGGAAGCAAATGGACCCGCAAGGGTCCATTTGTTGATTCCATTTGTACAGAGTTATGGGGGTCCTTGAAATTAAAGAAGCACTGTACAATAAATCAAACAGACCCTTCATTAGTATCATCAGTAACACCTGTGAAGGAAGTCGAAAGACACCCGGAAGTAGAACAAAATGGCGTATATGCATAGAGTCTATTGAAAAAACGGCGAAATTAGTAGATCTAGAAGTTCATGCATTTGAGCTTGTAGAGCAGCTACTTTTGTGTGACATGGAATGAAGTAGGGCATTAATTGTGAAGAAAGTTAAATTACGATAAGAAGCGTCTGCTCTACAGTATATATTCAATGTGACCCCCTGGAGTGAGCGTGGAAATGGTTACCCACCCTTGGTCTACACTAAACCTCTTTCCTCAAAATAGCCAATCTGCAGTACAAGCTCACAATGTGAGCCAAAAAACCCTTTGCGAGCTTGTACTGTAGATCTGCCGCATGTTTGTTAGCCCCAAAATAGGGACGACGCTAGGGTTCATGTCCTTAACCACTTGTTGAGTGCGCAACAGGCCAAGTTCCCAACCGCTTTTCCATGTCTTCAAAGAATCTATATTGAATTCGAGAGTACTTCATTTCACCTGGAACTGGAAGGGAGCATGGCATTTAAAAGCAGGCCTAGCCTATACTATTTTGAAGGGCACCCAGCAATTTGCGTTGGCTGGTATATTTATGTTTGAAAGCATCCCGGACCTCACACACTATGTCTGCTGCAGTGGAAACAGACTTCTCTAATCCAGGCGGCTGGACTGCGTTTAAGGTGGTCAGGGCAGATTGCTTCGTTGTTCCCGACTGTCCTGGACCTGAATGACTTGTGTCCTCCTGGGGCGGTCCCTGTTTGTCTTGGACGGCCGTATCAGGAGTTCAGGACACGACGAGCCCTTTCAGTGTTTAGTGTAAAACACTGTTAAAGTGGGACCATTTGGAGCATGTCTGGGTTTCTGGTCGATGTCTCACTGTCTGTGTGTCTCACCGGCTATTCTCCACCACACGCCAAGCTAGCATATTGACAAGGAATTGTGTGATAAATAATACCTCAAATTTGAAACTGTAAACCATTGTGGACGTGGTTGCTATGTTATATGATCACTGTGTGTGTGTGTGTGTGTGTGTGTGTGTGTGTGTGTGTGTGTGTGTGTGTGTGTGTGTGTGTGTGTGTGTGTGTGTGTGTGTGCATGGCTATGTGCAAATAAAGGAGGGCCATCAGCAAGTTTTACCCTATATTGAGAATCCCAGGTAGCCTCAATAACCAGCCAGTGGCACCTGCTTGGCCATGTTGTTGAGAGAGTGTGTGTGCGTGTGTGTGTGTGTGTGTGTGTGTGTGTGTGTGTGTGTGTGTGTGTGTGCAATATGTACACCCATACACATGAGTAGCATTAGGCATACCTGTACTACGTGTCTGGCTGTGTGTACTGTACATGTAGGCTACTGTACCTATAGACAGTGTCATCATTCATTGCTCGCGGCACGTCTTATTTCTGTTCGTACGTAGATGCCAGTGGAGACTGGCCAAGCGAGGGCGACTCCAACCCGAGCCCTTCCCGTCTGCCAGCCTTTGTCTACTCTATAAGGTTGGCAGAGACCGAGGACGGGCTCCCGCTGTCCACACACACACACACACACACACACACACACACACACACACACACACACACACACACACACACACACACTCAGGTGAGACACACAGAGCTGCCGGTCAGTGGATCACCCACACCTGCGTGTCAAATGCACTGATAATGCTGACTCACTATTGTGTTCCAGACAATTTCTAAATTTTCTCTGTTTCTCATTTACTCATTTATTCTACTCCCTTTCTCTTTCCCTCCATCTCTCTCTCTCCCTCCCTCTCTCTCTCATATTCATGGTGTTAGTATTAGTAATAGGACATGTGGGGTGGGGGGGAAGAAGTGGGACGGTCTGTGTATTTTGTTGCTCCGTGAACGAGGGCCTTTGTTAATGCCAGGATATATTTTTTGACCTCTCCGCCTCCTCCCCTATTCCTCTCCCTCTTTCTGCTCTGCTCCGAGTCTCATCACAAGCATTCAGTCATAGGCAGGTGCTGTCCTGTATCACTGCAGACTGAAGTAGAGCCACCATATTACTTACTCCATATCTAATCTATCTTTTCTTATTGTTCATTTATTGCTATAGGGTGGCCCTGCTGTCTTTTCCCAGGTCATTCTACGGATTTCAGCACACCATCACATGTTGGACTGGATTTGCATTCTACATCTGGACAGCATCTTGTGTGTACAGTAAAGTCAGCTTTTTGTGGACTTGTCCCATCCTCTCCCGGAGTGAACCAGCCCTCGGCCTCGAGGTTCCCTCCCAGTGGCTTTATACTCTATTATTCAGCCATATAATTTAACCGTAGGCTTCAAGCGAGCTCCCGCTTCTCTGCAGCTACGATGCCAGCTGTGCTCAGGACATGGATTGTGTGCGTTTGCCTGAGTGCTCTGGTTTTACCAGGACAAAGCCTGAAGGGACCCATGGATCCAGACAAACTGGCAGAGTCAATGACCATGGCAGCTGGGACACCTGAGCTGGAATCAGCTGCCGTTCGCGTACCAAGAACCGGAATAGCAAAGACGGCAAAGACAAGGACGGATGCACCGGCAGCACGTCTTCTTGCTGGTGAGTTTATGTCTTTACAATGTTATCTGTGTCCTCTCTCTTTGTGACGGCAGATGTATACTTGGTTAAGTAGTAAATGAGGAGTTATTGTAACAGGTTATTTTAGTGATTCAAATAACCGTCACCTTTGGTTTCCCTGCTTGCACTCTCCATCAAGGGTTGGATTGGGGGGTAGGTCCCTGCAACATAGCATCATGTCCACAGGGATGTACTTGTAGATCATGTGAAATACTAGCATCATGACCAGGGGGTGAACTTGTATATTGTCACTGTCGGGTGGAAACAAACCGTTCGTTTTGTATTTATCATTTCAAGACTGATTTAAACTAGTGAAAATAGCAGATCTACAAGAACACAATGCCTCACACACAACGCCTCGCGGCATGAGGCGTGGTGTGCTTGTAGATCTGCTATTTTCACTAGTTTTGTGCGACAGTCTTGTATGATGAAGCAGGGCTTTACTTCACAAAATAACTTACACATTTGAAACTTGGAGAAGGTTTCTGCCCGACAGCGACGATATCATGTGACATACTAGCGTCATGTCCAAGAGGTGAACTTTTATATCATGTGACAAGCTAGCATCATGTCCAACTTGTACATCAAGCTGCCTCAAGGTTAAGGAAACGGCAGTTAGGCTCCTGACCTTTGGGCCTCGTGTTGGGCATGCTTACTTAGGTTTTCCTCACTAACTCCCTGATTCTCGTTCCCTCTCTGGATGAAGAAAAGGGTGAAGATGCCAGGCCACAGAGTGACGCCCCCCTGGAGGAAGAGCTGGAACTGCAGAACACAAGCGTCACGGAGCGGGCGTCTCACAGGGGGAGGAGAGCAGCATGGTGGGGTCCGTGGGGAGGAAGGAGGAAACATGCCGAAACGGTGGAGGCCACCGCTTACAGACTGGTGAATGAACGCACAATTAGAGCAGGGGTCTTCAACAGGGGGTCCGGGACCCCTAGGGGGTCATCAGAGTTACTACAGGGGGTCCTCCAAAGTGATAGAAACTTTTTTCTCCTTTTTTAAATTAACCACTTGAACCCTAGCATCCATATTCTGAGAACTTTAGCCAAAAATAGCAGATCTACAAGCTTGTGAGCTTGTAGATTGGCTATTTTTGGCAAAGAACTTTGGTGTAGAGGGGGAAAAGAGCAGACTAAGTACCGAGTGAAAGGTCAAGTTTATTAAGTTTTGACGATTCAATCTGAAAACACAAATTGACATGAATCAAAAATACACTGATGAAACTATATGGAATCTATGATAAGGTTGTGGGGGTCCCTGCTTCATCTCTCTCTCAACTAAGGGGTCCTTGGCCTGAAATTGTTGAAGACCCCTGGCAATTAGAGCTAGACCGATACATCGGTTTGGTCGATATATCTGCCATTATTTGACAACTTCTTTTACGAAATCGGTGTCGGCAATTATGCTGCTCATGTGTCCTGATTTTTACTCAGTTTAAACCCGACGTCCCTAATTTGGGCATTTCATAGGCGGAAATGTTGAAAACCTTGTAAAATCTCCTAAAATAGCTCAAAACACGTCATTGTGAGCTTGGCTATTTTGGACACATTTGTATAGGGCTGAAAAGGGATAGTTCACCTCCAGAAAGGGTGCATCCACACAGTACGAGCTAAGCAGCATAACCCCCATCCACTCCCATGTTAAGGGAATAACCCGGAAGTGGCGTTAGGACGACGACCGATTTGCCATTGTGCCGCTGTGGGGTCGCGTGCACAAAGGATGAATAGGCCTACAGGTTCATGGTTCAGCAGTGCTGAACTGTCATCCCGTACCTAAACATAGGAAGAAAGGCACTTTGTTGACCCTCCCATTAGCCGCTCAAGTGCCAAAGTTCAAAGCTACGGCAGGAATTGCATCATTCTGTACACAGCAGAGTTCCACTCTTTACAACTTGTACTGTGTGGACGCACCCAGGATTTCGTCAAAGGTCATGTCTCACACAGGATCTAAATGTCTCAATAGAAAATCAGGTAGAGGGGCGCCTGGTGGTCGGGGTGCATGCCACATACTAGGCCGTGATGCCTGCTGGCGTCGCCGGTTCGATTCCTGATCCGGACGACCTTTGCCACATGTAATTCCCCATCTCCCTCCCCATTTCCTGTCGGTCTACTGTCCTATCAAATAAAGGCATAAAACCCCCAAAAAATAATCTTTAAAAAAAATAAAATCAGGTAGACAAAATACAACCTCCTCTATAAGTTATATTGTACTGGTAAGACACCTCAGGGCGACAAACTACCTCACCCTTTAGTCTTGGCCATCTGGCCAGTGATGTATATCGGACTAGTTACCCATATATGGAGACCCCTGGTACCCATATATGGAGATCCATGTACTGTATATGGAGATATATGCTGTGAGCCTGTGAGAAACCAAACATGCTTACTCAGTTATTTGTTATGTGAAAGTCCTATGATGTCTATTACATCTGACATCATACATACAATCCCTTTTAGGCCCATACATGGAGATGTCTGTAGATAGAACCAGCCACACAGGTATGAGCTGTCTTGGCCATCTGTCTTGGCCATATATGGATTCTGTTAGTGTGGTATGTGGCCGATGTGGCCTCCATATCCATTCCTGTTAGATATGGGCTTAATATTGATGACATCAGGGAACTCCATATCGATTCTGTTAGTGTGGTTCCCCTGAGATCACGGTGAAGTCAGAGCATGATGTCAGAGCAGCAAACCCATTCTGTTAGAGTGGTTCCCCTGACATCACAGAGACGTCAGAGCATGATGTCAAAGCGGCAAACCCATTCTGTTAGAGTGGTTCCCCTGACATCACAGAGACGTCAGAGCATGATGTCAGAGCGGCAAACCCATTCTGTTGGAGTGGTTCCCCTGACATCACAGTGACGTCAGAGCATGATGTCAGAGCGGCAACCCCATAGACCTTACAAAAGTGTACACGTCCGGACAGACGTATACGGACAAGCTGTGACGGTTCTGTCTGTGACCTACAGACCTACCGTCACAATTAACATACTCTATACTCTACCATAGAGATTGGACAAAATGAAAACGTATTCATAAAAAAAGTTACACATTGCCGCTTTAATGCTAACTTTTTCAAATAGCTTTTTCTTTTCTTTTTTATTTTTTGTTACAAAATATCAGTAATAAAACGGTAATTGATGGTCCAAAGATCTGACATCGGTCAGTCGGGCCGGTCAGTCGGGCTCTACACTCAACATAATCTGCTGTCCTGTGTAGATGCATAAATATCTAGTCTTAAATCTTACAACTCAGGAGTAATACCCTCCTGCGCTGCATTACTCTTTCTTAAGTTGTTTGGATCCATCTATTTTTGTCTGTAAATATACAGCATTTGAGGTAGACACAGCTGAATTTAGCAACTCTAATTGTGTGTGCGTTTCCTTGAGGTGTTTCTTGCCAACCCTATATACTCTGGTGACCGGAGTCCCCCCAGGGGTCTATACTACGCCCTTTCCTGTTGTCACTCACCACTAAATATCTTTGCAGAAAAATAGTTGATCTACAAGCTTTATTTCTACGTTTTACCCTACACCAGAGCAGGCTTTTCCATATAGTCCTTTTTAAAGCAACCAGGTGAGTCATATTCAAGTGGAACAAGAAATGGAGCACAGAAAAGGGTTCTTTTTGTGCACATTGCACAAGTTAATTTGAAACTCGATTCTCTTTCCGGTCAACTTCAGCTCTTATGGTCCTCTTTCACAGCAGGCCATCTGTCTATGGCAAGCCTAGAGGCCGGGCTAAATTACAATGGCAAAAGGGCAAGGGCAAAGTGAACCTAGAGAACGACATGCAGGTTAAAGTGAACACTCCAATAGAACTCAGACCCGTTGAAGTGAACCGAACTCACTCAGACCACCTGAGTTCAGTTCAGAGTTATTTTGGAGTGTTCACATAATATATGTGAACATTTATCATGCTCTGAGTCCATTTCAGGGGCTGAAAGCTATTGGGTCCAATTGTTGCCAGATTTTGCAAGAGAAACAAGCGGTCAGGTGGGTCCACGAAATCAAGCCCAAAAGAATGTGAAAAATTGCATATTCATTTGGGGAGTCCTTGACATGAAAATGTTTGAGAACCATAGGTTTAAACAGCATTAAAGCTAAAATAAGCAACTGCACTTTAGAGACAAGCCCAAAATAACATAACCCGCAACCGCAACTACCATTTAACAAGCGACTTTACAGGAAAACAAGCTCAACGTCGCTTATAATCAGTGGACTTGGCAACACTGGTCCACGTGTAGACGCCCTAGATTTCTAGTGATTTTTTGCCAGCTTTTGTGAGAGAAATAAGTAGCCACGTCTATGAAAAAACGCCCGAAAGAAGCGACCAGGCCACATGTGCATTTAAACCTATATTTGAACATAGCCAGTATTGGTCTGGTGACGCGTGTACACGCGGTCCCGTATCTTTTCTGACCAATGTCACGTCTCTCACACGCACGGCCCGTTTTGATTCGATACATGCAGCATGTACATGAGTTACAAATGTTCACTTAAAAATACATCAAAGAACACACAACTTTTCAAAAATAGCAGATCTACAAGCCCGCAGTTAAACTCTAATGCAGGGGTCTTAAAAGATTTTCAGCCCAGAGAACCCCTCTCTGAGAAAGAGGTGAAGCCCAGACCCCCACTATATATATATATCGCATAAAATTGTGTTGCAGATTAAAGCGTTTCATAGATGTTGGATTTAGGTTAATATGTATTTTTAGACATTTAACCACCGTCAACACTTAGTAAACTTGACCTTTCAAGTCTGTGTGAGCAGCTCTACAAGCTCACAAGGCCCTTCCGCTGCGAGGTGTTGTGAGCTTGTAGATCGTCTATTTCCAGACAAAGTTGTCCTTAGAATAGGGATATAGGGTTCAAGTGGTTAATGTAAGAAAACAATGATCCTATCACACAAAGATTTGCAAATGTTTGAAAACCGGTTTAAACAATAATCAAAAATCAAAATCAAATAAAAAATGGAAGTGAGCCCTAATAACTAAACTTCAAAAAACAAGTCGACTACCAATATTTACAACAACAATTTACGACTTTCTTTACAGAAGAAACAAGCCCAAGTTTACTTATAATAAGCAGACATGGCAACACTGTTTGTGTGTCTCCCTAATAGGCAGGGCTAGGGCGCCCTCTGCCAGGCTGGGGGAGACAGGTCGCTGAAGGCCTTCTGGGGAGCATCCTCAAAGCTCTGCACGCTGACAAACTGCAGCTGATGGACGAATACATCAAATGGAAGACCACAGGAGACGAGGATGATGATACCGATGAAGACACCGACGAGGAGGAGGAGGAGGAGGAAGAAGAAGAAGAAGAGGAAGAGAAGGTTCGGCTTAATTATGGTCTCAGTTACACACCCCATTTCTTAGTTTTTGTCGTATTCCTAAGCCAATCATTCGATGACCTTGTGGCAGCTCCGTAGGAGATCAATTGAGTCTTCTACCTTGTTTCATTCGTTCCCTGTAAGCATGAAATTAATGATCTATAGCAGCTAGTGGTTCTCACACTTGTTTGGCTTCAGTACCCCCTTTTCCCCTTTTCCTAAAATATCTCCATATTTTACCTTTTTTTTGGTAGACTAATGCCCTTCTTTGCCATACTACAGTGTCAACCTCAACAGTGTCAAGCTCAAAACGTGTTGCGTTTTGAGCTTGTTTTTCCTTTCCACTTTCTCTCATGTACCTCTGCGTAGGCCTACCCCTAGGGTACACGTTATGTACCCCGATTTGAGAACCTCTGATCTACAGTACCAAATAGATCTTACAGGGAATTAAATAGTAGGCATATAATTGTATAGAACAGGTGGATGCTGGGAGCTGGTGGGAGCACAAAGCGCTTCAAGCAGGTCAGTACGTTTGTTTTGTGATTCTGTTCTTTGATAGGAAGGAGGAAAAGCGGGAGAAGAAGAGGAAGAAGAGGAGGAAGAAGAAGCCGGAGCAGAAGGAGAAAACGGCAAAGAGGAGGAGGAGAAAGAAGAAACAGAAGGAGGAGAAGGAGGTGAAGAAGCAGAGGCAGAAGGAGGTGAAGAAGCCGAGGCAGAAGGAGGAGAGGAAACAGAAACAGGAGGAGGAGAAGAAACAGAAGGAGGAGAAGAGAAGGGTACAGCGTCTCCCCCCACCGGTCAGTTGCTCCCTGATGACGTCACAGAGTCGCTGCCCCAGACGTGCTGGAGGGAACACGCACACGTCAGCTGCAGGAGTGTCGGCATGACTCACCTGCCAATCATCACCCCAGATTCCACGGTCACAAAGCTGGACCTGGCAGGTGCGTGTGCCATGCGTGTGTGTGTGTGGGGTGGGGGGGACCGCCAGGGGACTGTGGTAAACTCTAATGCAGGGTCTTCAACTATTTTAGCCCAAAGACCCCCTCTCTGAGAGAGAGGTGAAGCCGGGACCCCCACTATATATCGCATAAAATTGTGTTGCAATTTTTAAAGCGTTTCGTAGACGTTGGATTTGTGTTAGTGTGTGTTTAACCACCGTCAATACTTAGTAAACTTGACCTTTCAATCACAAGGCCTCGCACTGCGAGGCTTTGTGAGCTTGTAGATCGTCTATTTCAGGCTAAGTTGTCCTTAGAATAGAGATGCTATAGGGTTCAAGTGGTTAATGTAAGAAAACAATGATCACACAATTTGTGCCCCCACTGGGTGGCACTTTGACAATGCTGCTTCCAGAGCAGCATGAATGATATGCATAGACCAATGTTAAATTGCTGCTCTGGGGGCAGTGTGTTATTTAGACAGATGCTAGGTGCAATTTCTACCTCCTATCTTATTTTTCTAACATACAGATTATTATTGCGACCGTAGGTCGCTACTTGTATGAAAGCTTCCAGATCTGTCTGGTATAGATTGTATATTGTTTAGACTGATGCTGCTATAGGTTCTTGGTTTACCTGTGATCCTAGTTTATTGAAACACTACACTGTCCCTCTGCATTTGATGTACTGTAAGTCGCTCTGGATAAAGAGCTTACATTAAATGCCTACATTGTAAAATTGTAAATGACACGTGTTTGGTATTGTTTTTCAGAGAACTACATCAGCCGCATCGCCCAGAGGGCATTTTCTGGTCTTCCCAACTTGGAAGAGTTGGATCTGAGCAAGAACGAACTGAACGACGATTCACTGAGCCTAAACCTCCTGTCAGTAAGTACCACCGTTTTGTGTACATAGTATACATTCTAAAAAATGACCTTTATTGGTTCTCAAAGCGGGCTTCGGGGACCAGGGGGTCCCCAGCTGAATTTGTTAATGTAGCATCACCATCATTTTAACCACTATCCATTAATACGTTGGCTATTCAAAAATAGCAGATCTACGAGCTCGCAGCCCGCCATGTCTCTCTTTGGAAAATAAACCCCATATCTCCATTCTCCATTATTGTAACTTTTTGTTTTGTTGACACCCTACTCTACGCCCTTCTCAAAAAAACAATTAATTCGAGTCATCATCTAGGGCAGGCCAGTGATCTTCAGGGGCTCCGGGACCCCTAGGGGGTCCTCAGAGTTACTAGGGGGCCACCAAATCTTTGTGTGATAGGATCATGTTTTTTACATTAACCACTTGAACCCTAGCATCCCTATTCCTATGGAACGTTAGCCAAAAAATAGCAGATCCACAACGCCTTGCAGCGCAAGGCGTTGTGGAGCTTGTAGATCAGCTATTATTGGCAAAGATGTTTGTAGAGGGAAAAGAAGAGCAGACTTTTGACAGTTGACAAGTGGTTGAACGTCTGAAAATACACATTAATCCAACATACATTGATGATAGTGCTGTCAATCAAGTCTAAGCTGTCTAAGAAAGCTATGAAAATGTTTCATCTGCAACACAATTATACCAGTAAGGGTCGATCCATACCGTTATAAGGAGCCTAACAAAGTTCGGTTCGGCACTAGGCGAACCCAAATATGGTTCGCATCTCCCGGTTCGGGGGGGCGTCAACCGACTAAATTCGGCTCTACGGTGCTGACGAAATGTTGTGACCTCCCGACTTAATTTCGGTACTCAGCGGTGTCTTCTAATTCATTCAGCCCGGCTTCAAGTGCATATTCTCGGCTGTAAATCCAAGGAAACAGCGGTCGTTTGGGAGGGAGACACGCCGACTTCCAAATGCTTGTGTGGCCGTGTGTTGGGCATCGCAGAGCGGATACATACAGCTGCCTCTCGCTCTGGAGACGAGTGGTGGACTGGGAGGCGCGCGCGCGACACACACACACACACACACACACACACACACACACACACACACACACACACACACACAGCTTTGGTGCATGTCTTGCTAGTGCTACTCGCCGACCGTTTTAAAGAGAAAAGAAAAGCATAGACACAACTTTGCTAATGTTCCGTGTTGTCCACGACGAGTTGTGACTGCGTGATGATATGCATGCAGCAAGAGAGGCGGCCGCGGCACGTCTATAATGTGAGCTTGTAGATTAAATGTTTTCGACGTTTGTGAGAGTGAGTGAGAGAGAGAAAGAGACCTATGGAAGAGACCCCGTGTCCCCGTCACTGGTGCTGCTGCCTGCTGGAGCTGCCTGCTGCTACTCACTGGACTTCAAGTCATTCAACGTGCAGCAGCGCCAGGGCAAGTCAAATATGTATCCGCCCTGCAATGCTCATTCATCGGCCACAAACGTTGTCATGCCACGGACCTCCAATATTTAAGCGACTTCGGCACTATAGCCGTTAAGAAAGTATGGATGAACTCCCCCCGAACCTAAATAATTTCGGGTGGGGGAGCACTCCCGAACCGAAATTAGTTAGGGTCCTTATAACGGTATGAAACGACCCTAAGACTCCCTAATCGGGAGATAAGCGCTTATCTCCACAAATAGGGCAAAAATGTGTTTTTCCAAAATCTTCCTGATCCATGTTGATGACATGAGTGTAGACATGCTGTGTAGTGATTTTCGTGATTTTAGGGCAAAATCTGTAGGAGCAGTGTCCAAAAATGTGTTTTTAAAAATCGGCCTGAAGGTGGCGCTATATGGGACAGATTCATGTTGATGGGATGAGTGTAGACATACTGTGTAGCGAGTTGCGTGATTTTAGGGCAAAAACTGTAGGAGCAGTGTCCAAAAATGTGTTTTAAAAATCGGCCTGAAGGTGGCGCTTGTAAGTTTACATGCAATTATGCTCACCTGCACGCAATATTTATCATCAATTAATGTCCGCCCCCACCATGTCTCATATGCATATGTATATATATATATATATGTTTACTTGTTTCTTTTTTGCATTTTTTTTAATCTTAGGTAAGTCTAAATAGTCATGCACTACTTGACCTTAGGGTGTTACTTGTTACAGTAACTGCAGAGAAGCGAGCGGTTTATATGAAAATGCTGCTCACATTCAAAATAGTCTAAGAAATGGTTCCAAGAGTACTTGGTTGACTACTTCCAAGCGGTGGGTGAGACTCACATGCAGGTACTCCACCCGGGGCAGTGAAGTAGACCTTGTTCTATATAGATTTAGCAGCAACATGGGTAAAAATAAATGCAGGTACAGAGCAACATTGCAATGGAATTATTTGCCAAAGGAAACAAAAACAAGTTCCTCTCTAAGCAAAAACAGCCCTTAAAGGATGGCTGCAAAATTAAAGGAGCTATAGTCAACTTTTTCTTGAAAAACGGATGCTAAAATAAAAATAATGTTTCGAAAATATTTTATAAAAAAATAAGCTTCATATATGTGTTTCTATTCAAAAATGACCACAAAAAGTGTAAAATAATGATAAAATAATCATTTTGGCCATTGTCAGACCGACACTTTGTTTACATTCTAGTCTATAGACTAGGATGTAAACAAAGTGTCGGCCCTACAATGAAAAAGTTGACTATAGCTCCTTTAAGCTTTTGCAGTGCAAGTGTTTTTCCATTGTACCAATACACATTTGACCCCCCACATATTTGACCCCTCACATGTGATGTCATGTGGGTCTATCATCATCATCATCATCATCATCATCACCTCACTTCACAGGCGTGTGAGTTTTTAAATTATTAGTGTGGTTACCTGAAGGGCGACACTATTGTTCTCGGAACAAGTTTATTGAGTAACATTTAGCCAACGAGGAAGCAGCATTCTCATAACGTCACATTTTAATTTATGCAGCTTCCTCATTAGCTAAAAGCAGTTTTTACTGCTTCCTCATTGGCTAAATGTTAGTCTATAAACTCCAGAAGATTGGTCAAGCTTCACATAACTTTTTTTGCTGCTTCCTCTCTGGCTAAAAGTTACTCTATAAAGTTGTTGCTGCTTCCTCATTGGCTAAAAGTAACTCTATAAAGTAACCCCATTGACTTGAAAGGAGAAAATGCAAAAACGGCAGCCATACTTGCAATTTCCCAGAATTGCATCTTTCTAGTTACAAATTATTTGTATTCTCTTGGTCACTTTACAACCATTCCCTTGCCCTTCTCCTACTAGTCACCAAAATGGTTTATTTGGTTGATGTATCCCTTTTATGCACTATTTGAAACTGTATATGGCAAAGTATTTGAAACTGTGAGTCTGTGAATGAACTGTTCATTGTATATTGGCAGTGCAGACATAATTCGCACTTTAGCTAAATGTGGGTTGTGTGGATGCTGCACCTACCGTATAAGAATAAAATTAAAACAAAGTTGATTGTACGTTGTTTAGAGATAGGCTGTTTGTTTTGGTAAAGTCATGTTTGGATGACCGTAATTTATGGTTTAGGACCATAATTATCCTCTGTGATGCATTGACTGCATGTTGGAAAGTGCTCTGTATAAAATCAATTGATCAATCTATTCTCACAATGTGTTGCGACATGACGCATTGTGAGCTTCTAGATCGTCTATTTTCAAAAGGCCGAAATGTACAGTATAGATAGAGATCGCCTGTGAGATGTAGTGGAGTAGAAGTAAAAGTAATGAGAATTGAACATAGGGGCCTACTCATACCAATAAAATGACTGGAGTATTACTATTAGTATTTTCCAGCACTGCCAGAAACCCTAAACCTTTCTTTGCCACTAGGGGGATTATTCCTCTTTGACTGGACCTAGATGCTTGATTTTCACATACAGTTAAACCAAGTTCAAATCAGAGGCATCATTTCAGAAAAATCCAGACGCCTGGTTGGAACTGCTTATTAATTAATGTGTGGTCAAAGACGAATAAATGTGTCTATAACATCTACGTGTAGCCTATGTGACACATTATGTGGAAAATGGATGTGGATTGAATGCCAGGGGGTGACATTTGCCATCCTCTGCTGGGACATCAATAATTGACGGCCCCTGGTTGAAATCCAGGTGGTTTCACTTGAGTGGACTCGCAAGTATCTGACCTGTTCAGTGTTCACCAGTGGTTCAATGTTAACTTGTAGTAAATGTACAGAGCCAAAGTATGTATGTTTTTGGACATTTGTGTATCCCAAAGGTCAAATTAGCCTTTGTGACTTTGGGGGATAAACAATGGAGATCGGGAGTTTACGGCAGTAGTATATGGGTAGAACAAAACGTGTTTAATCAGTGTTGTGAGTACTGTGATCATAATTCCATGCGTGATTTACTCCCTTATTCTGGGAAGCACAGAAGCTACATTAGTTAATCCCAGCTGAGAATAGTCTCTGGTCACTGGCTGACCACAGACCAAATCCGTACGCTTGACCACACAGAGACCACTGTACCACATTACGACCAATAGGCCGCAAGTCACCAAAGGTCCGTCCATTTTTTGGGGGTGGGGAAACAGCTGTAGCCAATGACGTGGACGATGAAAAGGAAATTATTTTCAGAAGAAGAAATTCTTCTTTCTTTTTTTTTCTCCATTTCCCAGTAATGACAGAGTGGTGGTGGATGGGTGGACTGACTGGAGGGACACTGGGAAAGACACGGTCCACTTGTTTCACTAGACACACTCGCTCGCGCGCGCACGCGCGCACTCACACACACACACACACACACACACACACACACACACACACACACACACACACACACACACACACACACACACACACAACCACGCCAAGCGCTCAATGAAGAGCCACATAGAATAACATTTAAACCCAAAATACGTACATGATGGACGGCAGACGGGAGACACTGTTCTCTCATTTCCAAGCACAGCTCTGTGACTGGCTGCCAGTGGCGGACAGTTAAGGTCCAATTTACTTGAGTACCGGGCTTAAATGAAGAATGTTGAGTATCTGTACTTGAGTCTATTTATATTTTTGGATAGGTCACTCCACTTTAAAGATTTGTTTTTTGGGCTTTTTGCCTTTATTGGATAGGACAGTAGACTGACTGGAAATGGGAGGAGAGATGGGGAGTGACATGCTCCAAAGCCGCAAAGGTCGTCCGGATCGGGAATCAAACCGGCCACGCCGCCAGGCATCCATGTGGCAATGCCTGTATGCCCCTGGACCAGCGGGCACCCGACAAAATATATTATTATACTTTTGGCTCAACTACATGAAGGGAAAATGTATGAAGAGAATAATTATTTCACAAGCCCTATTTCAAAATGGTACATCTGCAATTTTCACTATAATTATGATAGAAAATGTCTGTAAAATCTTTGAATTTTGTATAGGAAAGTGTCAAAATTTGAATACAGCAATGCATGGCCAACTTTCAATTGTAGTGGAGTAATGTATGACCAGAAGTATCTATACTTTGACTCAAGTAGTCGAATACTGTACTTTGTCCACCAACTGCTCATTTTGGAACGCTTCTAGTGTTCAACTTTGATATTTCGGCAGATGAGACTCAGCCACGGCACCAGGTTTTCAGTCTTTCTATTGTTTGTCTCTGTCCCAAGTGTCCCCTGCTCTCACAACCAGCCTCTGCTCTCTGTGCTGTTGTTGTAGGTTCTGAGCCTCTGGTCTCTGTGCTGTTGTTGTAGGTTCTGAGCCTCTGGTCTCTGTGCTGTTGTTGTAGGTTCTGAGCCTCTGGTCTCTGTGCTGTTGTTGTAGGTTCTGAGGCGGCTGAAGAAGTTGAACTTGGACAACAACCAGCTGTACAAGATCCCACTGCTGCCCCCCTCTCTGCAGGAGCTCAAGCTGAACAAGAACAGGCTCTCACTCACACTCACCCCTCAAAGCTTCACAGGTGTGTGTGTGTGTGTGTGTGTGTGTGTGTGTGTGTGTGTGTGTGTGTGTGTGTGTGTGTGTGTGTGTGTGTGTGTGTGTGTGTGTGTGTGTGTGTGTGTGTGTGTGTGTGTGTGTGTGTGCGCGTGCGTGCGTGCGTGCGTGCGTGGACATGCGTGTACTTGTAAGTATCCACAAGTTTACAGCGTCCCATCGTGCATTGTTTATTGTTTTTTTTTTAATTTAAGATCCCTATTCGACACTGAATCAGCAGTGACTAATCTTCCTGTCGTCAAATTACAAAATTACAATAATTTCACAGTACAGTAATACAGGAATTAAAAATGACAAGCAAAAATAAGATCGCAATTAAATAACTAAATACACATTTACAGTATATACCATAGAAAAAAGAAAAAAAAACGTAGTACATAGAAACATTTGGTTCTATGCAAGGCAGCTATAGGGGCGTCCTCTTCCCTGAGCCAAGCCTAAACCTGACCACATACCCAAGCACAGAGGTTGGGCAGCTGTTCCGACGTCGCGGCCGCCGAGCCGAGTCGAGTGTGATCTACAAGCTCACAACGGTCGCATCTGCGATGCGGCGTGAGCTTGTATGTCAGCTCAACTGTTCTCAGCTGTTTTCTACACGCTTACCGGATGTGTCCCACACATAATTCGACAGTAAATTCCCACAGAAACAGGTGGATACAGTAAAATTTGAGAAGTAAACATTGTGAGGACCATTTTCCTGGTCCTCACAAGATAAATTGTTGTTTTCTTATGGTATTTTAAGAGTTAGCAGACTTACAATTAGGAAAGGGTTAGGGTTAGAATTTGATATTTAGAGGTTAGGTTTTAGTGGTTAGGGTTGGAGTTATGGTTGATTTATTCTTAGTTGAAAACAGGTGTTGTGAACTGAAAATATTTTCATGTCCTCGCAAGTATAGCAGGAGTGCGCGCACGAGAGTGCATGCAATGCGTGTGTTTGACAGAGAGGGGGAGGCAGAATGACCAATGTGTCTGTCCATCACTAGTAACTAAGTACATTTACTCAAGTACTGTACAATGTTAAGGTGTTTTTTACTTCATCAGAGTATTGTCATGGTTTTTAGTAATTTTACTTCCACTCCAGAGGCAAATATTGTACTTTTACGCATTGTGAGCTAGTAGATCAGCTAATTTCAAAAGATTTGTATACATTTTATGCATTTGAATTGTGAAATGGGACCTTCTGCATAACGAGCACCTTCTACTTTTGGTACATTAAGTACATTTAGCTACCAATACCTTTGTAATTGTGAATTCCGGACTGAGTACATTGTCTACCTTGCAGTATTGATACTTTTGCTTAAGTAAAAACATGAGTACTTTTTTTTGCAGGTTTGTCCAGCCTGTTGACTCTGGAGCTGGAGGACAGTGGTCTCTATGAAGGCCTCGTGTCGCCCTTGACCTTCAAACCTCTGCAGAAACTCCTGCACTTGAGACTGGGTGACAACCGCTTCCGCTTCCTCCCCGAGAGCATTCCTTCTTCCTTAAAGGTCAGTTTGATGATCAGCTACATCAGGGGTCTTCAACAGGGGGTCCGGGACCCCTAGGGGGTCCTCAGAGTTACTACAGGGGGGGCCACCAAATCGATAATTATTTTAAAATGAACAACTTGAACCGGCCTCGCATCCCAATTCTGAGGAGAACTTTAGCCAAAAATAGTCGATCTACAAGCTCTCAACGCCTCGCAACTTGTAGATCAGCTATTTTCGGCAAATAGGTTTGGTGTAGAGGTAAAAAAGAGCAGACCAAGTAGGCCTACATTGTGAAAGGTCAAGTTTACAAAATATCGATAATTTAAGGGATTAAATGTCTGAAAAAACATGTCTAAGAATCTATCTATGAACTTGATGAAAATCTGCAACACAATTTTATACAACATGTAGAGGGGGTCCCTGCTTCATCTCCCTCTCACCTAAGGGGTCCTTGGCCTGAAAACTTTGAAGACCGCTGAGCTACATCTAACTATTAATTTACCAAATGTCTGTCTGTCTGTCTGTCCGTCCGCCGTCTGACCGTCTGTCTGCATGCTGACATCACTGATACTACACAGTGTCGCCACCATGGAAACAGCCGCTTGCTGAAACAATGCCTAAATTTGGAGATGAGCATGCTAACATCACTATACTAAACAGTGTCTCCACCATGGTTGGTAACAGCCGCAGGCTGAAACGATGTCCAAATTTGGAGATGATCTCCGCCATCTGTCTGCATGCTGACATCACTGATACTAAACAGTGTCTCCACCATGGTAACAGCCACATGCTGAAACTATGCCTAAACAGGCACCATTCTGGGTTCTCCAACATTACTTCTGAGACTCCCACATTCAATCCCTCATATACTGTGCACACCCCCCGGGCACTGCACTAGTAGATATAAAATGTGCCACTGCAGTTCATTGGATCAACCTGTAAAAAACAGGAGGGCGGACATCGGGAAGTGCAGAAGGCCACTCAAAGTGACTACTGGCCAATCACAGTACGTCTTTTCCGGGACTTGTCAGAATCTAGGGTGCATTCGAATAAACGAACGACCAATAAACGAACGACCAGCATATTGGAATGCACCCTGGGTTTACGAAAAGACCCGCCCCACCTGCCTCTGATTGGCCTACAATGATCACACAGGGCCTACCAAACTATCGTTTCTGTGACACACAAGGAAGCTTGCCCTCCTCTCCTAAAATCTACTCAACAACAATACAGATTGCTGAACAAGACTTCAGTTGAGTAAGCTGTTTCTACATTTCCTTTTTGTGACTTCCCTTTGCGTGTGTCTTCTGCATGCATGCAGGAGCTAAAGATGAACAACAATGGGATCGAGGCGTTGTCTGAAGAGAGTCTGAGCAGGTGTGTCCATCTGAGACAGCTGGACCTGAGTCACAACGTTCTACATGAGTACAGCCTCGCTACCGGGGCCTGGGGCCATCTCACGTAAGCCACCCACCCATCCCTCCCCACTCACCCATCTATTCATCTGTCCTTTCATATTAGAGCCCAACCCTGAGTCCTAGTATAGATCACCACTTAATGATGTTTGACCTATGTTCAGTAAAACTTTTCTGAATTTGAAAAACGTATTTAATTATATTATAATGATTTAATTAAAGTTTCTATTTAACATTTAACTTATAGGGCATAACAGTGGTCGACTGGTCGTCACTTGCGGCCACAATAAAACTGTATTTTCCACATGCCATCGAAATGGTCATATTGGTCTGGCCCTCATTCATAGTTGTCAGAATGGAGATGCCTCCTCCACACAAAACTAATACGCTGTAGTCCTCCCTGTCAACCACAAGAGGGTGCCCTTGACGTTCTTTTTATCCCCTTTGGCCCTAAACCAGTAGTATAAAGTAAATTAGTATATTTACTCAAGTACTGTACTTAAAGTAAAATGTTGAGTTTTTCTTTTACTTTACTTGGGTGTTTACAATGTTCAATAGTACAAATGTTCTACTCCACAAATATTGTACTTTTACTTCACTACATTTATTTGAAAACCTATAGTTACTTGATAGATTTCGATTATTATTACAAAACAGACATAACCACAAGCTCACAACGTTGTGCGCTTGTAGCTATTTTAAAATATGTTTCATACATTTAGACATAACTTGTGAACTGGGACATCCTTTGAGTACTTTTACTTTTCCAGTATATTTTGATGCCAATATTTTTGTACTTTTACTACTACATTTTGAATAACAAACTTTCACTTGTAAGCTATACGGTCACACCGGAATAATATTATTTCTACCTGTGAGAGTGGATTCTGCCAATGCATTTAAATGAGAATAGCATGGATTTATGGTCTTGTGCAGCTTTCTGCGTTGCGTTTATGCTGGAGCAGATGAATTCTCCACATAGTTGCTGGTTTCCCCCTTGCTGGATACGGGATTGGGAGGATCCTGGAAGTGAGTGACAGGTGCGTCACAGGCTTTGGGACAAAAATGCTCTCTCTGCGTTTTTAGTCAGCGGCGCACAAAAATAGTTTATCAGCTGGCAGCCATACTTTGGCGTGACCGTACCCTAACACAGTTAACTTAATGTGTAACATTGTTTTTTTCCTTAACAGTAAAGAAACCAAACCTAAAGTTTAAGTGTATAGAGGGTATGTGCACATTTATAGTGACAATTTAACTTTTTTTTTTACTTTTGAATACAAATAAAACATAATAAAATGTATTTAGAGGCAGAAATTAGAGGCAGAAATTGTGAAAATAGCATGCTCACAATGCCTCGCGTTGCGAGGTGTTGTGAGCATGTAGATCGGCTATTTTCACGATAGCATCGTGTTCTACAAAATGTAACGCCTCAACCCTTAGTGCTAGTCGGGGTCCCCAGTTAAAATATGATTGTTTTGGGGGTCGCAGACCTGCAGAGGTTAAGAACCACTGCCACTGCAGTATTTCTACATTGCAGTATTGATACTTTTACTTAAGTAAAACACGCACATAGCCTACTTTTCCCACCACTGCTCGCTGCTAAAACAGAGACACATTTACACAAAGACGTCTGTTCTCAGTGGATTAAGTGATAATAACTAGATTTATGATAATAGATTCAATGTGAGATTAGTTCTCTTTCTTGTTTCGCGTGCCTGTCCTTCATTTCCCTGCACTCCCTCAAGAGGCCTTGTCTTTTGCCATGCCGCAGTCGTAAATTAGAATCATTTTGTTCTTGATCTTTGCCCTGTATGGCCTAGCTGGTTAAATAAAGGTTAAATTATAAATAAAAACAAATACAATGCATCAATATGCCTATAAATAAATATGAGACACAGACAGACACACAAACAAAGAAACAAACAGCCGCATGCATGGACATGCATGCATGCGCGCGTGCACACATGCAAGCATGGACACATATCTTGGAAGTTTTGACAGCTGACCTTGAGCATTTTGATGAGTGTTCGTGAGAGTTTGAGAATGAGAGAGAGAGAGAGAGTGTGTGTGTGTGTGTGTGTGTGTGTGTGTGTCTGTGTGTGCGCGGCTGCGCGCACGCATGTGTGTTTGTGTGTGTGCATGTGTGTGTGTCGTTTAAATATAGTGAATTCCAGTGGGTTTTTCTCTTTGCTCCCTGGGTTCCTTGTGAACCACAGTGGGAGCTTCAGGGAAACAGAGAGAGAGAGAGAGAGAGAGAGAAATGCAAAAAAAGAAGTGATTGTTTTGTTCTCTCTAGAAAAAGCCAGCACTTGCAAGAACGAAGGTCTGAAAGTGACACACTAGAGATAAAACAAAACAAAGAAGGAAGACATTAGGACTATAATCGATCAAACGTGGAGAAAGGGAACCACAACAGCTGGTAAAAAAAGTAGAACCCAGAATTTAGAGCGCAGGCATAATGGAGTCCTCATGAAAACCTTAAAGCCCATAAGCCAGGCAGCAGTGTGCGCTCTTTTGACCCTTGACTCTTTCTCATTTGACCCTTGACCCATGGCCTCATTAGAGCAGTGGGCTGCTCATTAGCCTGTCCGCTATTTTAGAAAGCTGTCTTGAGAACGGAACATAGATCACTGAACCTTAACTTAAGACCAGCCTAGACGTTTAACCACTTAAAGCATGGCTCTTACATTTTCTTCAGCCCAGGGACCCCTTAGCTGAGAGAGAGATGAAGCAGGGACCCCCACTACGTGTTGTATAAAATTGTCAATACTTAGTAGTAATCTTAACCTTTCACTCTGTGCTCTATTTTCCTCTCTACACCAGTGGTTCTCAACCTGTGGGTCGGGACCCCCAGTGGGGGGTCTCCAAATTATTTTTAAGGGTCCCCAGATGATTAGCTAAATGTAGCTAAAAGTCAAAAACATTGTTTTCACACTCAACAGTAAACGGACCAACATCAAGCATCTATACTGGAGCAATTGGTGGCAAACCTAAACCAGAATGTTTAGCTACATATTCTCACAAACACCTCTCACAAACATAGCCACCACGTCGAACAAACGTGAAAATTTACAACTGTCCACATTTTAAACATGCCACTCTTTGAACCGCATTTATTTCAATTTAACAACATCTCGCCTCACGCAGAGCAGCCAGTCCTGACATGGTATTTTGAACATTCTGGCCAGTGCTGAAACCTCAAAATGATCATCAGGGTATCAAGTTACAGAGGGAGGGAGGGGGAGGGAGGGGGGAGAGGAGCTGAGCAGAGTAGAGTATCGAATTACAACAGAGGGGGGGGTGTGTGTGTGTGTGTGTGTGTGTGTGTGTGTGTGTGTGTGTGTGTGTGTGTGTGTGTGTGTGTGTGTGTGTGTGTGTGTGTGTGTGTGTGTGTGTGTGTGTGTGTGTGTGTGTGTGTGTGAAACTTTTTTTTTTAAACTTTTTTTTTTCAAAAAACTTTTTTTTTTCAAAAAACTTTTTTTTTCTCAAAAAACTTTTTTCTCAAAAAACTTTTTTTTCCTCAAAAAACTTTTTTTTCTCAAAAAAAGAATTACCCATATTTGGCCATTACACACACCACACTGCCGCAACATGGCGCTGAAGGCCGCGCAGCGGCCTGAACTTCGGGCCGCAAACTTCTAGTACAGTATAATAGTGTATTACAGTGTATACATGGTAAGTTACAATTTAAGGACTTTAAAGACAATTTTAGTACCTCTGGTCAAACACTGGTCAAATATTAGAGGCCAGAATTGTGAAAATAGCCGATCTACATGCTCACAACGCCTCGCGAATAGATCGAGTCAAACTAAATGTAATGCCAACTCCTGCAATTCCAAGTGCTTGTGCAAGGTGGGGGGTCCCCAGCTAAAACATGATTATTTTGGGGGTCGAGGACTGAAAAGGTTGAGGACCACTGCTCTACACCAAACCTCTTTGCTATCTTTGGCTATAGTTCTACTCAGAATCGGGATGCTAGGGTTCAAGTGGTTAATGTAATAAAATGTAACTATCATACAAAGATTTGGGTTCCGGACATCCTGTTGAAGACCCCTGACTTAAACCATGGGTCTTCAACTGGGAGTCCTCAGAGTTAAAATCTTTGTATGAAAGGAACTCCATGATTTGCCAAAAATAGACAAAAAAGAGCAGACCAAGGACAGAGCCTGAGGTCAAGTTTTACAAAAGCCTGAGTAAACAAGTGTCTCTTCAGTGCAGACTTGAAAGAGTCCAGTGTTGGGGTCTGGCGAATCACCATGGGGAAAGAGTTCCAGAGGGCAGGGGTTTCCACACTGAAAACTCTATCATCGAAGTTCCTCTTATTGCCGGGAGGGATGTCCAGTCCAGGGACCTCAAGTCAGAAGACCTCACTAGGGTTCAAGTGGTTAAATCCATCGCACTTGAAACACAGTGGCTGGCACCGAAATAGGGCAAGTGTCACCATAAAGGGTGGCACAAACACAAGCACACAAAAATAAATGACGTCCAAACAGACAGATTAGATGTCAGAAATGTATAATGTGTGACGAGACATAATCCATGCCATGTTGAACCACTTGTGGATTCAGAGAAAACCATGCCCATGTGTTCTGCATATTGTTCTTCATGTGTTCCCAGAGATTGACAGACAGGGACTGCAAGAGAGAGTGAGAGACGGAGAGAGAGAGATTTGAAATTCATGAATGCAAATGAATGGGCTTCATTTATTGACAGTATTCACTCATGGCCCATTACTTACCACACATTGTGCATGCGTGTTTAATTGTGACAGACAGGCTCAGAGACCGAGATCCTAAATAAACAGGACATTAAGCAGCAGAGAAAGGGAGAGAAATGAGAATGAACCGGAGCATGCTGGTTCTGGTTAGTGAGGTTTGGATCTGACAGACAGAGCCAGTGTTGTTGCAACCTCCTGCCAGGCAGGGGGGGGTGAGGGGGGGTGGGGGGGTGGGGGGACGGGGGTGAGGGTCTGATGGGGGAACAGTGAGGGAGGGTGGAGGGGTGAGGGGGCTGGGGGGGACAGTGAGGGTAGGGATGGGACGATATCGTCTATCGTGATAAAAAACACTCACGATAAATCGTATCGTGGAGATTTAATTTATCGTGATATCGTCCTTCGTCATGCACTGGGATCAATTCACCTTTTATTTGCCAGCTGCATATCCGTTATCTGGTACCGCTTAAACCCTTAATTGGTAAAAGGTATACTAATAATATACGTCTTTTTTTCACTCTATAAATGTCTTTGCCAAAAAATAGCTGATCTACAAGCTCACAACTGCTATTGGCAAATGTTCCGCCCCAGGATAATGGATTTTTATTATCGCAATAATATCGTAAATCCCGATTTCTTTTGTCACAATAATGGTGATATGAAATGTTCATATCGTCCCATCCCTAAGTGAGGGGTGGATGGGTGAGGGGCTGGGGTGGAGGGGTGGAGGGGGTGTGGATGGTTAAAGGTAAGCAGTGGCGGAAGAAGTTCTCACATGTTAAACTTATGTAAAAGTATCAATATTTGCAAAGCAGAGTGCAGTGCTTGGGTAAAGGTACTTAGTTACTTTACACCACTGGTTAAAGGTAAGCAGGGGAATACAGCTCGGATCTGAGCCCTGTATATCTGGCTGAATGAACGGGCCTCTGCTATTTGTGACTCTGCCATCCTCCTAATAATCATTTTATTCATATAGTGATATCATCATAGTTTACTACTTGTGAAGGCCAAATGTCCCCACAAAAATGTGTTAGATCTACAAGCTCTCCAAGCTGTGAGGGAAGGATTTAATTGGGAGCTTGTAGATGGGCTATTTTCCACTTTAGTGTTAAAGTTAAATGGCATTCATGAAATCTCTGTCCTCACAAGTGTGTGTGTGTGTGTGTGTGTGTGTGTGTGTGTGTGTGTGTGTGTGTGGGTGTGTGGGTGTGTGTGTGTGTGTGTGTGTGTGTGTGTGTATGTGTCTGTTCATTTGTATGTTTTCATAAGGACATAGCGGTATGTGTGTGCAGTACACACATACGTTTATGCGGTAATAATAGTTTTCTAATTCGGCCGTGGCTGAGCTTAAGGGATAGAAAGAGGATATATGCTGTATTACGCTTAATCGTCACATTCTGCAGACTTGCCTCAGACACGTCTGGGTGGCTGCTGCTGTATTTGGACAGGAGCGGCCTATCCCGTCTCTGTCGGCTGTGAATGTGTGCATATGATTATGTACGCTTTAAATGTGCAGAGTATACGCGCAAATTCAGCAATTGGGTGTGTGTGTGTGTGTGTGTGTGTGTGTGTGTGTGTGTGTGTGTGTGTGTGTGTGTGTGTGTGTGTGTGTGTGTGTGTGTGTGTGTGTGTGTGTGTGTGTGTGTGTGTGTGTGTGTGTGTGTGTGTGTGTGTGTGTGTGTGTGTCCGTCCAGGTACAGTATATGTGTGTGTCATAGAACCAGACTGTACAATTATCTGAGCATAAATCACGGCGTACTTGAGAGCTGTGAAATTAGCTGCTCTTCCTCGGGGCATGACTAGCTTGCTTGCTTACTTTTACCTTTAAAAAACACACACACACACACACACACACACACACACACACACACACACACACACACACACACACACACACACACACACACACACACACACACATTTTCTTTCATCTCCTGGCAGTGCATGAACCCGTCAATTCCAATTTGCTGCGTCCTCTCCGCCATGTCGTCTCTCCACCAACCGTCTGTCATAACTTATGCAGATCACGTCTGCACTCCGCTACATAGTAAGATCCTCAGGTGGGCCTCGGGTGGTGAGGCTGATATTTGTCGCTGCACATTGGCCTACTCCTATACGGGCTGGGGCGGCACCTGGCAGTGGGGAGTGTTCAATGGGAAGGAGTGGGTACCAACCAACTACCAATATATCGGTGGCAACACCGAAATGTGCGGGGAGGAAAAACTAAATTGGAAGAAAAAAGGGCTAAAAATCATCCTTTCCCGGATGAACCGGCAGCCAGGAGTAGCATGTCTTTTTTGATTGAATACTTTATTAGTCAAGAATATAAATGACGTACGAGCATGAGGTTCATTCAGACATTCAGGCTAAAAGGATAACACAAAAAAAGTCCTGGGGACGTTGTTTTCATTGTGGTCTCATGTATTCAATTCATCCACTGGCACACAGCTCGGCGTGTCTTAGTTTACATCCAACAACTTAAATCTACATAAGCACAATAATTGCATTTATTGGGAGGGAGTTCCATGGGTAATATGTTTTTAAATGTGCCGTGCTTGCAAATATATTTTTATCTGAAAAATTGTTGCAGACTAATTGTTTACATTTTGGACGATACTGTGTGCTGTTCTGCAAAGCAGTTATAAACACAACGTTGGAAATGTTTCAACAACTTGATGACTGTTGCCAAAGTTTGTTTTAATACGAGATATTAAAGTTTTCTGCCTGAAGGGAAACGTGTGATGGACAGAGAGGTTGGGGTGGACAAAAAGAAAGAGGGGTGAGGGAGAGACAGAGAGGGAGAGAGAGAGACTGAGAGAGAAACAAAGAGGGAAAGAGAGAGAGAGAGAGAGACAGTTTTCTGTCCATACATTTTATGTTTCTACCGTAGGTGTTTTATAGCTCTGGACTCAGACTGGCCACATGGAAACAGGTTTCTCATCATCTTCACACCCAAGCTGAAGCTGCGTGCCTGTGTGCGTGCGTGCAAATGTGTTTGCAAAATCCTTAAAAGGTCCCCATAACATGGGGACCAATGTTTAATTCCCAAATTGTTGCAACATGCATTGTTATTCACCTCAACAAGTAAAGATTTCTGACAAGCAATAGGTCTACCTGTTGCCATACAGTCGCACCAACACTATAATATAAACAAACACACACACACGTTCACACAAACATTCAGTCAGATCTCCTCCTCTTGCCCAAGTAAATTATTAAAATCATATTTTGTGTGCGCGGTGTGCCTAGCCGCCCTCCATCAGCTTGACAAATGGGCCGTGATGTTCCCTTATATCAGCCGACGACAAATCAGTTTATAATATCCTGAAGAATAATATCCAGACACAAGCCTATGATTTATACTTCGCCCATACTACAGTGTCCCGTACCCGGAGATAACCGTTCCACGGAGATAGCCGACCTACAAGCTCACAGCGCATCGCATCCGTCAAGAGCTGTGAGCTTGTAGGTCGGCTATCTCCGCCGGGCGAAGCATAAATCAGGATATGCATGGCTGGTGCCTTCTGTCGCGAGCGCCATCCATCACGTTGACGTGTCATTTGGCCAGTTGGTTAGGTCCGGTCTCGCTTGGGCTGGCACTGCTTGGCACATCACCGGCTGCCTGCCTGCCTGGCATGGCTGTGCTCACTTAGTGCGCCAACGTGCGCAAGCATGCTTGTGTTAACACTGGCACGGAGGAACTCGGGGGGGGGGGGGGGGGCTCTGTCTGTGTGTGTGTGTGTGTGTGTGTGTGTGTGTGTGTGTGTGTGTGTGTGTGTGTGTGTGTGTGTGTGTGTGTGTGTGTGTGTGTGTGTGTGTGTGTGTGTGTGTGTGTGTGTGTGTGTGTGTGTGTGTGTGTGTGTGTGTGGAATCTTCTCCTGACTCTTAATAGATTCCAGCTCCTCGAAGAGGAATGGACCATCAGATTGATTACAGTTGGCCGTGTGTTGCTTGCATGCGTGCGTGCACAGTGCACACCCACACACACACACACACACACACACACACACACACACCCCGACTGCTTGACAAGGGGGAGAAACATCCCTAGCCTTCGGAGAACTTTTCTCGAAACCACAATTCCCCCGGAAAACATAGCTTTCCTCTCAGTTAATGCGAGCGTTGCTTTCAAAACCTTTTAGTAATGAAATAATAATGAAGTAATCATGCAACCCTATAGGCCTAGAGAGACAGAGAGCGACACACAGAGAAAGAAGTCTTTTGTCTCTGAGTCTGTATGTGTTTATCTTCATACCTGTACATGTTTGAGTGTACCCTATATGTGAACCCTATATGATGATCTTGCCTAGTGCAAAAGACACGGTCTTCTGCACCAGGGGTATGGGGGTACTGGTACGGTGGCGCAGTCGATATCGCTGCCGCCTCAAAGCTAGAAGGTCCCGGGTTTGATTCCCACTGGGGACGCTGTGGGCGCTGGGGGCGTGTTCTCTCCTCTGCGTCATCAGTGTCCATACCCTAGGGTGGGGTTGGCAAAAGGGCCTTTCTGTGTGGGGTTTGCATGTTCTCCCAGTGTCTCCTAGGGTGGAAATCAAAAGTAGCAGATCAGAGCTTATAGATCCTCCCTTACTGAGCGTGAGCTCTGATTGGAGTATGACAGCATGATGTATTTATGACCAGCAGATCTGTTTAATGAGGAATAGGAAAGGAGCTGACTGAGACTCTTGTGTCCTGCATAAACTAACGCTAAAGCTTCATATTCTATGTTGTAGTACTGCTACTTTTACTTAAAGGCAGCTGAAAACGGTCTGAAATAGTCTGAAACTCATCGTCACAGTGTAATCTGCCCCTCGCTCCGGGAACCCTTCGTGCTCTAATGTCGTTTTCTCTACCCCTGAGCTATGCCACCCCTATATTTGCGCACTCCCACAATGACATCGTAAAAATATTAACTCATATTTTAAGATGATTTTTAAAGTGACAGTACCCCTTTAGGTGACAGTACTGTACCCCTTTAATTAACACAATTGGAGTAGGCCCAGTACTTCTGATACCAACTGCAAACTGGTCTGAACTGGCAGGGATTCAGAGCGCTGATCCACATGCCACACTGAACCAGTTCAGTAGAGTTATTTTCTAGGAACTGAACTTTGGCCAGGAACCAGTGAAATACAGATGCATAAGCCATACGTCGTGTACTGTACATATGTTATTCGTATGTCTTTTTGTGTTTGTATGTGCGTGCGTGCGTGTTTGCGCCTTGCTCAATGTCGTCGGCGTGTTTTTATTTAAAAACGTGTCATTGTGTTCTCATTCCCCCCGCATGTCCCCACCTCTGTTTCTGTAAAATCTTTATGGTTATATTAATGTGATGTTTTATGACACCCTTGTTAAACAGAAAAGCCTGTTATGACCGAGGCCAGGATTCCTACAGTCAACTGCACTCCGTGTTCAGCTCAATCATACATCAACACTTTTAAAGTCCAGAATGTAAATTTTAACTCTGAGAGTGTACAAATGGAACCCTTTCCGGGGCCCCACTCTGCACCCAATAACTGATTTGATTGCTGTTTTCCATTTCACCACAGATGTTGGTTTTAATCGAATATGGACCACTACTAACAACTCCTTGGCGCTTTACGTGCATCCTGTAAGTCCTGTCTATATGAAGAAGCCCACAACAAAAAGAAACGTGACTCATCTATGAGCTCCCATGAGCTTCAAAGCGATTCGGAGGAGAGTCGTGGGGTCTTTTGTGCACATCGAGGGGTCGCGGTTGATTGATTCAGACATGTTTTACGAGTGCCGGGAAGTGCTCGCTGGTGATGTGTCTATGTCAGCATCCACGGTGTCCACGCGCACGTATGCCCCACCCTCTCTCTCCTCACTCACAAGTACATTTACTTGTGAGGGCTTATGTAGAATTTTGAGGTATTTCTTTCTTTACTTTACTGGAGTATTTGCAATTTTCTGTACTTTTACTTCTAACTCCAGTACATCTCAGAGGCGAATATTGTACTTACTCCACTACAATTATTTGAAAACTCTAGTTACGTTGTAGATTTTGATTATCATTACAAAACATACATTATACCACTTCCGCCCTATACACATACTGATGCAACGCATTGTGAGCTTGTAGATCTGCTATTTTTAGATCTAGCAGACTTCTATACAATTTGTACATTTTTAAAACTTGTAGAAACGGGACATTCTGCATACTTTCTACTTTTGGTACATATTCATACCAATACTTTCGCACCTTTACTCAAGTACATTTTCAATTCTGGACTTTAACTTGCGACAGAGTATTCCTACATCGCAGAATTGATAACTTTACTTACAGACAAAATGTGAGTACTTTTCCCACCTCTGACACCTTTTTGGTCCCCCCTCTGGCAGTGCTCCGCAGCCATTGGCCCCCGGCCCGCCCGTTATCAGACGGCGTCCGTTCGATCTGCATTGGTCGTTCCACGATTTATGGTCTGTAATAACTAATAAGTGGGTGCCTCAGGAACAGGAAATGAGCTTTCTGTCCTGTTGAGAGCACGCCTGCCCCCTGTAAATGTACAACAGCTGCATTGGATCTGTTACCCCCCCCCCCCCCCCCCCACAACCTTTAAAAAATACACCATTGTTACCACCTTGTGTCAAGGATTTCTGTATGACTCAGCAATTTATGAGGCAAGATGTTTGCCTCACTACACTATTTTGTACACTATTTTAAATAATTCTGAGGAAAATATGCTGCCAGTTGCCCCAAAAGTGACTGCAAAAGATTGCTGCTATATGTTTCAAAAAGCTTTATGCCCTGTATATTGTAGGTGTCTGGCAGAAACCTGGATCTCCAAGTTTCAAATTTGCATGTTTTTTTCGTAAATCCCTGCCTCATAATATAAAACTATTGCACAAAATAGCAGATCTACAAGCACACGACTCGCACCGCAAGGTGTTGTGTGCTTGTAGATCAGCTATTTTATGTATGTTTTGGATATACAAGGTTTCCACCTGACAACAACGATATATAACTATATAATGTATATAATTACTTGATTCGAAATAGCTCTGTTTAACACAATGCTGTGCTCCCTCCAACTGTATATACTTTCTTGCCTGGTTCCAGACCATAGACCCCGCCCACTCTCAGAGTGGACTGCGTGAGCTGAGTCTGAAATCAGGCTATATACTTTCCCCCATTTGTTTTTATTATATCTTGACACTTGCTTTGGCAATGTAAACATACGTTTTCTCATGCCAATAAAGCTCCTTTTGAATTGAATTGAAATTGAGGTGTCGGAGACAAAGGTGGCGAAGTGGTTATGCTTTAATGCGCGTGATATCATGGGGAGAAAAACACTCAGTTCGGCGGTATATTATTACCGCCAACAAGCAGACCGTAGTTATACTCTATCTGCTATACAAGGACAAGCTGAACCATAACAAGACAGGCTGTAACCAAAACAATAGGCCTAATAGCGGAGACATCTCGGCTCCCACAAGTTACTAAATATCATATCATATATCATTAGGGCACGACGATGAACAACATAAGATACTATGAGTGAAGGTTAGATATAAACAACCATGATAAGAATATGATCAATTCGATCTAGATTCTTCAATTCTATCTCGATTCTTCCACTGTGGCTAAAGATAGTTGGATGGATGGATGGATGGATGGCTATCTTGATTCTTTCTCACTTGCTCCACTGTGGCCATAGATAGTTAGATAGATCAGTGGTTCTCAACCAGAGGGGTCCCCAAATTATTTTTGGGGGGTCCCCAGATGATTAAAGGACCAGGTCACCTCTGGGACAACCAGATCTTATTTTATTGTTGTGTGGGACACGATCAACACAATCCTGAATTATTTTTTGTGTTCAATCTGTGTTTTTAGATATGTTAGTATTTCAGCATGCTACAGCTGGTCATATGATGCATTTTGCATCATATGACCAGTTGTAGCATGCTGAAATCGGCTGAAATACTAAAATATCTAAAAACACAGATTGAACACAAAAAATAACTCAGGATTGTGTTGATCGTGTCCCACACAACAATAAAATAAGATCTGGTTGTCTCAGAGGTGACCTGGTCCTTTAACTTAATGTGCAATATGGTTTTTATCACTCAACAGTAAACAAACCAACATAAAGTTTAAGTGTATAGAGGGTATCTGTACATTTCTAGTGACAATTTAAGGACTTTTTAATACCTCTAAAATTACAAATTAAACATTGGCCAAATTGTCAAATATTAGAGGCAGAAATTGTGAAAATAGCCAATCTACATACTCACGTAGATCTGCTATTTTCACAATAGAACAGTGTCATACAAAATGTTGACCTAATACCTCAACTCTTAGTGCTCGTCAGGGTGGGGGGTCCCCAGTTAAAATATGATTATTTTGGGGGTCGCGGCCCGAAAAGGTTGAGAACCACTGAGATGGATGGATGGATGGATAGATTTTTATTATAGTGTCCTGCACCACATTATGCCCAGCCCTCACGAGCTTACAAGACACTTACAAAATGTACATACAAGATACACCACTAACAGAATAAATAAACATATTGATAGTCCAGGCTGGTGTTGTGGATAGATCGCCCTCCAACGCAACTCCTCTCTATGAATTTTCCGAAAACAAAAACTTCCTTTAGCGAACAGCCAACTTAAATAAACATACAACATTCAGACATGCAAAACAACTCTGGATTCTTATCCTAGAACTCCTAATTCTCCCCATAACACCTCTGCATGAGTTCTGAACAATCTGTTCCATCACAGCCCCCCCCCCCCCCCCCTTCACAGCATCGCCCGCATAACCAAACACTCCTACCCCCATTAGCCCATACCCCCCTAAACCCTCATATTCCCTCACTTTGTATCCCCCCCAGGGTTCATTATTTCTATTCCCCTACTCCTACTATGGAACATATCCCCCCCCCCCCCCCCCTTCGGCATATAGCCTCCCAGCGCTCTGAAATCCCATGCACCCCAACAGGCCAACAAGGCCAATGCCGGCTCCAGCTGTGGGGTTCCAGCAGACAGGGGCGTCACAAGGGGGGGAAAAGTGGGGAACAGTAACTAGGGCCCAAGGTGGAGGGGCCTTCGTTATTTTATACTTTAGCTATTGAAAAATAGCAGATATACAAGCTCACAACGCGGCACTGAGTGCCACGCTGTGAGCTTGTATATCTGCTATTTTTCAATAGTTAAAGCACAAAATAACGTGTAACAATGCGTTCCCAGTCTAAATGGGCTAAACCCCCTCCCCTATGAAGAACATTCATGGGGGGCCCGCAGTTAACCCTTGTACCCAGGGCCCAGAATTTGGTGTGACACCCCTGAACAATGCCGGCTCCAGCTGTAGGGTTCCAGCAGAGGCAGCGCTATAAAAGCAGAGAGGCCCTCATCAGTCAGATGCCCTGGAGGCAGAGTGAAAGTGGCAGGCCCTGTCTCTAACCCTAAGCCTGTGCATCGTAAAGCACTTCTGCGAGTGGACAGGTCTTTGGGTCTGGAGTGTGTGAGTTCAAGTCCCTGTCTCTCTCAACAGTGTCTGTTCTGTGTCTCTGACTGTATGTGGGTCTGAATGGCCACAAGTCTGTTTTTGATTCAGTGTGCCTTATTGACGCCAATTGAACTACTAATAATGCCAACCTTTTGAATTAAAAACTTTGACAAAAATTGGACAAAATGACATTTTTCATCTAAATCACTTAAAATGTGTCCCCCCCTCTCTCTCTCTCTCTTAGATCAGTCCAGTTCAACAATATGCTTTCTTGGCACAATTGGCATGGAAAAACAACAGCCTTTTGTTTGAATGACAATAGCCAAATTTGACAACGTAATAGTAATATCTCTCTCTCTCTCTCTCTCTCTCTCTCTCTCTCTCTCTCTCTCTCTCTCTCTCTCACTCACTCTGTTTAATTCACCCGAAAAATTTCTATTGATTACTCACCCCATGGAGACTTGAATTCATGGATAGTTTTTGGTTTTTGTCGCATTCCTAAGCCAATAATTTGAGGAGACACTTTGTGTCTCCACAGGGAATCACTGCTGGTAATCAAATTATTAGCTTAGGAATGCGACAAAAATAACAACAAAAAATATCCATGAATTCAAGTCTCTATGCGGTGCATAATCGATAGAAAAACAAAGTTATCCTGGGGGTGAATTACATCCCTTTAATGGCTTAACATCCCAGTGAGTCATGACTTGATGTCCCTCTCATTGTCACTTTTCGGGTAGAAAACTTGTATCTCCAAGCTTCAAACAGTAAGTTCTTTTGTAAAGTAAAGCCCTACTTCATCATACTAAAGTGTCGCACAAAAGTAGTGAAAATTGTAAATCGTCCATTTTCACTAGTTTAAATAATTTTTAAAATGATAAATACAAAACAAATTGTTTTGGACATATAAGGTTTCCATCTGACAATGACGATATGTTTCAGAATTACTTAATTTGTCACTTTCTCCATATACTTACATACATACAGAAAATGAAATATCGTTCCCCCTCGGTCACTTGCAGTGCAACATAAAAAACACTAAGAAACATAAAAGGTCCTAAAACTAAAAACAGCATAAACAACATATATAAATCAATACAGTATGTAAGTGACGTGCAATTAATCTAAAACGTGATTCATCATGTTTGTACCCCCTATTTCTCCCCACACACACACAGGCGCCTGCAAGACTTGGACCTGTCCTTCAACCGCTTCACCACCGTGCCCATGTACCTGCCACGCCCGCTGCGCCAGCTCAGCCTCCAGCACAACAGCATCAGCCGCGTGCCGGCCAGCGTGCTCCAGCACCTGCGGCCGGGCCTGGAGGCCCTGCGGCTGTCCAACAACGACCTGGGCGACGAGGGCATCGAGCAACTCTCTTTCGTGGGCCTGTACCGCTCGCTGCGCGAGCTCCTGCTGGACAACAACCGCCTGAGGACGGTGCCGCCGCGCATCCCCATGTTTAAGAAGCTGCAGGTCCTGCGGCTGGACAGCAACCACATCAGGTGAGGACGGCGATATACTATAGCAGGGGTGCCCACACTTTTTTGACTTGAGGGCTACTTTTAAAATGACCAGCTCGACATGATCTACCCACCCACCCCAATAAACATGGACCTGAGGTGGCTTTGGAATAGCGGCACTGGCGTTACATATAAGACAAACGTACTTGAAATGGGAAATAGTGGGGAAAAAGGTCATCCCATTCAGTATGGGAGTGGTATGTTTTTGGGGTTATTTGTAATGCTACTGACTCTTGAAAACAAAGCATTGCATTGGGTGGTTTGCTTACTTTAGAAGCCATGAAGGGAGCTGACAGGCCCCTTTTTTATGTCAATCAATCAGTCACCTTAATTCAAGTGACAGATGTGACATATTTTTCTTTACATTTTAATTATATATTTTTAGGGCATGTCATGTGATCTACCTGCACAGCCTTTGTGATCTACTGGTAGATCACAATCTACCTTTTGGGCACCCCTGTACTATAGCCAACAAAGTAATGTGTTGTAATCGTTGCTGTCGGGCAGAATCTTCTTATTGTAAGCTCCTAGGGTGCTTCGTTGCCACTCGCTAGCGAGCCTGGCTCTTTGGCTGACTGGTAACATACATGTTATAGTAGCGGCCCGCGTTCGCTTCCCAGTTTGTTGCCTCCCGGTCACGCTACATTGGTGGCAGTAGTCTCTATACGGTCGCTGGGCAGTGCCGTGAAAGGAGTCGAAAGACATTGCCCCCTGAGTCGCGCTCGAACCCCCCGGTTTCGGGCTTGTGGTCGCGCTTCCACGTAGAGGGGACGACGGTAGTAGCAGCCGGGTTTGCCTCCCGGTTTGTTGCCTCGCGGTCACGCTACATTATCTGATTTATTTTTGTGTAAGTTAATGTCTTACTTGATCATGCTGCAGCATCACACAAAGGCATCAAAAGTTGCAGATCCACAAGCTCGAAATGCAATGCTTTTGAGCTTGTAGATCTGCTAGATTTGAGCCAATAATTCTTTGAACAGGTCATGGTTCCTGGTTGGATTAGGAATGCGACTAAAAAAAAAATCACTTTTTGGGTGAACTACTCCTTTAACCAGCTCAGTGGCCTCAGTGGTTGAGTGTATCTGCCCTGAGATTGGCTGGTTGGGGTTCAACCCCCAGTCGATGTCATACCAAAGACCATACACATGGTACCCAATGGATCACCAATATTTGCCTCTCAGCATCAAGGGTTGGATTGGGGGTCGGTCCACTAGCATCATGTCCAGGGGGTGTACTTGTACATCAAGCTGTCTCACGCTACAGAAACAGGAGATACGCTCCTGAACCTATATGGGCCACTTGGCTCAGGAACCATTAGTTCCCAAGGCTGCAGTACGTATTTACATTGTAGTAGAGACTGCAGTGGTTCTCAACCTTTTCAGGCCGCGACCTCCGCAAAACATTATATTTGAACTGGGGACCCCCCACCCTGACAAGCACTTGGAACTGAGGCGCTACGTTTAGTTTGACTCGGTTCCACAGATACTTATTGTGAAAATAGCAAATCTTTGTGAGACATTGTGAGCTTGTAGATCGGCTGCTTTCACAATTTAGGCTCGTTCTTTCATTATTTGACAAATCTTGCCCACCAGGTTCTATAGTATATTAATATATATTTTATATAGTATTTGCTGTATAGTTTATTGATAATGCTCTTGATGATGTAATTGTCTTTTTTCCATTTCATTTCATTTATTTTTTCTTATTTTTTTAGGTGTTAAAAAGGTCTCCACTGTCCTTAGGTTGTCGCCCTCCCCCCCAAAAAATAAAATAAAAATAATACTAATACTAATAATAATTTAAAAAATCATTTGGGGTCTACACTACAGTACAGTATGTGAATGCTACTGTACCATGTCTGACATCATGGGCCTTATCCTCCCAATAGTCCCATACCAAGTGAAACAGTGGGACCTCCTCATAGCTTTACCATGTGTTTGTTATCATGACAAACAACCATAATGGATGCACATGCCTCCACTGTGAAACCCATCAGTCCATTGGAGAGAAGTGCTAACAGCCTCAACTGGTCACCGGGGGCAACCTCTCCCCGAGGCTACGTGAGCAGCCAATCCGGGGGCTCCGCGTGGACGAGAGAACCCCCGTCTCCTTCCTTCTCTGCTTTGGAAAACAAGGGGTCCAATTAGAGCCCTGGGAAGCATAATCTCACACTAATCACCCAATCACAGAGCGTGTATTGGCGGGGTGCCCAGAAATGCCCATTATGCAAAAGTTAGCAAATTCATTATTCTTCTATGTGCCAAGTATGCAATGTTTGAAATAAAATTGTGAATAAAAAGTTCTATAGAGTAATGAATAAAGCAATAAGCCGCAACAGGCTGTTGTTTTGCCATGGATTTTACAATGGCCAATGGTCCTCTTAAAGCCAGTACATTCTCCATCTTCCGGTTTGTACTGGCTTTTAGAAGTCTGGAGAGTCAGGACATGGTTTCGGAATGACGTCAATTTGTAGTTAAATCACCTCCCTTTCTGAAGAAAAGTTCGGACATTGTAAGGAGCATGTACTGGGCTTTACTGGGCTTTT